>NC_092710.1:173254713-173598713 GCF_047496885.1 Scyliorhinus torazame
TCAAAGGTAGTAATCTCAGGATTGCTACCAGTGCCACGTGATAGTCAGAGTAGGAATGACAGGATAGCTAGGATGAATACGTGGCTTGAGAGATGGTGCAAGAGGGAGGGTTTCAAATTCCTGGGACATTGGAACCGGTTCTGGGGGAGGTGGGACCTGTACAAATTGGACGGTCTGCATCTGAGTGGGACCGGAACCAATGTTCTCGGGGGTGTGTTTGCTAGTGCAGTTGGGGAGGGTTTAAACTAATGTGGCAGGGGGAAGGGAACCGATGTAGGAAGTCAGTGGGGACAGAAACAAAAGGCAGGAAGGGAGAGTGTGTAAAGCATGACCAGAGAAAGCAGGGCAGTGAGCAAGGAAAGTCTACATTAAACTGCATTTATTTCAATGCAAGGGGCCTGACGGGCAAAGCGGATGAACTCAGGGCATGGATGGGCACATGGGACTGGGATATTATAGCTATGACTGAAACATGGCTAAGGGAGGGGCAGGACTGGCAGCTCAATGTTCCAGGGTACAGATGCTACGGAAAGGATAGAACAGGAGGTAAGAGAGGAGGGGGAGTGGCGTTTTTGATTAGGGAGAACATCACGGCAGTACTTAGAGGGGATATATCCGAGGGTTCACCCACTGAGTCTATATGGGTGGAACTGAAAAATAAGAAGGGAGAGATCACCTTGATAGGACTGTACTACAGGCCCCCAAATAGTCAGCGGGAAATTGAGGAGCAAATATGTAAGGAGATTACAGATAGCTGCAAGAAAAATAGGGTGGTAATAGTAGGGGACTTTAACTTTCCCAACATTGACTGGGACAGCCATAGAATTAGGGGCTTGGATGGAGGGAAATTTGTTGAGTGTATTCAGGAGGAATTTCTCATTCAGTATGTGGATGGACCGACTAGAGAGGGGGCAAAACTTGACCTCGTCTTGGGAAATAAGGAAGGGCAAGTGACAGAAGTGTTAGTGAGGGATCACTTGGGGACAAGTGACCATAATTCCATTAGTTTTAAGATAGCTATGGAGAATGATAGGTCTGGCCCAAGAGTTAAAATTCTTAATTGGGGCAAGGCCAATTTTGATGGTATCAGACAGGAACTTTCAGAGGTAGATTGGGGGAGACTGTTGGCAGGCAAAGGGACGGCTGGTAAATGGGAGGCTTTTAAAAATGTGTTAACCAGGGTTCAGGGTAAGCACATTCCCTTTAGAGTGAAGGGCAAGGCTGGTAGAAGTAGGGAACTCTGGATGACTCGAGATATTGAGACTCTGGTCAAAAAGAAGAAGGAGGCATATGACGTACATAAACAACTGGGATCAAGTGGATCCCTTGAAGAGTATAGAGATTGTCGAAATAGAGTTAAGAGGGAAATCAGGAGGGCAAAAAGGGGACTTGAAATTGCTTTGGCAAATAATGCAAAGGAGAATCCAAAGAGCTTCTACAGATACATAAAGGGAAAAAGAGTAACTAGGGACAGAGTAGGGCCTCTTAAGGATCAACAAGGACATCTATGTGCAGAGCCACAAGAGTTGGGTGGGATCCTGAATGAATATTTCTCATCGGTATTCACGATGGAGAAAGGCATGGATGTTAGGAAACTAAGGGAAATAAATAGTGATGTCTTGAGAAGTGTGCATATTACAGAGGAGGAGGTGCTGGAAGTCTTAAAGCGCATCAAGGTAGATAAATCCCCAGGACCTGATGAAATGTATCCCAGGATGTTGTGGGAGGCTAGGGAGGAAATTGCAGGTCCCCTAACAGAGATATTTGAATCATCGGCAGCCACAGGTGAGGTGCCTGAAGATTGGAGAGTAGCGAATGTTGTGCCCTTGTTTAAGAAGGGCAACAGGGAAAAGCCAGGGAACTACAGACCGGTGAGCCTAACGTCTGTAGTAGGTAAGTTGCCAGAAGGTATTCTGAGAGACAGGATCTACAAGCATTTAGAGAGGCAAGGACTGATTCGGGGCAGTCAGCATGGCTTTGTGCGTGGAAAATCATGTCTCACAAATTTGATTGAGTTTTTTGAGGGGGTGACCAAGAAGGTAGATGAGGGCAGTGCAGTAGACGTTGTCTACATGGACTTTAGCAAAGCCTTTGACAAGGTACCGCATGGTAGGTTGTTGCAGAAGGTTAAAGCTCACGGGATCCAGGGTGAGGTTGCCAATTGGATTCAAAATTGGCTGGAAGACAGAAGACAGAGGGTAGTTTTAGAGGGTTGTTTTTCAAACTGGAGGCCTGTGACCAGTGGTGTGCCTCAGGGATCGGTGCTGGGTCCACTGTTATTTGTGATATATATTAATGATTTGGATGAGAATTTAGGAGGCATGGTTAGTAAGTTTGCAGACACCAAGATTGGTGGCACAGTGGATAGTGAAGAAGGTTATCTAGGATTGCAACGGGATCTTGATCAATTAGGCCAGTGGGCCGACGAATGGCAGATGGAGTTTAATTTAGATAAATGTGAGGTGATGCATTTTGGCAGATCGAATCAGGCCAGGACCTACTCAGTTAATGATATGGCGTTGGGGAGAGTTATAGAACAAAGAGATCTAGGAGTACACGTTCATAGCTCCTTGAAGGTGGAGTCGCAGGTGGACAGGGTGGTGAAGAAGGCATTCGGCATGCTTGGTTTCATTGGTCAGAACATTGAATACAGGAGTTGGGACGTCTTGTTGAAGTTGTACATGACATTGGTACGGCCACACTTGGAATACTGTGTGCAGTTCTGGTCACCCTATTATAGAAAGGATATTATTAAACTAGAAAGAGTGCAGAAAAGATTTACTAGGATGTTACCGGGACTTGATGGTTTGAGTTATAAGGAGAGGCTGGATAGACTGGGACTTTTTTCCCTGGAGCGTAGGAGGCTTAGGGGTGATCTTATAGAGGTCTATAAAATAATGAGGGGCATAGATAAGGTAGATAGTCAACATCTTTTCCCAAAGGTAGGGGAGTCTAAAACTAGAGGGCATAGGTTTAAGGTGAGAGGGGAGAGATTCAGAAGGGCCCAGAGGGGCAATTTCTTCACTCAGAGGGTAGTGAGTGTCTGGAATGTGCTGCCAGAGGTAGTAGTAGTGGCGGGTACAATTGTGTCTTTTAAAAAGCATTTAGATAGTTACATGGGTAAGATGGGTATAGAGGGTTATGGGCCAAGTGCGGGCAACTGGGACTAGCTTAATGGTAAAAACTGGGTGGCATGGACTGGTTGGGCCGAAGGGCCTGTTTCCATGCTGTAAACTTCTATGATTCTATGTGCACCAGCTTCTCCTCCTCTCTATGAGTTATCTAGATTCCCTGACTTCCTCTTTGGGATAGAGGGACAGTTGGACTGAGCACAAGAAGCCCTGCCTGGATCCCCACTAGTGCCTGTACCATGGCAGTATGGTAGCACAGTGGTTAGCACTGCTACCTCACAGCGTCAGGGACCCCAGTTCAATTCTGGCCTGTGGAGTTTGCATGTTTCCCCGAGTCTGCAGGGGTTTCCTCCAGGTGCTTTGGTTTCCTCCCACAGTTCAAAGATGTGCAGGTTAGGAAGATCAGCCATGATCAATGCGCAGCGTTGTGGGAATAGGATGGGGGAGTGGGCTTAGGCAAGGTGCTCTTTTGGAGGGACGGTGCAGACTCGATGGGCCAAAGGGCCTCCTTCTGCACTGTAGGGATTCTATCATTTCTATGGAGTAAATGTCCTGCACCATGGAATGCATGTCCTTCAGCAATGCAGGACAGTCGTCTTGCACCAAGGTCTTCACTGCAGCCACCACCCTTGCTGTGTTGACCTGGTTGTGTCAGAGTGTCGGCACTATATCCTCGAACAGAAGATAGTGGGACTCTTCCTTTCGGCCTTTCAATCTGAGGAATGTAGCTGACATCCCTTCCTGATGTTCCTGACTTTGCGTTTGGGACTCCAGCAACTGAGGCATGACCGAGTCTAGAGGCACATCATCTGACTGGTAGATTCCTCGCCTGCAGCAATCCTCCAAGTGTCGGCACCCTGGGACATTCCTGCCTCTACCTGCTGTGGATCATACAGAGCGAGGAGCTCACCAGTTTGTAACCCTAAGGCTTCTCTAGAACTAGGGCCCACTGAGATGTGTGTCTGGTGGAGGGTGTGGGTGAAAATCATGATGGTTCTTCAATGTCAACATCCGAGAAATCATCCGTGCCGGTGATATAGTTTTCTAGGACCTGGCTGGTGGAATTCCTGGGCTGCTTCAGCATGCCTTAATTCATTCATGGATGGCAGCGGCCTTCAGATAAAGGAGACAGGACTCGTGTCAGTTTTTTGGGATGGGTGATGGTGTACTGGACCCTCACTTGGTTTATCACCACCACCTCACCATCAGCACAGGAGTGGACGACTTCCTTCCCAGCCAGCTGGAGGGCTCTTTCTTCAATGTCCGTGAGGACTTTCAACACAGGCATCCCTCTGCCCATCTGGTATCTCTCACTCTTTTGATCGGGACATAAACCAAGTTAAGCACAATAACGGACACACAAAGACGCCGCTTTCAGAGGGCGGTTTAAGAAACTCCAATAATTGTAAAAAATACAGGATGATTGTACTAATTCCACAGTGTCTATGAGTTGACATAAGCATGTTGACAAACAGCTTCAATTTATTTGTCAAATATGATTTTAAGATTGAACTGAATTAGTGTGGGAGGAGAAACAGGAAAATGTGCAGCGTTCCTATATTCAGGCACATTCCCGCAAGATTCAGTCCCCTGCTTAAAACAGTCAAACTGAAATCCCGGTACGCTGCTACACTTGACAGCTTATCAACATGATCTCATTTTCCTGTTTGGAGTTTTTCTTGCATATTTGGGGGCTTTGACCTTTTCTTTTGTTCTAATTAGTTCCTTCCTTTCCCAGTTAGTCTGGCAAACTAAAGATGTGGGCTGAATATTCAGTTTAGCAGTGATTTGGCTAGAAAAATTAAGGATGTCTGCTTCCTACCGCGTTGTTTACCACGAGAGTAGGATATGGAACCGAAAAAGAAAATTACCAACGCTACATCTGTGACCATGAACTGAAATGCTCGATGGTCACGTGCGTTCAGATTCACTTTCCTATAAATTGACTGCTTCTCTTGTTTCCCTGGGAAAGAAGAATGGCCCCTTTGTTCTTCAGTTTAAACTTCTCAATCAAAGATATCTGTCTTTAAGATAAACTTTGCTGATAAATTGCAGATAGAAAACTTCATTTGATTCAATACAGGAATTGCACAGTTCAAAATCCTGCATTTGTTGCTAAAACACTGGAACAAGGGAGGAAAGAAAATTAGACACCTTTATCGTATTAATGTGGTGAGAGAAATTGTGATCCCCTTCATGAGTAAATGGAAGATTACTATTTCTGTTGGTTGCCTCTCAATTTTCTTCACACCTTCTGAAGGCACTGGAAACAACACTGAACCTTAACCCCTGCTTCAGTTGATCATTTCCTTCCATATAAATGAGAGGTTAGGCTGGATTGTACAGCCACTCCCTGCGCACAAGCCCACTTGGTTTCAGGAGGGGTGGGCTGCACTCAAAATAAGTCGGGTGGCTAACCCAATGCATTTCAGCCAGCCCCTTACCAGGTCCCCAAAATACGCGGAGTGGTAAAACATCCACTAGCAAGTCCAATTACTGCTCACTTAAGCCTCTACTAATATGCTGGACACTGGAAGGCAGGCGAGTGTGGCAAAACCATTGTTTTAACAATTTGGTTGAAAAGTCAGGTAGGAAGGGAGGGCGTAATTCACTGGGGGTGCCCTGTGCTCCTTGGAGGCGTGCCCCCAAGATGTTACTCCCACCTTTGTGGCTCCCCAGTTGACCTAGGATGCCCGATCCCTTCCTGGCCTAAAATCCGAGCACTTACCTAGATCTAGTCACCACCGAACGTCTTTGTGAACTGAGGGGTGGAAATCCCACTCTGCTTGTTTAAGCAGCCCTTCAGGCATATGGAGGGCACCCATTAAGTCAGTCAGTTTGGACCCAACTTTTTTTCCAGCAGGGTGGTTGCAGTACCCTCAGATCTTCCCCCATTCCCCACCAACCAGTCAAATCGAGCCCTTTATTTTCCACCTAACAACCTATTCAATTGTCTTTTTCCATTGATCTGCAAAGCTGGGCAGAGTCTTACTAGCTGCAGGCGGGAGAGCAGGGGGACAGTTGTTGGAAGTGTTGTAAATGTTGGATCAGGTTGGTCATCTGTGCCTTCTCGCCTCTGGGCAATCTTGCACGAGGTGGGTGAGCACTTGAAGCGGTTAATCACCCAATAGTGGTGGGTAGCCTATTATTGGGAATTACCAGGTCATAAGGGACAAGATTGGAGATGCTGGTCCCTGCAGACAGCCACTTGTTACACAGGCCAGGAAGTGACCAACGAAGCCTCCTAATTTTTCAACCATGCCCCTCTCTCCCCCCACTAATTCCTCCACTTCTGCTACAGCACCATCACTGCAGCCCATAGCATGTCCCGCGCATGAGTCTCCTTTCTTCAGTGTTTGCCTTAGCACTGCCTGATTGGCATATAGTTTGGCAGGCCTTCCTGAAAAGAGGCTGCTTCGGTCTCTCACCAGCCCTGCAGCCTGCAGGTAAGATAACAACACCTCAACAAAATTCTGTCTATTATCCCAATTCTTTTCAACAACACGATTTTATATGAACATATTAACTAGGTCAGAGCTAAGCCTAGTCAAGTCATCACCTGATTGCCACACATGAGAACTTTTAATTTGTGGTTCTGTTTGCTGCAATTCTGGAAAATTACAACAGGAAACATTGCCAAGGAGAAGGGAGAGAGACAGCTATGGGGTTTAAGGAGAAAAACTCCAAACTATGAGGTCTCGATAGTTGTATGTCCCATTACCATCCCCCTTCGCCTTGTACCATCATCCCTTTTGTAATTTAATTTCTCCTGTCTTCAACCATTTAAGCAACCATCCATTTTGTTCTTCCCTCCCCCCTTTTCTTGTACTTGCTTAACACCTGTTACATCCCTAACTTCGTCCAGTTCCGTCAAAAGATCATAGACTGAAAGTTTGGGCTGGAGTTTTAACCTTCAGTGATAGTGAAAATAGAGTTGTGTCAGCTGGAATTTTGTGGCGCCGACCATCATATTGGTTCTCTGACTCCATCCTACCCTTGGGCCATTTTCATAGAGGCACGATGAGAAAGATAGGGATCAGGATGCGAAGCGCTTACATTGCCAGGTAGCTAATTAAGGATAAGGGCCTATAATTAAGGCATGCTGTAGCAGGCTGACAAGAATTTCCGAGTCAGCTTCGAGGTCCTTGCAAGCAGTAAGAGATAGTGTAACTGCCTGGTGACAGACCTGGAGGCTAGGGGCGACCCATCCTTAATGGTAAGTCAGCCATCAGGCCATTATTTAGCCAATTCGAGGAAAATCACAGATGAGTGACTATTGGCCACATAAAGGGGAGGGTTCCGATGGCCATTTGAATCTGATGGTGGGAAGCCCATAGAGAAAATCCTGCATTAACCTGGGTTTCACCACGAATGCTGCCTGACCTGCTGAGTATTTCCAGCATTTTCTGTTTTTTATACTTGTGCAAATATATGTTGCTGTTGTTATTGTTGAGGTTGCAGAGGTAAACTAGACAAGGCCATGAAGGGATTTGTAAGAAGTGGGGGTGGAGTAGGTTAACAGAAAGAGGAAACAGACTGCCTTGGTGATGCGTAAAGTGGATAACTTTCCATACTATCCAATTTCATGCATATTGAGTTCAATGGGAACCAGTGTGTGGGTGTTTGTCAACTCAGCATGTATTTGGACCCATTTCCTAAATGCTATCTGTTTGATGAAATGCTGAAGTATGCAAAACTGTGTGGGGGAAATGGTGACGGCTCTAGCATTGAAGAATAATATAAATAATATCCGTAGAAAGAAGCTAATCCATCTGTTAAATTAATTTCCATTGTAAATTCCGGAAAGCAAGCCAACCGTGTCAGACAACAGAACAGAATGGAGAGCAAAACTTATTCCTAAAAGGGACTGAAAGGAGGACTTGGCAAAAAACATGAGATTTGTTGCTTCAAAGCTAATTGTTTAATACTTCCAAATTGTATCAACAGCTACACATAAACACATGCTCACACATTTATAGAGTGGAAATGTGACTGGAAGAAATAGACCTTTTGAAAATCTAGACAGATTTGTAACTACCTCACATTTGCTTTGCTACAATACACACAGTGGGGTGAAGAACTACAAGCCAGTAGCCTAGGTAAAATCCATTACTAATCTCACACAGGTTTCCTGAGCAACAAGTTCCACTCGATGATATTTCTGACAGTTCTCTGAACACAACGTCACTTGTAAATCTCACCCATCTGGAGGCTGAGATCTTCAGTGCTTAGAGCTCTCTCTGCCTTCTCTGAAGGACTGACACCTCCCCCCCCCCCCCCCCCCCCCCGCCCCCCTGGGGCATGAACCTGGGCTGGTCGGTTCATAGAATCATAGAATCCCTACAGTGCAGAAGGAGGCCATTCAGCCCATTGAGTCTGCACCGATCCTCTGAAAGAGCACCCTCCCTAGGGTCAGTCCTTCATCCTATTCCCGTAACACAGTAGAGCCACCTAACGTTTTGTGCACTAAGGGGTAATTTATCATGGCCAATCCACCTAGCCTGCACATCTTTGGACTGTGGGAGGAAACTGGAGCACTCGGAGGAAACCCACGCAAACACGGGGAGAAGGTGCAAATTCCACACAGACAGGAATTGAACCCGGGTCCCTAGCACTGTGAGGCAGCAGTGCTAACCACTGTGCCACCATGCTGCCCTTGGGTGGGTGCCGTAGAACCCACTACTATTGGGGGAAGGATGGGGCTGCCTGTGAGTTCATAATTGTGCATGTTAGCTCTAATGGGCAGCACGGTAGCACAGTGGCTAGCACAGTTGCTTCACAACACCAGGGAACTGGGTTTGATTCTCGGCTTGGGTCACTATCTGTGTGGAGTCTGCACGTTCTCCCCATGTCTGCGTGCGTTTCCTCTGGGTGCTCCGGTTTCCTCTCACAAGTCCTGAAAGACGTGCTTATTGGACATTCTGAATTCTCCTTCGGTGTACCCGAACAGGCGGGTGGTGTCTAGGGGATTTTCACAGTAACTTCAATGCAGTGTTAATGTAAGCCTACTTGTGACACTAATAAAGATTATTATTATTAATAGAGGCACACAATATCAATGAGCATACCTTTGCCTGCCGATTATTTCCATTTGTGATCAATCAAATAACCAATTAAAGTAAACCAATTAAAATAAATTGAGGACAAATGAGAATTCCAAAATTCATACTTTAAAGTTACAGATTCAAAACTTCAGATGGAGGTAGCGAGACCAGCTTAATGATGGTGTGCTGGGGGGCAGGGGGAGCTGAATCATTAAATCACTCAGTGTCTAAGTTGTGTCCAGTTAGCCTCACCCTAGCTGAATGAGGGAGATCATTTATCCTCTTGTGACACCGGGTGCAAACTCCTAAACCTCGTTCAACGAGTACACTCTCTCTCTCTCTCCAGAGGACACGTCTGCCTTCCAGGATGCGGACTTCAGGGTGCAACTCAATGCCATCATCGACCAGCACCGTGACGTTGTCGAAGGCATGGGCACACTTCCATACACTTACAAAATCCTGCTCAAACAAGACGCCACGCCTGTGGTTCATGCACCTCGCAGAGTCCCAGCACCCCTCAAGGACCGCCTCAAGCAGCAGCTGCAGGACCTCCAGGACCAAGGAGTGTTCTCCAGAGTGACAGAACCAACCGACTGGGTCAGTTCCATGGTGTGCATAAAGAAGCCTTCCGGCGAGCTCCGGATCTGCATTGACCCAAAGGATCTGAATCGCAACATAATGAGGGAGCATTACCCTATTCCCAAGCACGAGGAGATCACGTGCGAGATGGCTCGGGCCAACATCTTCACCAAACTTGACACCTCAAAAGGATTCTGGCAAATTCAACTAGACAGGTCCAGCAGAAAGCTGTGTACCTTTAATACCCCGTTTGGCAGATACTGCTACAACAGGATGCTGTTTGGGATTATATCGGCATCAGAAGTATTCCACCGGATCATGGAACAAATGATGGAGGGCATTGAGGGTGTGCTCATCTATGTTGACAACATCATCATTTGGTCCACCAGGATATGCAGGAGCATATCAGTCGCCTTCAGCACGTTTTCAAGCGAATACGGGACCAAGGCCTTCGCCTCAACAGAGCCAAATGTTCCTTCGGCCAGACGAAACTCAAGTTCCTAGGGGACCACATCTCCCGGTTGGGTGTGCGGCCGGATGCGGACAAGGTGGCAGCCATCACGGCCATGCAGAAGCCAGCAGATAAGAAGACAGTCCTCCGATTTTTGGGCATGGTCAACTTCCTGGGGAAGTTCATCCCCAACCTCACCTCCCATACCACAGCTCTCCGGAACCTGGTCAGGAAGACGACAGACGAGCACGAATGGGAGGAGCTTAAGACCAAGCTTACCACGGCCAAGGTATTGGCATTTTTTGATCCCACGAAGGAAGCAAAAATTTCATCGGCTGCCAGCCAATCCGGCATTGGGGCGGTGCTCCTGCAACGCGATGAGGCCTCATCATGGGCCCCCGTTGCATATGCGTCACGTGCCATGACCCCCATGGAACAGCGCTACGCGCAGATAGAAAAGGAGTGCTGGGCCTGTTGACTGGGGTCGACAAATTTCATGATTACGGCCTCCTCCAATTCACTGTCGAGACCGACCATCGCCCGCTGGTCAACATTATACAAAAAGACCTGAATGATATGACCCCTCGCCTCCAGCGCATTCTGCTTAAACTCCGGCGGTACCATTCCCAGCTCCTATACACGCCGGGCAAGGACCTGATCATAGCCGCGCTCTGTCCAGGGCAGTCAACACCCCGTGTGACCCAGAGGGGTTCGGCTGCCAGGTTGACGCCCATGTGGCCTTCACGGCCTCCAATCTGCCGTCCACGGATGAACGCCTTATCCACATTCACCGCGAGACTGCGGTTGACCCCCTACTACAGTGTGTCATGCGCCACATGACGGACGGGTGGCTCAAGGGCCAATGCCCGCAGTTCTACAATATCAGAGACCATCTGGCAGTAGTCGATGGTGTCCTCCTGAAGCTGGACCGCATTGTGATCCCGCACAGCATGCGCCAGCTCGTTTTGGAACAGCTACACGAGGGCCATCTTGGCATGGAGAGGTGCCGACGGAGAGCCCGAGAGGCTGTGTACTGGCCCGGCATCAATGAGGACATCGCCAACACAGTGCTCAACTGCCCCACCTGTCAGCGGTTCCAGCCGGCCCAACCACGTGAGACCCTACAGCCCCATGAGTTGGTCACGTCCCCTTGGTCTAAGGTATGCGTTGACCTGCTCCATGCGCTCGGCAGGGACAATGGTCTGATTGTAGACTATTTTTCGAACTACCTGGAGGTCATACGCCTGCACGACATCACATCATCGGCGGTCATCCGTGCCTGCAAGGAGACCTTTGCTCGTCACGGCATCCCACTCACTGTGATGTCAGACAATGGCCCCTGCTTCGCGAGCCAGGAATGGTCCAACTTTGCCAGCACGTACAACTTTGTGCATGTGACATCCAGTCCCCTGCACACCCAATCTAATGGCAAAGCGGAAAAGGGCGTCCACATCGTCAAACGGCTCCTCTGCAAGGCTGCCGATGCAGGATCCGACTTCTACCTCGCCTTACTGGCCTATCGTTCGGCCCCACTCACCACGGGCCTGTCGCCAGCCCAGCTGTTCATGGGTCGCACCCTGAGGACGACGGTGCCGTCCATTCATGTCCCAGACCTCGACCACGTTCCGGTCCTTCAGCGGATGCAACAGTCTCGTGCACAACACAAGGCGGCGCATGACGCTCGGGCGACTGATCTCCCTGCTCTGCCGCCGGATGACAACGTCCGCATCCATCTTCCGGAGGGTGGCTGGTCTGCAACTGCTGTGGTTCTTCGGCAGGTGTCTCCCCGCTCGTTCCTGGTTCATCTGCCAGATGGTTCCATTCGCCGCCGCATTCGGCGTGCCCTTCGTCTCGTTCCACGCTCGCGACGTGATCCTCCACCGGTGCCACGCCCTCCTGTTGTCCCCAACCTGGACTATGTGGAGATTCCGAATACCCTGCATCCTCCTCACTCTGCCGTGGCCCAGCCCGTTCCTCAGCCGGTGGCTCCTGACCCACCCTTGAGGCAGTCAACCAAACTTCGTCGCCCACCTCAGAGACTTGACTTATGAGTTTTACAATGTTGGACTCTTTGATCTGTTGTGTTATCCTGTTTCATCGTTCCAGTAGTTTGTATATAATGTTCATTTCGTTGTTGGTGTGACACCCTATTTCTCTGCACCAGGCACCTTCCCGTGTAAACAGATTAGCCTCATGTACATAGTCATGTAAATAACACGCACACACATAGTCAGGTACATTCATTACATGATATTTATTGTCACGCAGGCACATGGTCTTTATATAAAAGGGAGGATGTCATAATATACACCAGTATATTATGGTGCAGACACACACACACACACTGATGGACATGCAGTGAGACCAATCAGCATACACATCACCACAGCCAATCACCAGTGAGAGCACACGCACTATAAAGACAGGGGACAGGAGAGTTCCCGGTCATTCTAGTAGCAGCCAGCTCGGAGCACAGAGCTCACAGCCTGCAACACAGACATTCACCATGTGCTGAGTGCATCACCTGGTTAGGACTAGACAAGGGTCAACAGTTAAAGCTGGTATTGCATTTACCCACAGTTCAAGTATGTTAATTTAGTTAACCTTATAATAAAATAGAGTTGCACCACTTCCAGTGTTGGTGACCTGTTTGTGATCCAGAACACCCAACACATCAACTGGCAGGACCATTTTCGCTCCTGGTAGGAGGCTGCACATCCTCTTGAACTAGATGGCACAGTTACATGACTGATCTTGTTGAATCTCAGGTGCCTCAGGCATTGCTCCTGGAAGAGGTTGGGGTGGTGTTATCTAACCCATGGTGCATTGGACCTTCTATGGCATGCCCTCCTTCTCTTTCCTCTTCACAGAGCTTCCCTTCTCTGCAGCCTCTGTTCCAGTCATTGTCAATCATGTTTCAAACTCAGTGGCATGCACTGCAACCACAGGCCTACCTATTGCAGGCTTGGTGTATACAAACAACTAAACCTTTCGTTGAGGGAATCTTTGAATGGATGCATTAATTCACTGAAAGACTTCTGAAAACAAGGTGACGTAATTCCACAAACATTTTGCCAGCCGGTGTAAGTCAAAAGTGCCTCACCTGCAAGTTGGATATGTTTTAAAAACACTATAGTGGGGGAGCCCTCCTGCAGCTGAATGGTGTTCAGCTGTGAATGGTTAGCATAGGCACTCAGTGAAACTGCATGTCATATTAGCTGGAAGGGCTGATTGGTGTCATATCAACCATGTTGCTGGAAGGCACTCATACCCTTCCCAAATTGGACACCCTGCGGGACATGCGGTATCCGGCCTCATTCAATTTCTCACTTTGGGGCTACTCTGGCACTGCAGTGTCGCTACAGAGCCCAACTTCATAGTCATAGCCTTTTTGTATCTGATGTATTGTGCCACATATATCGAAACTGCAAATGCACATTTTTATTCTCTTTTAGGTTTCTTGCCGAGTGATAAACAAATGTTCTTCGTTCCACCGTGATCACTTGGATTGCAAATTTAGTTGGTTGATCTGATTTGTTGCCGTTGGCAGCATCAGTCGCTTTAGCAACATAAAACCATTTCAACATTATTAGTATTGTTGGGAATCCAAGGTCCTTTTGTTTGCCAGTCTTTCATAAGCTAACAATTTAAAATCTTTTTTGTTTGCTTCCTTTTACGTGTTGAAGTCAAGCAAGCTGTCACCTAATTGTAACAATAAATCACAGCAAAACAGTAAGCATGTGTCTCTGGAATTTGTTTAGAATTTGCTAGATTCTTGGCAGATTAGGATTACTTTGAAAATAGCCCATGATCTCTTAGCAATGTGAAATAAAGTCTGCATCGTGTCAATAACCAAATTCAAGATTTCCTTGTCCCCCTTGATGTGTTGGGTGCTCTGGATCTGTGGAACACATACAGGCCACCAACACTTAAAATAGTCCAACACTATTTTATTAAATTAGAAACTGTTGAACATACTTTCACTGTGGGTTGACACGATGTTAGATTAAACTAAAGACCTATGCCTGTCCTTTTTAAAAATAAATAAATTTAGAGTGTCCAATTCATTTTTTCCAATTAAGGGGCAATTTAGCGTGGCCAATGCACCTACCTGCACATCTTTGAGTTGTGGGGGCGAAACCCACGCAAACACGGGGAGAACGTGCAAACTACACACGGACAGTGACCCAGAGCCGGGATCGAACCTGGGACTTCAGGGCCGTGAGGCAGCAGTTCTAACCCACTGCGCCACCGTGCTGCCCCTATGCCTGTCCTAACCAGTCTCAGCACTCAGCACATGGTGAAGATCTGTGCTGTCAGCTGCAAACTCTGTCCTTCTAGGAGGCTGCATCCCGAATGAGCGGGAACTCTGATGCCCTCTGTCTCTATAGTGAGTGTGCTCTAACTGGTGATTGGTTGCGGTGTTGTGTGTGTTGATTGGTCTTGCTGTGTGTCCATCAGTGTGTGTGTGTATCTGCACCATGATATACTGATGTATATTATGACATCCCCCTTTTATTAAAAAAAATGTATGTGTATGGCAATAAATAATGTGTGGTGAGAATGTTCCTAACTACATGTAGGGTGAGAAGACATATTTACAGGACTACGTACATGAGAACTAAGCGATTTACATGGGAAGGTGCCTGGTGCAAAGAAGCAGTATGCAACAAGAGTAACGAGATCAACACTATATACAAACCAGGGATACACGGTGCGGTCGTACGTGGTCGCGCCTGTGCAGTACGTTCGCCGACGTCGACGCCCCCTTGTTCAGTGCGCACAAGCGCGGGAGTCCACAAAAAGCGCGCGAAATGGCCGCCCTCATCCAGTCTGAGGCCCTGGAGTGGCTCGATTGCTTGGACCCGTTCTGCCTCGTGGAGACCTTGCCACGCCGTTTCTGCCGCTTGGATGTGGGAATACCGACCAATGGCATGTTGATGTAGCACGCAGGTCTCGATGGCAGTCGCTAGGGTGAGCTGCTTTACCTTGAGGAGCTGCTGGCGTAGGGGGTCCGACTGAACACCGAAAACCATCTGGTCGCGTATCATGGAGTCGGAGGTGGGCCCGTAATTACAGGACTGTGCAAGGATGCGGAGGTGGGTGAGAAAGGACTGGAAAGGTTCATCTTTACTCTGCAAACGCTGTTGGAATACATAGCACTCGAAACTTTCATTCACCTCGATGTCGCAGTGACGGTCCAACTTAAGGAGGACCGTCTTGAATTTTGATTTATCTTCACCATCAGCAAAGGTGAGAGAATTGAAAATGTGGATGGCATGTTCCCCGGCCTTGAATAGGAAGAGAGCGATCTTCCTGGTGTCTGAGGCAGCTTCCCGGTCTGTGGCTTCAAGGTAGAGCTGGAAGCGTTGATTGAATATCTTCCAGTTGGCCCCTAGGTTACCGGTGATGCGGAGCGGCGGCGAGCGGACGCTGTCCGTTTTGCAGGATAGCTGTATGCTGGTGGAAAGCAGATCACTTGCAGGTAGGTCTAAGAAGTTCTAACATCCCTGAACTACTGGTACCATGATTTGTTGGGTGCTCTGGATCCGTGGAACACATACAGGCCACCAACACTTAAAATAGTACAACACTATTTTATTAAGTTAGAAACTGTTGAACATACTTTCACTGTGGGTTAACACGATGTTAGATTAAACTAAAGACCTATGCCTGTCCTAACCAGTCTATGCTCTCAGCACATGGTGAAGATCTGTGCTGTAAGCTGTAAGCTCTGTCCTTCTGAAAGGCTGCATCCCGAATGAGCGGGAACGCTGATGCCCTCTGTCTGTATGGTGAGCGTGCTCTAACTGGTGATTGGCTGCAGTGTTGTGTGTGTTGATTGGTCTTGCTGTGTGTCCATCAGTGTGTGTCTGCACCATGATATACTGGTTGATATTATGACACCCCTGATTTATTTGTAAATGCAGATGACTGGTTGAGGAATAACCGGCATTGAAATTAAGAACTAGAGAAATAAATTGATGCATTTCACTTTTGATTCCTACTTTGAAGTATTGGGTGAGATTTTCCAGTTGTCTACGCCAGCGGGATCTTCTGGTCCCGTTGACAGTACACCCCTGCCGCAGGTTTCCCGCCCATGCAGGGACGCATTCAACGGGAAACGGCAGAAGGTCCCGCTGCCAGCCAATGGTGGGCCGCCTCCCGCTGTTGCGAAGCAGCAGTGAGCTACTCAGTAAATCCCACCCATTTTCTTGTGCCTCTGAAAATTGCTTTGTACCTTTAAATGCTGTTCATTTCCCGAGACTTTGAACGATTATTCCATGAAATGAATGTACGGCTGCATAGAAATCCCTCTCCACTTCTTACAGAGCATTGTGACACCATAATCAGATGGGGGATAAAAGCTTACATTTGAAATAAGCAACAACACAACTCTCCCCGTGGCCTGATTTAAAAAGACACTGTCCAGTGTGAAATGGCGGAATAGAAACTGGGAAGGCACGAGGTTTAATTGCTGGTCTGTATCAAGTTGAACTCGGTGGTAACAAGGGAACTATACAGCTAATTAGCCACAGTGGGTTAGTTTGACAAGGAAGAATCTACATCTGCTCCTTATCCCTACATGGATATTGGATAGCAACCAGATGGAATTCAGCAGTCATACCTTCATGCTAAGATGTTGACATTTGCTAGTTAGAATTACACATAATAAATTGCTCTTTTGGCAAAGTACCAGAATATTGTTGGTGCCTCTGGATATAACTAACTCGTCATGAGCCAGTGCACCCAGAAGGGGAAGAAGGCAACAAATCTTTAAGTGATGTTTACACATAATGGGAATCATTGCGGGTGGGATGTAAAATTTGACAGACCATTTAAAGGTCTGTTAACCTCGGGAGGGAATTTTCCATCTCGGGGACAGATGCGACCGGAAAATCCCGCCCAATGTCTTCCTTTCCTGAAGACATTTGCTGAGTGCAACTCCTGTGCAACAAGAGGTACTGTGCCTTGAGAGAAATGTTGAATACTTCAGGTGCAGTTGAATGGCTGGAAATTTCAGCAGGAGACTCAGGGAGCAGCTGGCAAGCAGAAAGACTGGTAAGCAGGTGGTTGTTGTAGGTGACTCACGTAATATTTGGAGGTACATTTAAAAAATGGCCTCCAGTGGAGGAATTTGCAGAGACATCTAAAGAAGAGGCAGGAGGAGTCCCAAAATGTAATTAAATCAAACCTCAGCGCTCCTGTTATTCAGATGTTCACTAGCTTTGTATATCACAAGGTGAATAGCCACCGTGAAATGGTAGATAGGCTTGTGCACACCAACGATTCTTTGGGCGATGCCCTGAGGAGCACCTTGCTCCTGGTAGCACAACCCAAAGTAGCAAGGTCAGAGGGGAGGTGCTAGACAAAGTGTGGTACAAAACGTCCTCAATGGAAGAACAAGTGAGGGAAGACTGTGCAGTTCGCTGGCTGCAAGGTGGTCCCAGTCAACTTGGTTCAACACATCAATGAAACCTGACCCCAACCCGTGAAGAGCATATGAACGACGAACGCACACCAAAGTCCCAATGTTAAACAAACTCACACACCCTTCTATCAGCGTCCATTTGCCAAGTTCTGTGGCGATTGAGAATTGACGATGGGGACACCACTGTGAACCTAAAAGATCCGAGCAAGAATCCAGCACACAGGTGACAGATGCTTGTAGGTTGTTGGTACAAGCAGGGGTATATACCAGCTACTGCAAAAGAAAATGACCCTCGTGTTCAAGAGCTTGGTTTTTTCCAAAGAATAGGATCTTGGGTGCAATGCTGAAAGTCCCTGATCACATGGCATGCATAGAAACATACATAGAAAATAGAAGCAGGAGGGGGTCATTTGGCCCCTCAAGCCTGCTCCACCATTCATTATGATCATGGCTTCAATACCCTGATCCTGCCTTCCCCCCATATTCCATGATCCCTTTAGCCCCAAGAGCTACATCTAATTCCCTCTTGAAATTACACAACGTTTTGGCCTCAACTACTTTCTGTGGTAGTGAACGCCACAGATTCACCACTCTCTGGGTGAAGAGATTTCTCCTCACCTCAGTCCTAAAAGGTTTACCCCTTATCCTCAAACTATACCCCCTAGTCCTGGACTGCCCCACCATCGGAGGCATTCTCTCTGAATCTACCTTGTCTAACCTTGAGAGAATTTTGTAAATTTCAATGAGATCCCCTCTCACTCTTCTAAATTTCAATGACTATAATCCTAACCAACTTAGTCACTCCTCAGTCCTGCCATCCCAGGAATCAGCTTGGTAAATCTCTGCTGCACTCCCTCCATAGCAAGAACATCGAGCGGAATTCTCCCCCCCCCCACGCCTGGTGGGAAAATCGCCCGGGCGCCGCACGAGTCCCGCCACGCCGTCCCGACGCCCGCACGCGATTCTCCCATCCCCCCCAAACTGGCGCGGCGTGAATCACGGCTGGCCGCTGGGAGAATCGGCGCTTGCCGTTGGTAATGGGCAAGCAGCGATTCTCCGGCCCGGATGGGCCAAGTGGCCTGCCCAACATTATAGGTTCCCGCCGGCGCCATCCACACCTGGTCGCTGCTGGCGGGAACAGCGCGGGAATGCTGGGGGGCCTGAGGGGGGTTCCTGCACCGGGGGGGGATGGGGGGGGGGGCTGAAAAGGGGTCTGGCCCGCGACCGGTGCCCTCCAATTGGCAGGCCAGCCTCTCTGAAGGAGGACCTCCTTTTCTCCGCTGCCCCGCAAGATCGATCCGCCATCTTCTTGCGGGGCAGCCGCGGGGAGAATGGCAACCGCGCATGCGCAGTTGACGTCATTTACGTGGTGCCAGTCCCCCTGGGGCGGGAGAATAGGGGGCTGGAAACAGCATCCGACGCCGGAGTGAAACACTCCAGTTTTCACTCCGGTGTTGGGACTTAGTCTCCCAATGGGAGAATTGCGCCAATCCTTCCTCAGATAAGGACGACAAAACTGTACACAATACTCCAGGTGTGACCTCCACAATGCCTTATACAATTGCAATAAAAGATCCCTACTCCTATACTCAAATCCTCTCAATATGAAGGCCAACATATCATTTGCCTTCTTTATTGCTTGCCATACCTGCTCACATACTTACAGTGACTGATGCATGAAGGAACCAACGTCTCTCTAAGTATCCACCTCTTTCAATTTATACCCATGCAAATTATTTATTTTATTATAAATTTAGAGTGCCCAATTCATTTTTTCTAATTAAGGGGCAATTTTAGCGTGGCCCACCTACTCTGCACATCTTTGGGTTGTGGGGGAGAAACTCACGCAAACACGGGGAGAATGTGCAAACTTTGCATGGACAGTGACCCAGAGACGGGATCAAACATGGGATCGTGTTTTCCCTCTACCTCCCTTTTTAAAAAATAAATTTAGAGTACCCAATTCATTTTTTTTCCAATTAAGGGGCAATTTAGAGTGGCCATTCCACCTACCCAATTCATTTTTTCTAATTAAGGGGCACTTACCCTGCACATCTTTGGGTTGTGGGGGTGAAACCCACGCAGACATGGGGCGAATGGGCAAACTCCACATGGACAGTGACCCAGAGCCAGGATCGAACCTGGGACCTCGGCACCATGAGGCAGCAGGGCTAACGCACTGCGCCACCGTGCTGCCCGCTCTACCTCCCTTTTTGAATAGTGGGCTACATTAGCTACCCTCCAATTGGTAGGAACCATTTCAGAGTTCAAAGAATTTTGGAGAATGACCAATAATGGATATACTATTTCTAGGGCCACTTCCTTAGGCAGCACAGTAGCACAGTGGTTAGCACTGTTGCCTCACAGCTCCAGCGTCCCAGGTTCGATTCCCAGCTTGGGTTAATGTCTGTGTGGAGTCTGCACATTCTCCCCGTGTCTGCATGGGTTTCCTCCGGGTGCTCCGGTTTCCTCCCACAAGTCCCGAAAGACATGCTGTTGGGTAATTTGGACATTCTGAATTCTCCCTCTGTGTATCCAAACAGGTGCCGGAATGTGGTGACTAGGGGCTTTTCACAGTAACTTCATTGCACTGTAAATGTAAACCTATTTGTGACAATAAAGATTATTATTATTAAGTACTCTGGGATGAAGATTATCCAGCCCTGGAGATTTATCCGCCTTCAATCCCATTAATTTCCCCAAAATCATTTCTATATTAATATTAATTTCCTTCAGCTCCTCATTAAAAGCCGTGTTTCTCACAATTTCTGGTACATTATTCCTTTGTGAAGAGAGAGCAAAATATGAATTTAGTTCCTCAGCCATTTCTTTGTTCCCCATTATAGATTCCCCTGTTTCTGACTTTGAGAAGGTGACCAAACAGGTGGATGAGGGAAAACAGTTGATGTGGTGTATATGGATTTCAGTAAAGCGTTTGATAAGGTTCCCCACGGTAGGCTACTACAGAAAATACGGAGGCATGGGATTCAGGTTGGTTTAGCAGTTTGGATCAGAAATTGGCTAGCTGGAAGAAGACAGAGGGTGGTGGTTGATGGGAAATGTTCAGACTGGAATCCAGTTACTAGTGGTGTACCATAAGGATTTGGGGCCACTGCTGTTTGTCATTTTTATAAATGACCTGGAGGAGGGCGTAGAAGGAGGGGTGAGTAAATTTGCAGATGACACTAAAGTCGGTGGAGTTGTGGACAGTGCGGAAGAATGTTACAAGTTACAGAGGGACATAGATAAGCTGCAGTGCTAGGCTGAGAGGTGGCAAATGGAGTTTAATGCAGAAAAGTGTGAGATGATTCATTTTGGAAGGAATAACGGGAAGACAGAGTACTGGGCTAATGGTAAGATTCTTGGCAGTGTAGATGAGCAGAGAGATCTCGGTGTCCATGTACATAGATCCCTGAAAGTTGCCACCCAGGTTGAGAGGGTTGTTAAGAAGGCGTACAGTGTGTTAGCTTTTATTGGTAGAGGGATTGAGTTTCGGAGCCATGAGGTCATGTTGCAGCTGTACAAAACTCTGGTGCGGCCGCATTTGGAGTATTGCGTGCAATTCTGGTCGCCGCATTATAGGAAGGATGTGGAAGCATTGGAAAGGGTGCAGAGGAGATTTACCAGAATGTTGCCTGTTATGGAGGGAAGATCTTATGAGGAAAGGCTGAGGGACTTGAGGCTGTTTTCGTTAGAGAGAAGAAGGTTCAGAGGTGACTTAATTGAGGCATACAAGATGATCAGAGGATTGGATAGGGTGGACAGTGAGAGCCTCTTTCCTCGGATGGTGATGTCTAGCACGAGGGGACATAGCTTTAAATTGAGGGGAGATAGATATAGGACAGATGTCAGAGGTAGGTTCTTTACTCAGAGATAGTAAGGGCGTGGAATACCCTGCCTGCAACAGTAGTGGACTCGCCAACACTAAGGGCATTCAAATGGTCATTGGATAGACATATGGACGATAAGGGAATAGTGTAGATGGGCTTTAGAGTGGTTTCACAGGTCGGCGCAACATCGAGGGCCGAAGGGCCTGTACTGCGCTGTAATGTTCTATGTTCTATAAGGGGCCTACATTCATTTTTGCCAATCTTTTTCTCTTTACATACCTACAGAAACTTTTAGTCAGTTCTTAAGTTCCCTGCTAGCTTACTTTCATACTCTTATTTCCCCCCTTTTAGTCAATGCCTTGGTCTGCCTTTACTGAATTTTAAACTGCTCCCAGTCTTCGGGTCTATTGTTTTTTTCTTGCAATTTGTATGCCTCTTTGTTGAATCTAATACTATCTCTAAATTCCCTTATGAGCCATGGTTTGGCCAGAGTTCCATTTCCACTCCTGCCCTAAATAGGAATAAACAACTTTTGAAGTTCACCCATTTGTTCCTTGTATGCCAGCCATTGCCTTCCTTTCAGTAATGTTTCCCAGTCTGCCATAGCCAACTCATGCCTCGTACCATCATAGTTACGTTTATTGAGGTTCAGGACCCTGGGGCGAAATTCTCCGTTATCGGCGGAAAGTCCGCCGATCGGCGCAAAAAACGGCGCAAATCCGACTTGCGTCACGTCGGAAAAATGGGTCGATAGTCTCCGGCCCGAAATGGGCTAGCAGTGACGTAACGGGATCCGCGCTTGCGCAGTGGTTCACGCCGTGCAGCGTCATACGAGCTGCACGACGTGACGGCTCATAAGGCCGTGCTGCTCCTCCCCACCCGACCGGAACACCCGACCGCAACACCCGACTGGATGGCTGGCCGTCGCTCAGCCCCGAGGTTCGAGTCACGCGATGTGGAGGCGCTCCTGGACGCGGTGGAGCAGAGGAGGGACGCCCTGTATCCCGGGCACGGCCGCAGAGTTGCCCCATGCCACAGCCGGCGTCTGTGGAGGGAAGTGGCAGAGGCCGTCACCGCTGTGGCCCTGACACCACGGACAGGCACCCAGTGCCACAAGAAGGTGAACGACCTCGTCAGAGCAGGCAGGGTGAGCCTCCCCATATCCCCCCTCCCCATATCCCCCCTCCCCATATCCCCCCTCCCCCATATCCCCCCTCCCCCATATCCCCCCTACCCCATATCCCCCCTCCCCCATATCCCCCTCCCCATATCCCCCCTCCCCCATATCCCCCATATCCCCCCTCCCCCATATCCCCCCTCCCCAAATCCCCCCTCCCCTATACCCCCCCTCACCCATATCCCCCCTCCCCCTCCCCATATCCCCCCTCCCCCATATCCCCCCTCCCCATATCCCCCCCTCCCCCATATCCCCCATATCCCCCCTCCCCCATATCCCCCATATCCCCCCTCCCCCATATCCCCCCTCCCCCATACCACCCATATCCCCCCTCCCCCATATCCCCCCTCCCCATATCCCCCTCCCCATATCCCCCATATCCCCCCTCCCCCATATCCCCCTCCCCCATATCCCCCCTCCCCCATATCCCCCCTCCCCCATATCCCCCCCTCCCCCATATCCCCCCCTCCCCCATATCCCCCATATCCCCCCTCCCCCATATCCCCCATATCCCCCCTCCCCCATATCCCCCCCCTCCCCCATATATCCAAGTGAATCCAGCCCTAACCTTAACCTCTGCAATGCACGCGCAACCGATGGCGTGCATTCATATACCTGCCTAACACTGTTGCCTTTTACCCCTGCCCCCCCCCACAGGAGAAGCGCGCACACAACAATAGGGAGCATGTGAGGACTGGAGGAGGGCCCGCTGATGAGAGGCCACTGACCGTACACGAGGAAAGGGCCCTGGAACTGGCTGGCGGACCTGAGGACCGGGAGGTTGCTGATGCAGAGGTCGGGGGCGTACTAGCGAGTGAGCCACCGACAGCCCGTCCCCATATCCCCCCTCCCCTATATCCCCCTCCCCCGTATCACCTGATCACTGCCTGATGTCTAACCATGCATGCTTCATTGTGTATCGCAGGACCAAACGTCCAGGCACCCATCCCCGCAGATGCAGACCGCCCGCAGGATGCCCCTCGGAGACCACAGGAGACGGAGAGACCCGCACCCTCCAGCATGCGACGCCCGCAGGATGCCCCTCGGAGACCACGGGAGACGGAGAGACCCGGACCCTCCAGCATGCGACGCCCGCAGGATGCCCCTCGGAGACCACGGGAGACAGAGAGACCCGCACCCTCCAGCATGCGACGCCCGCAGGATGCCCCTCGGAGACCACGGGAGACGGAGAGACCCGGACCCTCCAGCATGCGACGCCCGCAGGATGCCCCTCGCACACCACGGGAGACGGAGAGACCTGGAGCAACAGGGAGACGACACCCCCGTCAAGTGCGGGAGCGACCACCCAGCGACGAGGGGGGTAGCCACAGGCCCCCGTCACATCCGAGCCAGGACACCACTACCCAGGACACCACTACCCAGGACACCCCTACCCGGGACAGCACTACCCAGGAAGACGAAATACCGGACAGTGACTCAGAGTGGATGGGTGGAGACGAACCCCCACCCCAAAGTGCCGTGGACTCAGAGTGGGGCGAAGAGCATGACACAACGCCACTGCTGTCACCAACACCCTCCACCATCGCAGAAACACTCACCACGGTTGGGCACTTTAGTGATGAGGCGTCTGGTACACTCACTGGTGCGCACAACACAGCCGCCCCGGTACAGCAGGTGGAGGTAGGAGCAGCAGAGGGACCGGGCAGTCGGAGGGCAGCCCAGCCCAAGCGAACATCTGCCGCCCAGATGGATCCCGGGTTCCTGGAGTTACCACACCCACACATAGATCCGATGCAACCACCGACCCGGAGACGAGCGAAGAGGGTGACGGGCGGCTTGCGGCGGCTGCGGTCGCAGGTGGAGGAGTCCACCCGCGTCCAGGAGCTGGGAGTGGTGCCGGTCATGCGTGCCACCCAGGCCGACACCGCACGGGTGGCGTCCGCGGTGGAGGCAATGGGTGCGACGGTGTCAGACATGGCGAACGGTTTGCGAGGCCTGGGGCCTTCCGTGCAGGCGGCGTCTGTGGCCCAGGAAATGGCTGCCCTCTCACAGGAGGCCATGAGCCAGTGCCAGCGCCAGATGGCAGAGGCGCTCAACGCCATAGCCCAGTCTCTGCAGGCCATGGCCCAGTCTCAGCAGGCCATGGCCCAGTCTCTGCAAGCCATCGCTGAGGGCATCGGCGCCAGTGGCCATGTGCGAGCCGGTGTCACACTGTCACAGACAGGGTTTGCCAACCCCCTGGGCTCCATGGCTGCAAACCTGCAGACCCCTGTCGATACCAGCACGGGCCTCCAGGACTGGCAGCGCCAGATGTCGGGGGGGCGTCGGATGGCCAGTCCGTTCGCATCCCCCACCCATGTAGAGGCCTGGGGGCCATCGGCCACCCCGAGGGAGGAGGAGGTGGTGTGGTCCGTCCCGGCTCCCTCTGTCGGGGAGGGTCCCGGTACACCGCGACACCTCGGACTCCCCCCCCTTCCGTCCCAGGTGCATCGGGTGGGCAACGGGCAGGACAGGCTGGCAGCTCGCCATCCCAGACGCCCGGGCCGCAGCCTGGCCCATCTAGGCTAGGACGCCCCAGGAAACGGCCGCCAAAGGGATCCAGTGTCAGAGGGCAGGAATCACAGGAGTCCACCTCCAGTTCTGCTGGACCGTCTGGGGAACCACGTAGACGTAGTCAAAGGGCCCGTAAGGCCAAACAATTAGACACTGAGTAAGTTGGCACGGGTGCAGGGCACAGATGAGTTTTAGGGGCTAGGGCACGTGCATGAACTCCTTTGGTTATTAAAGTCAATGTTACACCTACCGAAGCTGCCTTTGTGCTCTGTCCAAAGTGTGCGGGGGTGTCATGTACGTTGAGCGCAAGTGTGTGTGTGAGGGGTGGTCTTACCTCAGCCCCAGGTGAGTCTGCCCCCTTCCCCCTGGGCCGCCATCAACATCCCCCGGGCAGAGGACGGGACCGTGCGCTGCAGTGTCACAGCCGCATGCAGGGATGGTCCGGGTGGATGGTGGTACTGTGGCCATGGGTCAGACATAGTCCAACGATGTAGAGCCAGGAGCTCATCGCAGGGCGGGTTGTCATCATCCTCCATGGCCTGCGATAGACACGCGTCCACCCGCAGCTGTGTGAGCCCGGCCCGTTGTGCCGCAGGTGGATCGGCAAGGGGGGGGGTGGTGTGCATGCGGGTGGGGTGGGTGGGGTTGGGGAGGGGGGGTGAGGGTGCTGGGTGGGTGGATGAGTGGGGGGTGTGGGTGGTCGGCTGTTGCCATGGTGTGCGGTCTGTGGCCATACTACCCGATTCCCAAGCCCATCTAGTCAGTGAAGCGGGCGTCTATCAATCTGTCCCGTGCCCGCTGGGCCAGCCGGTAACGGTGGACAGCCACCCGCCTGTGTCTACCCCGTCTGCCCTGACCATTGCCCCCATCCCCCTCATCTGGGGAGGACTGGGCCTCTTCCTGCTGCTCCTCCACTCCGCCCTCCTCTGCCTGCGGCACATCGCCCCTCTGCTGGGCTATGTTGTGCAGGACGCAGCACACCACAATGATGCGGCCGACCCTATCTGACCGATACTGGAGGGCGCCCCCAGAGAGGTCTAGGCACCTGAAACGCATCTTCAGCACACCAAAGCACCTCTCGATCAATCCCCTTGTCGCTACATGGGCATCATTGTAGCGGTTCTCCGCCTCATTGCGTGGCCTCCGTATAGGCGTCATCAGCCACGATCGCAATGGGTAGCCCCTGTCGCCCAGCAACCAGCCCCTCAGCCGGGGATGGCGTCCCTCGTACATGCCGGGGATGGATGACCGCGACAACACGAATGAGTCATGTACACTGCCTGGGTGACGGGCGCAGACGTGCAGGATCATCATGCGGTGGTCGCAGACCACCTGTACGTTCATCGAATAGGTCCCCTTCCTATTAGTGAACATGGCCCTGTTATCTGCAGGTGGCCGCACGGCGACGTGCATCCCATCGATCGCGCCCTGGACCATGGGGAACCCGGCCACGGCAGAGAAGCCCACGGCCCGGGCATCTTGGCTGGCCCGGTCCATGGGGAAGCGGATGTAGCGGTGCGCCATGGCATATAGGGCATCTGTCACTGCCCGGATGCACCGGTGCACCGAAGTCTGCGATATGCCGGACAGGTCCCCACTCGGTGCCTGGAATGACCCCGTTGCATAAAAGTTCAGGGCCACCGTAACCTTGACGGACACGGGGAGAGGGTGTCCCCCACCAGTGCCACGCGGTGACAGGTGTGCCAGCAGGTGGCAGATGTGTGCCACGGTTTCCCGGTTCATCCGGAGTCTCCTCCTGCATTCCCGGTCCGTGAGGTCCTGGTATGACTGCCGGGGCCGGTACACACGGGGCGCCCTCGGGTGCCTCCGTTGCCGTGGGGCCGCGACGTCCTCCTCCCCCTCCTCGTCCTGTCGGTCAGGTGTCCCTCCAGCCTGGGCGGCTGCCGCCTGCCCCTCTGCGGCAGCCTGCGCCGCCTCTCTGGCACGCTCCCCCTCCTCCTCCTCCTCCTCCTCATCCAGGGCAACATAGACATGAGCGGCTGCCACCACGGCAGCCAACATCGCTGGATGATCTGAAAACATGACGGCCTGGTGGGGGGGAGGGGAACGACGACATGTCATCATTGCCCATATCCCCTCCTCCCCCCAGCCAGGTGGCATGGACCGCATGGGTCCAACTGTTGGAGGCTGGCACCTGGCCAGGTGGACCAACTCACTTGCCCTCCCATCCCCCTCCTCGGCACGGACCCCCCCCAACGTCCACCCCAGCATGGACCCCCCCCCCCAACCTCCACCCCAGCACGGACCCCCCCCAACCTCACCCGGCATGGCACAGACCCCCCCCCCAACCTCCACCCCGGCATGGACCCCCCCAACCTCCACCCCAGCATGGACCCCCCCCCCCAACATCCACCCCGGCACGGACCCCCCCCCAACCTCCACCCCGGCACGGCACGGACCCCCCCCCAACCTCCACCCCGGCACGGCACGGACCCCCCCCAACCTCCACCCCGGCACGGGCCCCCCCCCCAACCTCCACCCCGGCACGGACCCCCCCCCCCACAACCTCCACCCCAGCACAGACCCCCCCCAACCTCCACCCCGGCACGGCACGGACCCCCCCCCAACCTCCACCCCGGCACGGCACGGACCCCCCCCCCCCAGCCTCTACCCCGGCACGGACCCCCCCCCCCCAACCTCCACCCCGGCACGGCACGGACCCCCCCCCCAGCCTCTACCCCGGCACGGACCCCCCCCCCATCCACCTCCCCGGCACGGACCCCCTCCCGGCCCTCCCCCGGAGCCCAGCCTACTCTAACCACCGCCCCCCCCCCGCCGCACACACACACACACAAGCCGAGACACACCTCTCCTCACACATTCAGACTGCGGCCACGCCATTGCCTGCCCAGAGCCAACCCCCCAGGCCGTCACTCACCTCCACGCTGGTCGGCGTGAGCCTGGAGCACCGGGTCACGCCGATGAAAAGGAGGTTTAATTTACGTCGACGTGAACGGTCATCACGTCGACGGGACTTCGGCCCATCCGGAAGGGAGAATATCGGCAGGCCGAAAATCGGCTGCCTTGCGCAGACCCGTGACATTCTCCGTGGCAGCGGCGACATTAACTCCCCGCCGACTTTTCTCCCTTCGGAGACTTCGGCGGGGGCGGGGGCGGGATTCACGGCAGCCAACGGCCATTCTCCGACCCTCTGGGGGGTCGGAGAATGACGCCCCTGAATCAACTACCTCACTATCCACCTTGAGAAAGAATTCCATCATATGGTCGCTCATCCCCATGGCTTCTCTCACAATTAGATTGCCGGACTGCTCCCTTTGTTAGTTACTCAATGTATTGGTCCAGAAAATCACACCATATACATTCCAGAAATTCCTCCACTATTGTGACTAATTTGACTCACCCAATCTAAATGCAGATTAAAGTCACGCATCATCACAGATGTTCCTTTATTATGTGCATCTTTGTTTTCCTGTCTAATGCTATGCCCAACATTACCACAGCTCTTTGGTGGTCTGTATACCACTCGCACAAATGTTTTTTGCCCCTTGGTGTTTCATTTCACCTACAGCTCAGCTGTAATCAATATGTCATCATCATCAACACTTTTGCCCAGACCATTAACTTCAGTGAAGTTGGGAAGGAAAAGTTCTATTCTGAACTTGATTAAGTCCTCACTGTTAGCCCAAAAGAAGAAAAGATCACCCTTCACAGGGACTTTAATGCTAGTGGCTGGTGTAACGACAACAATCTCTTCTTCAACGTCAGCAAAACTAAGGAGCTTGTCACTGACTTCAGGAAGCAAAGTATTGTACACACTCTGTCGGCATCAATGGTGCCGAGGTGGAGCTGGTTGATAGCTTCAAATTCCTAGTTGTGCACATCACCAACAATCTGTCCTGGTCCACCCACAACGACACTATGACCAAGAAAGCACAACAGCGCCTATACTTTCTTGGGAAACTAAGGAAATTCGGCATGTCCACATTGATTCTTACCAGTTTTTACAGATGCACCATAGAACGCATCCTATCTGGCTGCATCACAGCCTGGTATGGCAACTGCTCGGCCAAGATCGTAAGAAACTACAGACAGTCGTGAACACCGCCCAGTCCATCACATGAACCTGCCTCCCATCCATTGACTCTGTCTCCACCTCCCGCTGCCTTTGGAAAGTGGGCAGCATAATCAAAGGTCCCTCCCATCCACATTATTCTCTCTTCCAACCTCTTCTATCAGGCAGGAGATATAAAAGTCTGTGAACACGCACTGATAGGTTCATAAACAGCTTCTCCCCCGCTGTTACCAGACCTTCTTATGGACTGAACTGATCTCTCCAAACATCTTCTCTACTGCGTAGTACTACATTCACTATGCTTCACGCGATGCCTGTGTCTATGTATTTACATTGTGTATTTATGTCTGTCCTACGGTTTTTCATGAATGGAACAATCTGTCTGGACTGTACGCAGAACAATACTTTTCACTGTACCTCGGTACATGTGACAATAAATTAAATCCAAATCCTGACTTGACTGTTCCTTTGATGTCTGGAGCAGAACCGTTGGGAGAAATGAGCTGGAATCTTACCATTTTTTTTTCAAAGTGTCAGGCTCAGATTGAAAACTGGCACATAACTCTCCAGCTGCACAGACCAGTTTTCTCTCTGGGTCTTAAACAACGCTGAGTAAAAAAGAGATGTGGAGATGCCGGCGTTGGACTGGGGTGGGCATAGTAAGCCGTCTTACAACACCAGGTTAAAGTCTAACAGGTTTGTTTCGAATCACTAGATTTCGGAGCACTGCTCCTTCCTCAGGTGAAGTGCACAACATTCCTCACCTGAGGAAGGAGGAGCGCTCCGAAATCTAGTGATTCGAAACAAACCTGCTGGACTTTAACCTGGTGTTGTAAGATTTCTTACAAAAAAGAAATGAATAGGCAGGATTTACACCGTTACTCTGGTGGGGCAGGGCCTGAGAGGATCAGGGAGGCTGACTCCCATGCCACAATCAGCATTGAAGTGGAACTCCCCCCAACTCGGAGGTATTGGGGGCTCCCCTCCCGCACAATCGTTGGGGGCTCCCCACTCCCACCACCACAGAAGTATCATTGGCGATCCACCCCCCTCCATTGCTTGCTTCATCCTGTGTCTGCAAGTTCCCCCTCATGGCCCGCTCTCTACGCCCCCCCCCCCCAACACATAACTGGAACCCCCCAATGGGGCTCCCATGAGGCCCCATCCCTAGCACTGCCCCGACACTGCCCTTTGGCAGTGCCAACCTATGCCGGGGCAGTGTCGGCGACTGTGCCTGGACACCACCCTCTCCCACTGGGTGCTATACTCACCTTTCATCTTCCGGAGGGATCCCTTTGACTGAATCTCATCTTTCAAAAGCTGTTGTTGATGTCACGTTGGCAAGGTTTGAATATTCAGTGATGACGTGGTGGGGGAGGGGTAGGCTAATTCTATTAAAATGAGGTTCTTGACCTTTGTGGACGTGAACCTCATGATGTCACCGGTAAGGGGACATGGAAAATCGGCTCTGGATTTTCCGCCCTCTTCGCCATTCTCTCTGACAGCGAAGGGGGGCTGAAAATCACCCCCAGCAGGCGTGAAAAGCCAGAAAATGTGTTCAGCATGGCCTCACTATAGCAATCAGATTCTCCAATCAGAAAGAAAAATACATGGAGGCATCCTAGACCAAAGAACTGGCAGCTGTTTGGATCAAAGTGATGCCTGTAACACTCGAAATGTGGGTGATTGATGTCTGCAGGACAGATCATAAACTTGTTCGATCAGTGAGAAACATCCATATCGCACCAAGACATGGCCCAATATACGGTCTGGCCTACATGTGGCTCCAGATCCACAGCAATGTGGTTGACTCTTAAATGTCCTCAGGAATGGGCAATTAATGCTGACCCAGCCAGCGACGCCCATATCCCAAGAACTATTTTTTAAAAACCCATAGATTTACATGATCTACAGTTTGCGAATGACTGTGGTGTCATTGCCCACTTTGCACCAGATTTGAGGTTGCAGAATCTCTTAATGCTGCATACAAGAAACTTGGCCTCTCCTTGAATGTTGCCAAAACAAATTCATATCAACCCACACCTGTTCAACCAAATATTGCATCTCCCCATATATGTTGAAGGAGAGACTCTGGAATATGTTATGCACTTCATGTATCTCGGCAGCTATCTCTTCAAAAGGCCACCATTGGTGAGGAAGTTCAACAGCAAGTAGATCAGCTGTGCTAGCTCAGCCTTTTAGAAACTATGGGTCAGAGAATCACCGGGGGGGCAGCGTGAATCCCGCCCCGCCGCTCCGACGCCGGCTGCCGAATTCTCCGGCGCCGGTTTTTTGGCGAGGGCAGGTATCACGTCGTGCCGGTCGGGGACCGTTGGCAGTGGCCCCCCCCGGTGAATCTCTGGACTCCAATGGGCCGAGCGACTCCCCGTTATCGGCAGGACCCGCCGGCGTGAAATGGACAAGGTCCATACCGGCGGAACCTGGCTCTGGCGGCGGCCTGCAGAGTCCTCTGGGGGACGCGGGGGGATCCTGGCCCACGATTGGGGCCCACCGATCTGCGGGCGGGCCTGTGCCATGGGGGCACTCTTTCCCTCCACACAGGCCTCTGTAAAGCTCCGCCGTGGCCAGCGCAGAGAAGAAACCCCCTGCGCATGCGCAGAGATCGCGGCAGCGGTTTTGCGCATGCGCCAGAACACGCTGGCGCTCCCGCGCATGCGCCAACTTGCGCCGGCCGGCGGAGGCCCTTCGGCACCAGTTGGCACGGCGCCAACCACTCCAGCGCCGGCCTAGCCCCTGGAAGTACGGAGGATTTTTTAGCGCCAGTACGGCCCGCCCGCCGGTTGGGGGAGAATCCCGGCCTATGGCAGCAAATGTTTGACAACAAACACCTGAAAGTCAACGGAAGTTTTCAGGCAGGATTCTCCGACCCTCCGCGCCGAATTCGCGCTCAGTGCGGGGTGGAGAATTACCCAAAATAATCTCTGACGCCGGCATACGATTCTCCGGCGACTGGAGAAACGGCGCCAGCCCCCCGTCGATTCTCTGCGCTCGACGGGCCGAGTGCCCACCGAGTTACGAGGGTCCCGCCGGCGTGGTTCACATGTGATCCCACCCAGCGGGATCTCGGCGTTTTGGCTGTGGGGGCTGTCCTGGTGGGGGGACGAGGGGATCCGACTCCGGGAGGAGTCTCTACGGTGGCCAGGCCCACGATCGGTGGCTACCAATCGGTGGGCGTGCTCATTCCGGCGGGGGGTGGGGGGGGGGGCGGGGGGCTGCATATGTTCCTCTGCGCTGGGCCCCTGTACAGTGCTGCTATGTTGCGCGGGGGCCAGCGCAAAGACGGCCGCCGCATGCATACGCGGAACTGCGGCTGGCCGCCGTGCGCATGCGCAGCCGCGCGTGCGTAATTTCAGGGCCCCGCCGGTTGCAGGAGCTGCGGGACGCACGCCGGGGCCCTGCTGACCCCCTTGAAGATGGTGAATCACCCCAGACATTCTAGGTAAAAGTCCGGAGTGATTCTAGCCCATTTTCTGGCGGGCGTGGGGACTTAGTCCCTAGAAGGGAGAATCCCGCCCGTCATGTATGGAGCAGTTGTTGACATCATACTCCTCTACTCCAGTGAGCCTTAAACTATTTATCAGCAACACATAAGAGTGCGAAATCCCTCCGCCGGCGAGAGAGGCCGATGTTTTGGCCTTTGCCTCCCTGGTAGCCCGGAGATGGATATTATTATAATGGAGGGACCCGGTGCCCCCGAAACCAGTGGTGTGGGTGAGTGGCCTGGCAGAGTTGCTCAGGTTGGAAAAGATAAAGTTCGCCTTGAGAGAGTCTGTGGAGGGGTTTTCCCAGAGATGGCAGCAGTTCATCGACTTCTTTGAGAACAGTGATGATGTCAGCAGTTGGGGGGGAGGGGGGAGGGTGGTTAGGGGGGTTGGGTGGTGTTGGGCTGGGGGGGGGGCATCGGGGGGGGGTGATAAAATGGGGATGTAGGAGAGCGGGGAGAATGGGGGACGGGATGGTGGGGTGTTAGGTATTTAGTTGATTTGGGTATTTGCAGCCCTGTTGGGTTGTTTTGGCTTGTGATTGTGTTTGATGTGTAAATATAGAAATGCCTCAAAAAAATATTTTTTTTAAAAAGAAATCTTTCCGCCACATCCTCTGAAATCAATGGGAGGTCCATCAAGCAAAGGTTTGTGTCTTTCTTGAAGCGAGGTCCACAATCATTCAGGCAAACCTCTTGCAAGATCACCTTCAGTGGACTGGACACCAGATGGCAAAAAGGTATCTCCACTATCAAGTCCAGTTTTCATAACTCTCAAATGGCTAGCATTCCAAGGAGAGCAAAGTAAACAATCTGAAGCTCTCTTTGAAGTATGGCGGCATTGATATTAATGACTGGGTGGAGCTTTCTATTGATCATTCAAAATGGTGACAACTTGTCCATCAAAATGCATCACACATTGAGTGCAATGATGAGGCAGAGTAATGATAGAGAAGGGAAGAAAAGGAAGCAATTTCTACACTCCAGGTCCCACTACCTCATGGTACATGCTGCATTCCGGATCCCACAACCTCATGGTACATGCTGCATTCCGGATCCCACTACCTCATGGTACATGCTGCATTCCGGATCCCACTACCTCATGGTACATGCTGCATTCCGGATCCCACTACCTCATGGTACATGCTGCATTCCGGATCCCACTACCTCATGGTACATGCTGCATTCCGGATCCCACTACCTCATGGGACATGCTACATTCCGGATCCCACTACCTCATGGTACATGCTGCATTCCGGATCCCACTACCTCATGGGACATCTTGCATTCCGGCTCTCATTACCTCATGGTACATGCTACATTCCGGATCCCACTACCTCATGGTACATGCTACATTCCGGATCCCACTACCTCATGGTACATGCTGCATTCCGGATCCCACTACCTCATGGGACATCTTGCATTCCGGCTCTCATTATCTCATGGGACATCTTGCATTCCTGATCCCATTACCTCATGAGATACACTGCCTCATGTTCACAAAATCGAGAATGGGCTTGGCAGTCTCTTGAGGACCCATTGAAGAAAATCACGCCCAAGGGCAGTACAGTGGCGCAGTGGTGCTTGGCAGAACAAGGGTTAACATGGAACAAGAGAACAACATAGCCCATGGTATGATACACAGAGTTTGGGTAGCACGGTGGTGCAGTGGTTAGCATTGCTGCCTCAAGGCGCCGAGGACCCAGGTTCGATCTTGGCCTCGGATCGCTGTCTGTGTGGCGTTTGCACATTGTCCCCATGTCTGTGTGGGTCTCTCCCCCACAACCTAAAGATGTGCAGAGTAGGTGGATTGGCCATGCTAAATTGGCCCTTCATTGCAAAGAAAGAATTGGGTAATTAAAATTTTAAAAATTTGTAGAAATGTGTATAAATCGTCCTCCAATCAAGGGACTACCTCTGCCTCAGCGACAATATCACAATATGGGATAAATTTGGTATGCGTTGTACGTGTTTTTCAGGCAAAGAATTGATACATAGCATAGCAATTTGGAGGTGGGTGGTCTGCACCCAATCCACACTGGCATTGGTCCATTTGTTAAACTCGTGGGGCCCTACATATAGATGTCTCAGGTACACAGCTAGAATAAATGTTAAACTCTATGAAGAAATTAGTCACCAATGTGTGGGTAGATGTCGGGATTGCCCTACTCGTGAATCTTCAGTGACCTGAACAATTGCAAATCGCATCAGGTGGATAGGGAATTTTTTTAATTTTAAATTAATCCTTCTTGTGGAGTCAGAGAGGCAAAAATGCACCCAGCATCTCCACAGGAGTAGCTATCACACCTCTCCCCTCGCAACAACCTTTGCCTTCCCTGGTACATTTTGAGGGTGCTGTAGGTGAGGCCTGAGACGGAGGGTTTAAGAATGCTGACAAGACCTGAGGTCTATTTCCATCAACCTCTGAGTTTGGTTGTGACTGAACATTATGTTTGATCCCAGAAACTGGCCAGATCAAAATCTTCTCCGACATGATCTCTTCCAACTTTAATTACCTGTTTGCAGGATCTGTTAGACATAAAAGTAAATCCATTTTCCCAGTAGAGTCTTTCCAGTCCAAGAAGCGTTGTGCGGCCAACAGCTGCCTACTCCTTATATATTACCTAAAGAAGATATTAAATCAGGCTAGTTTTCTTCTGGCTAAACTCAAAAGAGCACAAGTGAAAAAAATAACAGATGAGAATTCATACTTAGCGGAAAGAAGATTGTGGGACGAAGAGCTCCCGCTAGCCAGGACATGCCCAGGGATTTTTTTGCTTAAATATATTAGCCCAATTTTAATTATTTTCCCATACAGAAGAAACTAAGTGGGGAAAACTTTAAAAAGGAGGATACCCGCAGAAAGACCAAAGGGTCCTCCCTTAATGCGGACCAATGCCAGTGCAGAAACAGGAAGGCAATTAGGGTGGGGGCAACGTGAAGAGAGGGACATTTGGGTGATTGATGGAGGTTGGAGAGTTCTGGTTACGCCACATATATAATAATAAAATCATTTAGCAATAGCACATTTAATGTAGTAAAACACCGCAAAGCACTTTTGGCCCCAAAACGCGCCAAATTGGTTTAGCTGATTCTATTTGCTTAAACCTGTACAACAGAGGCCAGCTCTGAGCTCCGTGAAGAGGCAAGAGTGGGCCCACAGCAATGTTATCTGTGCATAGCAGTGTTATCTCTCTGCACCAAACTTTGCATTACTTTTTTCTCACAACCACTTAACCAGCCTGGTAAATCATTTCCACATGCATTGCAAAATGGCTCAAGGTTTCAAGGCTATGTCTGAATTAAACCTTCCCTTGTTTTAATAGCCATAACTAACAGCTCTCAGGAAAACAATTGTAATTTGTTCCAGGTTCCTAAGAATCAAAATTCCTCCAAAGATTTCATAGGCACGTTAGTATAATGATCCAACCAAGAAACTGAAATCAACTTCTCTGGTCATAGTTTCTGGTCAGTATTTTAGAACAAATGCTAATCATTGTCGTGTTAATCTTTAACAATGCTGCCAGATACTGCTATGCGCTGTGAATAAAATCATTTTGACAGCTTCACATTATGGTGTGAATTTCTTTAACAACAGAAGAAGGCACCTGGTCCAATTGTACAGCTCTTCTTAGAAGAGTGCTGCAGGAAAACAGTCATGCTATTTAATTTAAATATTTAATAACCTTTATCAGCCAAGTTGCGTTGGGGTGGAGAGGTGATGAGGGATGTCTGGATCTTGGTGTTAGATTGTTTCTCTCAGGGTTGGTGAAACGACTTAGTGTTTCCAGCGTTTTTGGTTTTTAATCCAGACGACCTGCATATCCAGGGTTTTTTGTTTCTCCTGGAAGCCCGGAAAACCCATGCGCACAGAGTGACAGAATCCTGGGTAAAAACTGCAGTTAATTGCCTTTCAACATATTTAAATCTCAGACCTCTCTCTCCCACAGGGTTCCCACTTACTGACGAGCATGCTTGGCGTGATGTGGAAGTAGATGTATTCCTGCCAGCTTCCAGGTACACTGACAGTTTCTGCTTTTTTAACCTGCTGCCAACACAGATACCCATGCACCCAGGCAAATTAAAATTCCTTCTAATGTTCCAAGTTGATGCCCCGTCATCAGAAGTGAAAAAAATCAGAGACGTAAAAGACATAAAAGATAAACAAATTAAAGTGATGTTGGAGAGAATAGCAAGGCGTGCGGATAGCAGAAATTGTTGGGGCTGAGCAATTTTTTGACATAGAATTTACAGAGCAGAAGGAGGCCATTCGGCCCATCGAGTCTGCACTGGCTCTTGGAAAGAGCACCCTACCCAAGTCCACACCATCCCCATAACCCAGTAACCCCACCCAGCACTAAGGGCAATTTTGGACACTAAGGGCAATTTAGCACGGCCAATCCACCTAACCTGCACATCTTTGGACTGTGGGAGGAAACCGGAGCACCCGGAGGAAACACACGCAGACACGGGGAGAACATGCAAACTCCGCACAGACAGTGACCCAGCGGGGAATCGAACCTGGGACCCTGGAGCTGTGAAGCAATTGTGCTAACCACCATGCTACCGTGCTGCCCTTGAGGCATGAATAGCTTTAAATACTGAGATATGACACTGCTTCCTTGCCTAAGAGAAAGGCTTCCACATAACTTGCTTCCACTGCTTTTGTGGTGATTTCCAAGACATTGGAGGTTATTCTGACCTCTGATCATCATTTCCTGGCAGTTAGCATGGGAGCCGAGTTTGTAGCTCTACTTGGACATCAGGGGCGAAGTTCTCCGGTATCGGAGTGATGTCCGCCGACCGGCGCCATAAACGGCGCAAATCAGTCGGGCATCGCGCCGCCGCAAAGGTGCGGCATCCTCCGCATCTTGGGGGGCCCAGCCCCAACCTTGAGTGGCTAGGCCCGCGCCGGACTAATTTCCGCCCCGCCAGCTGGCGCGGAAATGACATCTCCAGGTAGCACATGCACGGGAGCGTTAGCGGCCGCTCACGGCATTCCCGCGCGTGCGCAGTGGAGGGAGGGAGTTTCCGGAAGGAAAAGAGTGCCCCCACGGCACAGGCCCGCCCACGGATCGGTGGGCCCCGATCGCGGGCCAGGCCACCGTGGGGGCACCCCCCGGGGCCAGATCGCCCCGCGCCCCCCCCAGGACGCCAGAGCCCGCCCACGCCGCCATGTCCCGCCATGTAAGCGAGGTGGTTTAATCCACGCTGGCGGGACAGGCATCCTAGCAGCGGGACTTCGGCCCATCTGGGCCGGAGAATCGCGGGGGGGTGGCGGCCAACCGGCGCGCCGCGATTCCCGCCCCCGCCGAATCTCCGGTGCCGGAGAATTCGGCAACCGGCGGGGGCGGGATTCACGCCAGCCCCCGCCGATTCTCCGACTCGGCGGGGGGTCGGAGAATCTCGCCCCTGATGAGAAATAAAAGCAGCAGAATCCTAGGAAAAGCAGTAGCCTTCTCTTCAACCAGTTGCTGCTTCACAGGATAGAGTGGATGAGCAGGGGAGCTTCAGTTTACAGAGGGTGGTAAACACAACACAGGGTACACAGGCAGAGGGTAAACAAAACGGAGCATCATGTTGCCTTAGGAGCCTCAGACATTCCCATCAAATGGTTGCTGAAATTTGCAGCCTCCTTTCAAATAGGCCAAGCAGTTATGCATTACCAGTGGCTGTCAAAGTCACCCAGCCCATAGTTACTGCCATGGATAATGATACTCTTGCTCTTCTGATGCAAGAACCTAAGAAATAGGAGTAGGAGTGAAACACACGGTCCAATTAGCCTGCTCCACCATTCAATACAACAATGGTTGATCGTGGGCTTCAACTCCATTTTCCCAACAATTCCCCATATCTCTTTATTCCCAGAGAGACCAAAAATTGTCTAGCTCAGCCTTAAATGTATTCAATGGTAGAGTATCCAGAACGCTCTAGAATATAGAATTCCAAAGGCTCACAGCCCTTTAAGTGTCGAAATTCCCCCTCTTCTTGGTTATGAATGATTAGCCCCTTATGTTGAGAATGTGGCCTTGTATATTAGATTCCCCCACTAATGGAATCAATCTCTCAGCATCTACCCTTTTAAGCCCCTTCAGTATTTTGAGATTGTCTCTCATTCTCCTAAACTCCAGGAAATGCAAGCCCAGTTTACTCAGCCTCTCATCATAGGTCAATGCCTCATCCCCAAGGCCAATTTGTTGACCATTCGCGGTACCATCTGTCATGCAAGAATATATTTTCTTAAATGTGGAGTCTAAAACTGCACTCAGTATTCCAGATGCAGTCTCACAAAACCCAATACAACTGTAGCAAGGCTTCTTTATTCCTGTACTCCAATCCCCTTGCAATGAAGGAAAAATGCCCTTTGCCTTCCTAATTGTTTGCTCTACTTTATTACCATTCGTGGTAATATGTTATACTCAACCATGGAGAAAGATGAATGAAGCAAAGCTGACAGCTGTGCGTGGAAGCTGTCAATCACAGCCCACAAAAGGAAATGCAAGAATGGCAACTCAAGGATCTGAGAGCTTTAAACACAATTTCTCTTTCCAGGAATTAACAAATGGTGTTTCCTCTGTCTGAGCCAGCAGGAGTATGCTCAGGTGAATGGCATAATAGTAATTGTTTTCACTGGCTCTGTCTGGACTGCTGTCTAGCTTCCAGACTGGGGTCTCTTTGCCGGGGGGCTCCTTGACAGATTTCTCTTTTTCTGGGGGTCTCTTTTTGGCGAGGTCTGTCGGGGTCTCTCTATTTTGGGATCTCTGTGGGGGGTCTCTTTACTCAGAAGTTCTCTGGGGGAGGGGCGTTGGGGTGGTCTTGTGAGGGTGGGGTGGGCAGGTGTTGCATTGTGGAAGGAGAGGGTGGCCTTCGGATTGACTTTGGCGGCAATTCCCTTGAGGAGTTACGCCCTTGGCCCACGTAGAGGCCCACCATGTCAGAGTGATGCTGGAAATACTTATAGAAACCACAAGTGAACTGCACCCATGTGATTCTCATTATATTACAGCAGCATACATTTAATTTGGCCATCAGGGACCCAGGCGAGACAATGTTTGCTTTTGGAACCAGGCTTTGCCAAATGGCTAAACACTGCAAATTCAGCTTGTTGTTCAGTGACATGCTGCACTATTGTTTGGTTTACGGCATCAATATTATCAATGCACAGAGAAAATTATTAGCCAAAATGAAATATCCCCGGGTAAAGCGATAGAGATAGCTCAAGCCACTGAATATGCCGAGGAGAGTGCGTGCAGGATGGTGAGGTAAATCAGCTTTGGAGTGGAATGGCTTTTAGGCAAGCACTCCGAGTGACAGGCACAGAGGAGGCTGCACAGTGATCCGGGAGCAGGATCGTGGATAGAAGCAAGGAAGAAAGGGAGCCGTCAGCCCAGGAATTTTGATGAAGATACAGATGCAGGGGAGAACGTCCCAAAGAGATGTGCAATAGCAAAGATTTTGTGTGCTTCAAGTTTAACAGGGAGGGCCACATTCAAGCATGCTGTCACGCAGACAGGGCGAAGCCAATTTTTTAAAAACACACCTCAAGTCCAGTGCATAAAGTAGAAACAAATTTCAAAAAGGATACGAGGTTTACAGGTTAAATGTTGTTAACGTAAACAAAATGGCTTCTATAGAAATATCCTTATTTTGTGGATACCCTGTCAGTCTTATTGACCCATATCAGAAACTGGACTCACCATGACACAGTCCTCGCAAAGGTCAAACGAATGGTTCCAAGTGGATGGCATCACAATAGGTTGGAGCAGCTCAGGTCCTAACAACTGAGCAAAGCTGAACTCAGTTGTGAAGACAGGGTATTGATCTGGGGTTCCCAGGCGGTGTTGCCACCCCCCAACAAGAGAGCCGCTGCTGCAAAAAATGCACAGTGTGTACCCTAGCCAGACTAAGATGGAAATGTTGGCCAGGAGGTGGTCGGGTACACACAAAGAGTTCAAGAACCTGGTCCGACAGTCTGTCTATTGCCAGCAACAGTAAACCTTGCCACCTGCGGCTCATCTACATCCATGGGAGCGGCCTGGCTGTCCATGGACAAGGTTACACATTGATTTCACTGGTGCCTTCCTGGGAAGAATGGTTTGGTGCTGGTGGATGGCCACGCCAAGTGGCCTGATGTCCAGGAAATGGAGATGGCAACCTCACCAGCCACCACTGAAACCCTGAGACACATGTTCGCCATTCATGACCTTCCAGAGGTATTGGTTTCTATAATGGCACAGCCTTTTGCGGGGCGAGGGGGGGGCGGGGGGGGGGGGGGGGGGGGGGGGGGGGTGAGGGGGGGGGGGGAGGTGAGGGAGTTCCAACATTTCGTGCAGACTAATGGTGTTCACCACATCTGAGCGGCCAGTCTCGAATGGCCTGGCAGAAAGAGCGGTGCAGACGTTTAAATCTGCAATGAAAAAAACAACCAGATAGGCCATTGCGCCTCAAGTTAGCTAATTTCCTTCTTTTGAACACCACCCTTCACATTACTACTGGGGTCACACCAGCTGAACTGATAATGGGCTGTTGCCTTCGTACTCGGTTAGACATGGAGTTTCCCAAATTGGCGGCAGGATGAGGGGGTGTTGGAGGCGAGGCAAACTACACAAAAGAAATTCCATGACTCGGCAAAAGGCAACAGGTCATTTAAAACTGGTGACCTAGTTTTTGTAAGAAATTTTGCATCGGGTCCATTGTGGATACCTGGGAAAATGAGGCAAAATCTGGTCCTGCATCATACCTGGTGGACATACAAGGGAGACGAGTATGAAAGCATTAGACCATATAAGGATCTGACAGGTTGCAGCCCCAATGACTAAACAGCCGGATCCAAGATGCTTTATTAACATACCTTTGGCGGAGCCTCAAGCAAGGCTACCAGGGGGTTCAGAAAAGGCCCTGCATTAGTACTCCTGAGGGAACTGGAGAGGGGGATGCCCCCAACACAGATTTTGAGCCATCCTCCTGCTGAGGAAGACATTACTTCACTGCTGGTGGAGCCTGTCAGAGAACTGAGGTGTTCCAGTAGACCCAGCAGGTCACCTTATAGACTGACCTTATGAAGGACTGGACTGTGCTACCGTCTTTTGTGGTTCTGTTCTCAATGGAAATATTTTGACTGTTATAAACCTATGACGTATACTGTTCAGGGACTTAAGGGGGGAGGGATGTGGTAGAGTGGCCCTTATAAGGTGCGATCTCGAGTGACCTGCTCGAGACCTATCGTGTGACAGTGCGCAAACCCAGACCAATGGGTAAAAAGCATGGGTCCTGGGAGCAGGGATCCAGGCAGTGTGGACCCGGGAGTCAAGGAGCAAAGACCTGTATGATATAACTCTATGCCTGTATATAGTTAAGCCTCATTGTTATTTCCAATAAATCATTTTGTTATATAAGAAGCCTCCTCAGTGATATTTGGCACTATTACACCACCTGTCAAAGGCAGTAACCTGTAGCGCACAAAGACTCCGAGAGACGAAAAGAGTGAAGTCGATGAGGCTTTATTAAGCGTGACTGTTCCCCCGCAGTTCGGTAGCAGACTGGCCTGCGGGGGAGGACTCCTGGTTCTTATACTCCGCGTTCAGGGCGGAGCTAGAGGTCAACGGCCAACCAGGACCCGGGATCTGTCAGCCAACGACATCACGGCTTCACAGTCCCACATGACCCCTAATGCATACTACCACATTCACCCCTTGTTAAAAATGATGCTTCGCATGGTGGTAAGGGTTTACAAGGCTGGTCCTGGGCGGAAAACTTTCGCATGTCATTACAGTATGTACAAGGTTTTTTTTTTCTTTTTGAAGTATTTACAGTAATCGTCAGGAGAAAAAGACAAAATGTTCTCGTTAAAAGTCCACATATTGTAGTGTTAGATCGACGCCACGAGTCGGTCGGGCGGTCTGGTCGTCTGTGTCGATCGCCTCGGCCCCGGTGGTGGTGGTGGTGCTTGTTCCAGTGTTGTCGTCTCCGGGAGCCTTACGGTTTCAGCTTCGGCTTCCCTACTGGTCGGGCCTGGGAGGAGGACCGAGCCTCCAGGGAAGGGGGCGGTCGTGGGGTGTGCCGGTGGCAGGGAGGGGGTGATTGGTGTCGGGGGGGTGTGTGTGTTGCCGGCGGGCGCCAGATCTCGCAGGGAGACCGTGTCCTGTCGGCCGTCGGGGTACTCCACGTAAGCGTACTGCGGGTTCGCGTGAAGGAGGTGAACCCTCTCGACCAACGGGTCCGACTTGTGCGCCCGCACATGTTTTCGGAGCAAGATGGGTCCTGGGGCCGCCAGCCAGGTCGGCAGCGACGTTCCAGAGGAGGACTTCCTGGGGAAGACAAGGAGGCGCTCATGAGGCGTTTGGTTAGTGCTAGTACACAGTAGTGACCGGATGGAGTGGAGAGCGTCCGGGAGGACCTCCTGCCACCGTGAAACTGGGAGGTCCCTGGACCGTAGGGCCAGTAGGACGGTCTTCCAGACCGTGCCGTTCTCCCTCTCTACTTGCCCGTTCCCCCGGGGTTGTAGCTGGTCGTCCTGCTCGAGGCTATACCGTTGCTGAGCAGGAACTGGCGCAGCTCGTCACTCATGAAGGAGGACCCCCTGTCGCTGTGGACGTATGCGGGGCAACCGAACAGTGTGAAGATGGTGTTCAGGGCTCTAATGACTGTGGCCGCAATCATGTCAGGGCAGGGGATGGCGAAGGGGAAACGGGAGTACTCGTCCAGCACATTCAGGAAGTATGTGTTGCGGTCGGTGGAGGGGAGGGGCCCTTTGAAATCCAGACTAAGGCGTTCAAAGGGACGGGAAGCCTTGATCAGGTGCGCACCATCCGGCCTGAAAAAGTGCGGTTTGCACTCTGCGCAGATGTGGCAGTTCCTTGTGACTGTACGGGCCTCCTCCAAAGAGTAGGGGAGGTTGTGGGACTTTATAAAGTGGTAGAACCGAGTGACCCCCGGGTGGCAGAGGTCCTCGTGGAGGGTTTGGAGGCGGTTAATTTGTGCGTTGGCACATGTGCCGCGGGATAGGGCATCGGACGGCTCGTTCAGCTTTCCGGGACGGTACAGGATCTCATAGTTGAAGGTGGAGAGCTCGATCCTCCACCTTAAGATCTTGTCCTTTTTGATTTTGCCCCGCTGTGCATTATCGAACATGAAGGCGACCGACCGTTGGTCAGTGAGGAGAGTGAATCTCCTGTCGGCCAGGTAATGCCTCCAATGTCGCACAGCTTCCACTATGGCTTGGGCTTCCTTTTCCACTGAGGAGTGGCGGATTTCTGAAGCGTGGAGGGTTCGGGAGAAAAAGGCCACGGGTCTGCCCGCTTGGTTAAGGGTGGTCGCTAGAGCTACGTCGGAGGCATCGCTCTCGACCTGGAAGGGGAGGGACTCGTCGATGGCGCGCATCGTGGCCTTTGCGATATCCGCTTTGATACGGCTGAAGGCCTGGCAAGCCTCTATCGACAGAGGGAAGGTCGTGGTCTGTATTAGGGGGCGGGCCTTGTCTGCATACTGGGGGACCCACTGGGCGTAGTATGAAAAGAACCCCAGGCAGCGTTTTAGGGCTTTTGAGCAGTGCGGGAGGGGAAATTCCACGAGGGGGCGCATACATTCGGGGTCGGGGCCTATTATCCCATTGCGCACTACGTAGCCCAAGATGGCTAGCCGGTTTGTGCTAAAAACGCACTTGTCCTCATTGTACGTGAGGTTCAAGGCTTTAGCGGTCTGGAGGAATTTTTGGAGGTTGGCGTCGTGGTCCTGCTGATCGTGGTCGCAGATGGTTACATTGTCGAGATACGGGAACGTGGCCCGCAACCCGTGTTGATCAACCATTCAGTCCATCTCTCGTTGGAAGACCGAGACCCCGTTTGTGACGCCAAATGGGACCCTTAGGAAGTGGTATAATCGCCCGTCTGCCTCGAAGGCTGTGTACTTGCGGTCACTTGGGCGGATGGGGAGCTGATGGTAGGCGGACATGAGGTCCACGGTGGAGAAGACCTTATATTGGGCAATCCGTTTGACCATGTCGGATATGCGGGGGAGAGGGTACGCGTCTAGTTGTGTGTACCTGTTGATGGTCTGGCTATAGTCTATGACCATCCTTTGCTTCTCCCCTGTCTTTACTACTACCACCTGTGCTCTCCAGGGACTATTGCTGGCCTGGATTATGCCTTCCTTCAGTAGCCGCTGGACTTCGGACTGAATGAAGGTCTGGTCCTGGGCGCTGTACCGTCTGCTCCTAGTGGCAACGGGTTTGCAATCCGGGGTGAGGTTTGCAAACAAGGATGGGGGCTCAACCTTGAGGGTTGCGAGGCCGCAGATAGTGAGTGGGGGTATTGGGCCGCCGAATTTGAAGGTTAGGCTCTGCAGATTGCACTGGAAGTCTAATCCCAGTAATGTGGGGGCGCAGAGTTGGGGAAGGACGTAGAGTCTGTAGTTTTTGAACTCCCTCCCTTGCATCGTTAGGGTAACTATGCAGAAGCCTTTAATCTGTACGGAGTGGGATCCTGCAGCTAGGGAAATCTTTTGTGCGCTGTGATGGATGGTCAAAGAACAGCGTCTTACCGTGTCGGGGTGGATAAAGCTTTCCGTGCTCCCGGAGTCGACCAGGCATGGTGTCTCATGCCCGTTTATCAGCACCGTTGTTGTCGTCGTCTGGAGCGTCCGGGGCCGAGCTTGGTCCAGCGTCATTGAGGCCAGACGTGATCGTAATGCTTGAGGGTCTTCTGCGAGCCCCGTGGAGCCGTTGACACTGGGGTCCATTGTTGCCATCCAAGATGGCGGCGGGGGTGAACAAGATGGCTGCCCCCATGCATCGCACATGGCTGGGGGGTCACAAGATGGCGGCGGGGGTGGACAAAATGGCCGCCCCATGCATCGCATAGGTCTGGGGTGGCCCAAGATGGCGGCGCCCCTCCTCCCCTCGTGGTGGCCGGGACCCAAAATGGCGGCGCCTGCGGGTCGCACATGGGGCGCTGGGGGGGTTGGGGAGCGTTAGGAACGCGCAGGACTCCCTCTTCTCCGGGGACAGCGGTGGCCAGGACCCAAAGTGGTTGCGCCTGCGGGTCGTACATGGGGCGCGGGGGGGGGGGGGGGGGGGGTTGGGGAGCGTTAGAGACGCGCAGAACTCCCTCTTCTCCGGGGACAGCGGTGGCCGGGACCCAAAATGATTGCGCCTGCGGGTCGTACATGGGGCGCTGGGGGGGTTGGGGAGCGTAAGAAGCTCGCAGGGCTCCTTGTTCTCCTGGGACAGCGGCGGACTCCCGGGACCGGCACACAGCCGCAAAATGGCCCTTTTTCCCGCAGCTCTTACAAATCGCTGCGCGGGCCGGGCAGCGCTGCCGGGGGTGTTTCGCCTGTCCGCAGAAATAGCAGCGGGCTCCCCCGGTACGACTTGGCGTCTGAACCGCGCAAGCCTGTGGGGTGGTCGGGGGGGGGGGGGCGTTGTCACGACGGGTGTGTACAGAGCCCAATGGCCTGCCGCGCGGTCGGGGCCGTAGGCGCTGTCGTTTCGCGCGGCCACGTCCAGGGAGGCTGCTAGGGCCCGTGCCTCTGAGAGTCCTAGCGACTCTTTTTCTAAAAGTCTTTAGCGGATTTGGGAGGAGTTCATACCTGCCACAAAAGCATCGCGCATTAACATGGCCGTGTGTTCAATCGCGTTCACCGGCGGGCAGCTGCAGGCCCGTCCCAAAATTAGTAGCGCGGCGTAGAATTCATCTATCGATTCTCCGGGACTTTGCCGTCTCGTTGCGAGTTGATAGCGAGCGTAGATCTGGTTTACTGGGCGAACATACATGCTTTTTAGTGCTGCGAACGCCGTCTGGAAATCCTCTGCGTCTTCGATGAGAGAGAAAATCTCCGTGCTTAACCTCGAGTGCAGGACCTGTAGTTTTTGGTCTTCTGTGACCCGGCCGGGGGCCGTTCTGAGGTAGGCCTCGAAACAAGTCTGCCAGTGCTTGAAAACTGCTGCTGAGTTCACTGCGTGGGGGCTGATCTTCAGGCATTCCGGAATGATCCTGAGCTCCATAGTCCTTTAGGCACGCTTAATAAATTGTAGCGCACAAAGACTCCGAGAGACGAATAGAGTGAAGTCAATGAGGCTTTATTAAGCGGGACTGTTCCCCCGCAGTTCGGTAGCAGACTGGCCTGCGGGGGAGGACTCCTGGTTCTTATACTCCGCCTTCAGGGCGGAGCTAGAGGTCAATGGCCAACCAGGACCCGGGATCTGTCAGCCAATGACATCACGGCTTCACAGTCCCACATGACCCCTAATGCATACTACCACAATAACCAACTCTGGGGTTGTAGTGGAGTTTAGGATGCAGCACCTAATGGGAATGTAAAAGGAGAAGGGCAGCACTCAGGGGCAACTCTTCCAATACAGAGACGGTTTGTGCAGGTCCAAAGGCAACTTAACCTGCCATTCAGAGTGGCCTTAAAAAACAATGCATTCAAATTTGAGACATCCTAATTTGCCAATTTTGAAGTGCTCAGGTTTTTTTTTAAGTTACAGAAATGATCTCGAGCTGCAGCTGCTTTTATATTGCTCTTTAGCCACTGGCTCCCTTAACCTGGGAGCCAGATGAAGGTAACATTTGCTATTTTTTTTAAGGCTGGCAGCGAGAAAGTCCACTTCCATGATGATATTTGCACCTACTGTTGCTTTAAGTGTACCTTTCACTAGCAACAGCACAATCCTTGCTGCTTTTTGGAGTGCCTCCCTGATGATGGTGCAAAGGGACACACCCTTTATGTATTTTGCACGTCAGATGTCACTGATTGTTGGTATCATGGTGCAATGAAAATTCACAGCTGACAATTTATCATTGTCACTATGTTCACCCAATTCCCTTAGGAAACAATTTGCTGGTAGTTGACATGGAGACTGGTGTGTGACTTAAGGCCTCACCCGCAATAATAAAGATCCAACAATTTAACCTGGTTACTAACCCCAGATCAGGCCAGACTAGACACTGAAGAGTACTTCCTTTACCAGCTGCAGTGATATTGGCAATGCTGTCACCATATCTTAATGTACAGATATCAGGAACCTAGCAATTGGTGACATTTCACTGAGTAATTTTGCATTAATTACTGACATAATTCACCTACATAATTACAGAGTTCCTAATGCTGATAATTTTCTGACATGCCCTGGCATCAATAGGTCCTCCCAAGCACTACAGACACATGGCCCCATAACTTGACATTCTCAGACAGAGGAGACATTGTTGTGGAATTTTTTTTAAAAATCACATTACTGAGATCAGCTTCTGTGATAAGACATTTGTTTCGGTCAAAATTCAGAAGGCTTTGCATCTTACTTGCTCATTCCATGCCTGACCCCATAACAGCATGATGCTATCATGGGTATGCAAATTGAAAACATGTCACATTCCCCAGCATCAACATTCCCTAAATTGATAAGGAATAATAACATTGATGTACGAACTATAGATAAAATTAAATGTCTGTTCAGCGACCCTTAAGCACTCCACTGAAACAATTGTCCAACATTTGGAGAAATAGTTCCTCAAAAAGAATACATTCTTATGATTTTGGTTAGCATTTTGAACACAAAGCGTTACTTTGTATTCAAAGGTCATTCATTTAACAAATTTAATTACAATATTGGCATAATGAATTAGATTAGTTGCTATTAGCAGGAGATTGTTCCTTGTATTTGGATCTTGATGAAGTAGTTTATCAAAATGGTTAAACTGGATACAATTACAGAAAGCTGTTGAAATGCAGGTTTTCATCTGTTTCAAATAAGGACTGTCACGTTAAGCACTGCAAAAGCATTTTTAGAATGCTTGAATCAAACTCCTTCACAGCCCTTGAATCATAATGCAGTACTTACAAATAAGACTGGAGTTTCGGCAATTCGTAAAAAAAATCATTGACCATCATTACAATCACATCTGTGCACTTAGAGCACTGCGACTGGTGTTAAGAAGAGATAATGCTATTGGAAATATTCCATGCGATCATGCATGGTAGATTAAATTAACATCAGGAGAGGTGAGATCTCTGCATAGAGATCACTGGATCTTTGTGGTCAACTGCCTTTCAAAACCTTCTGATGAAAAGAGCAGCTCATGATATTGTTAACGATGCGATGGGAAAAGTTAATTTAGTATTAAGTAGCTGAGTTAAAAAGAGATCAAGGAAACATGCGGTGGATCTAATGAAAAAGAAACTGCAGAATTGTTTGTAATAAGGAATTCCCTTCATGGAGTGGCGGGGGGGGGGGGGGGGGATGTGTGGGATTGATGGCACAGGTAAAACATGAGGTGCTGGATTAGCCGTTTTTGGGACTTTGTCCCCACGCCATCGGGAAAACTGTGGTTTTTTACGCCAGGAAAACTGGCGTCAAAAGGCCACAGATTCCCTGTTTTGCTGGGGGCTAGCAGGCAGCTGACGATACGGCTTCCCCCACTTCCAGATCAGAGGCCGCGCATGCACACGGCGGCGGCCTCCAGCGGCCGCACCGTGATCCATGGCGGACTCAGCCTGCGGATCTGGATGGCCATCACCACTATCAGGGTAAAAAGATTTTTCCTCAAATCCCCCCTAAACCTCCTGCCCTTCACCTTGAACTTGTGTCCCCTCGTAACTGACCCTTCAACCAAAGGGAGTAGCTACTCCCTATCCACCCTGTCCATGCCTCTCAATCAGGTCACCCCTCAGTCTTCTCTGCTCCAGGGAAAACAACCCAAGCCTATCCAACCTCTCTTGTAACTTAAATGTTCCATCCCAGGCAACATTCTGGTGAATCTTCCCTGCATCCTCTCCAGGTCAATCACATCCTTCCATGGGCAGCACGGTAACTCAGTGGTTAGCACAGCTGCTTCACAGCTCCAGGGTCCCAAGTTCGATTCCCGGCTTGGGTCACTGTCTGTGTGGAGTCTGCACGTTCTCCCCATGTCTGCGTGGGTTTTCTCCGGGTGCTCCGGTTTCCTCCCACAGTCCAAAGCTGTGCAGGTTAGGTGGATTGGCTATGCTAAATTGCCCTTAGTGTCCAAAAATGTTAGAGTGGGTTACTGGGTTACAGAGATAGGGTTGATATGTGGACTTAAATAGGGTGATCTTTCCATGGGCCGGTGCAGACTCAATGGGCCGAATGGCCTACTTCTGCACTGTAAATTCTATGATTCTATGATTCTATAATGTGGTGACCAGAGTTGCACACAGTACTCCAGCTGTGTCCTCACCAAATTTCTAGAGCTTCATCATGACCGCCCTGCTTTTGTAATCTTACTTTTTGAATTTTACTTTTTTACTATCGCTCTATAATGTTTAGTGGCATTGCAGGAAATATAGAGTCATCCAAGCTTCTCAACTGCTGCACTGGAGCCCTTGGTGCAGAAGATACTGGAGAGCAAGAGATATCCTTTATCCAGAAGGCCTTCAAGACAGATAATGTAAAGGCACTGAAACCAGATATATTTTGCAGTAATTGCCAGATCTACCCCTGAGTAACTAGCTGCAGTGCATTAGAAGTTCAATGAACCATGGAAAAAGACAGAGATGAATCAGGAGTAAAAATGTTGAACTGGGGGACGGCAAATTTTGTAGAAATGAGAAGGGCTGAGTTGTATTGTCCAGCACTGCTAAAGGATAAATCTATGTAAAACCAGTGGGAAGCAATAAAAGAAGGTGCAAAGTAGACATGTCTCCTCCAAAAGTAAGAGTGATGCTGCCAAATCTAGACCACCCCCGCCCCCTCACCCAGTTGTCTAGAGGAATACAGGGAAGATCAAACAGGAAAAGAAAGCACGCGACAGGCATAAAGAACTGAACACTGCTGATAAACTAGACGAGTATAGAAAGTACAGGGACAAAGTCAAAAAGGAAATAAGGAAATCAAAGAGAGGGCATGAAAAAGATTAGCAAGTAAGATTAAAGAAACCCCAAAGATGTTTTACCAATATAGTAATGATAGAAGGTTAGTTGAGGGAAAGGTGGGACCTATCAGAGATAAGAGAGGAACTTGTGTTGCAGAGGCTATGGGAAGGGTTTTAAATGAATATTTTGCGTCCGTGTTTACAAAGGAAATGAATGATGCAGATATAGTAGTCCAGGAGGAACACTGTGAGATATTGGATTGGATAATCAGAAAAAGTGGGGAAGTACTCGAAGGGTTGGAGTCCCTGAAAGTTGATAAGTCACCAGGGCTATTTCTGAGGCTATTGAGGGAAGTCATGTAGGAGATAGCAAATGCTCTGATGATGATGCACTGTTGATGACTCCTTCCATCACTTTGCTGATGATGGAGAGTAGACTGATAGAGCGGTACTTGGCTGGGTTGGATTTTGCCCTGTTTCTTGTGTACAGAACACACCTGGGCAATTGTCCACATTGCCGAGTAGATGTCAGTATTGTAGCTGTACTGGAACAGCTAGGCTAGGGGTGCAGCAAGTTCTGGAGCACAAGTCTTCAGTACTTTGCCGGGATATTGTCAGGGCCCATAGCCTATGCAGTATCCAGTGCCTTCAGCCATTTCTTGATGTCAAGTGGAGTGAGTCATATTGGCTGAAGACTGACATCTGTGATACTGGGGACCTCCGGAGGAGACCGAGATGGATCATCCACTCGGCACTTCTGGCTGAAGATTGTTGCTAATGCCTTAACCTTGTCTTTTGCACATACATGCTGGGCTCCTCCATCATTGAGGATGGGGATATTTGTGGAACTTCCTCCTCCAGTGAGTTGTTTAATAGTCCACCACTATTCACTGCTGGATGTAGCAGGGCTACAAAGCTTAAACTGACGCGTCCATTGTGGAATCACTTAGCTCTGCCTATTACTTGCTGCTTCTGCTGTTTGGCACACAGGTAGTCCTGTGTTGTAGCTTCACCAGGTCGACATCTCATTTTTCAGTGTGCCTGATGTTGCTCCTGGCATGCTCTCCTGCACTCTTCAGTTAACCAGAGTTGATCCCCTGGCTTGGTGGTAATGGTAGAGTGGGGGATATGCCAGGCCATGAGGTCGCAGATTGTAGTTAATTACAACTCTGCTGCTGCTGATGGCCCACAGCGCCTCATGGATGCCCAGTCTTGAGATGCTAGATCTGTTCGAAGTATATCTCATTTTACACGGTGGTAGTGCCACACAACACAATGGAGGATATCCTCAATATGAAGACGGGACTTTGTCCCCACAATAACTCTGCGGTGGTCACTTCTATCGGTACTGTCATGGAGAAATGCATCTGCAGCAGGCAGATTGGTGAGGATGAGGTCAAGTATGTTTTTCCCTCTTAGTGGTTCCTTCACCACTTGCCGCAGTCCCAGTCTAGCATCTATGTCCTTTAGAACCTGGCCAGTTTGGTCTGTGGTGGTGCTACCAAGCTACATTTGGTGATGGACATTGAAGTCCCCCACCCAGAGCATATTCTGTGCCTTTATCATCCTCAGTGCCTCCTCCAAGTGGTGTTCAACATGGAGCAGCACTGATTCATCAGCTGATGGTGGTCGGTATGTGGTAATCAGCAGGAGGTTTCCTTGCCCATGTTTAACCTGAAGCCATGAGACTTCATGGTGTCCAGAGTCGATGTCGAGGACTCCCAGGGCAATTCCCACCCGACTGTGTATCACTGTGCCTCCACCTCTGCTGGATCTGTTCTGCCAGTCAGACAGACTATTCAACCATCCCAGCTGTATGACCTACAGATTACACCATACTCATTGATACACCTTCCTCTTTCTTGCAGTCCTGGAGGCAAGAAGAGCCATCCAGTGAGGAAGAAGCTGGCTGTCTGTCCTTACCCCTATCAGAGAGATTGTGCTTGCCATTAATGGAGTGGTCATGACTGAGGCTGTTTCCAGTGATGGGCCATTGAGATGACAGTATTCTCATATCTAATCCTCATTCGCACATTCCATTTCCCTTCATCCCACAGTCGTTTTTGATTCAGGAATTTCAGATGGAGTATGCCTCTTTCTTTCCACCCACCCCATATCCTGTCCCCTACCTTATCACAATCCTGCCCTTTTGTTTTACTCTTTTTAGATACCATAGAACTGCAACTTGGCCAGCCATTGGTAGAAGAGAAAGGGATGGAACAGCAAGTAGACACTGATGAAGAAGAAACAATGTCACTCAATCTCACATTCACATCTACCAGCTCAGATGCTGACACTGTATGGATAGTTTTGAGTAGTTGTTTTTTAATGTGGTGACATACGGGACAGCCCTCAGATTTCAGGTCGCAAAGATGGGTTTTGGAACTGAGAGAATACTCACCCAGCTAATGATCCCTTACTCTGGACTACACTAATGAGACTTCTATTTATAATGACATCCATGTTGTTCTAGCATTTACAGATTAATGTTCGCGATGTGATGACACTGCTCTGGGGACCCAGGTTCAAATCCCACCACTGCAGATGGTGAAATTTGAATTTAATAAAAATCTGGAATTAAAAGCCTTGTGATGACCATGAAACCATTGTGAATTGTCATGAAAACCCATTTGATTCACTAGTGTCCTTTAGGGATGGAAATCTGCTGCCCTTACCTGGTCTGGCCTACATGTGACTCCGGACCCACAGCAATGTGATTGACTCATAACTGCCTCCTCAAGTGTAATTAGGGATGGGCAATAAGTGCTGGCACAGCCTGCAATGCCCACGTCCCATGAATGAATCTTTTTAAAATTATGAAAAAAGCACTATTTATTTGCTTTACATACACCCAACATTTATTGGTCGGGATTCTCTGATCCTGAGGCGAAGTGTTGACTCCGTCGTAAACGTTGTTGCGTTTCCCGACGGCGTCGACATGGCCTCTGGATCAGCAATTCTGGCCCCTTCAGGGGGCCAGCACGGCACTGGAGCGACCCACACCGCTTCAGCTGCTGATCCCGGCATCAACTGGGCGCCGCGGGGTCCACCGGCGCCAATGCGTGCATGCACAGTGGTACTGACACCAACGCATGCACGCAATGGCTCCCTTCTCCGCGCCGGCCCCGACGCAACATGGCGTAGGGCTAAAGGGGCCGGCGCGGAAGAAAGGAGGCTCCCAGCCCGAGAGGCCGGCCCGCCGATTGGTGGGCTCCGATCGCGGCCAGGCCATAACGGAGGCCCACCCCAGTGTCGGACCCTCCCTCACCCCCCACAGGCCGCCCCCAGACCCTTCCACGCCGAGGTCCCGCCGGCTAAGAGCAGGTTAGAACAGCGCCGGCGGGACTCGGGTTTTTTGTTACGGCCACTCGGCCCATCCCGGGCCGAGAATCGCAGGGGGGGCCCCGTAGAGTGGCCCCCGACCGCGCCGGCACCAATGGTGCCGATTCTCTGCTCTGCGGAGAATCGCATCCCTCGTAGGGACGACGTGGCGCGATTCACGCCGGTCGCGGCGATTCTCCGGCCCGGCCCCAGGCTGAGAGAATCCCACCCATTTTTTAAAAAACTGTTGCGGCTAGGCCATTGAGAATTTCAACCTGGGATTGATAGATTTTTGTTGGACAAGGATTATGTAACCAAGGAAATCAGATGGAGTTATGGTACAGATCAGCCTTGATTTAACTGAATGGTTGTATGGGCTTGAGGTGCTGAATGGCCTATTCCAATATTTCCATCCATTAGGAATGACTCACTTTTATTCCTATGTTACAGCAGATATGCTGCTAGAAGTTAGTTATGTTTCTTCTCCTCCATCGCAGTTCTTCACGCAACCGTATGTGTCTTGTAAACAAAATCTGTGTTGCAAGTGATGTCAATCAAACCATTCAAGGTACAGCAAAGTGCTTGTGGGGAACAGATTCAGTAAAGTACAAATATACAGGAAGAGGATCTTTCAAATGGAAATATTTTCCTCAACATTAACACAAGTAAGTGGAGCACAACAGTAAAAATCCACAGGTGCTGTACCTTTATCTCCCTCGTCATGGCCTTGCAACAATAGGAGCAGTAATCCACTCGGCCCTTCGAACCTGCTCGCCATTCAATAAGATCATGGCTGATCTGATTGCAACCTTACACCCACACACCTGCCCAACCCCAAAACCTTTCACCGCCTTGTTAATCAAGAATCTATCTCGCTCTGGCTTAAAAATGCTGTGCAGAGTGTTGGACTCCTTATTTAACAAAATATATAAATTTGTCAGAAGCAGTTCAGAGAAGGTTTACTAGACTAATACCAGGAATGAGTGGGTTATCTTCTGAGGAAAGATTGGAGAGGTTAGATTTGTATCCACTGGATTTGAGAAGTGTAAATATATTGTCTGTTTTAAAAATATTCAAAGACACTGCTTTCACCACCTTTTGAGGAAGAGAGTTCCAAAGATTCACGACCCTCTGAGGGAAAGAAATTCTCCTCATCGCTGTCTTAAATAAGCATCCCCTTATTTTTAAACTGGGACCCCCCTAGTTCTAGATTCTCCCACAAGAGGAAACATCCTCTCCACATCCACCTGATCAATACCCCTCAGGATCTTGAAGGTACAAGTTGTCTCTTACACTTCTAAAATCCAGTGGATACAAATCTAACCTCTCCAACCTTTCCTCATAAGGGGTGTCATTCTCCGACCTCCCGCCGGGTTGGAGAATCGCCGGGGGCTGCCGTGAATCCCGCCCCCGCTGGTTGCCGAAGTCTCCGGTACCGGACATTCGGCGGGGGCGGGAATCGGGCCGCGCCGGTTGGCGGGCCCCCCCGCTGGATTCTCCGGCCTGGATGGGCCGAAGTCCCGCCGATAAATTGCCGGTCCCGCCGGCGTGGATTAAACCACCTTTTGAACTTGGGACAAGGCAGCGTGGGCGGGCTCCGGGGTCCTGGGGGGGGCGCGGGGTGCCCCCACGGTGACCTGGCCCGCGATCGGGGCCCACCGATCCGCGGGCGGGCCTGTGCCGTGGGGGCACTCTTTCTCTTCCGCCTCCGCCACGGTCTCCACCATGGCGGAGGCGGAAGAGACTCCCTCCACTGCGCATGCGCGGGAAACTGTCAGCGGCCGCTGATGCTCCCGCGCATGCGCCGCCCCGATATGTCATTTCCGCGCCAGCTGGCGGGGCAACAAAGGCCGTTTCCGCCAGCTGGCGGGGTGGAAATCCCTCCGGCGTCGGCCTAGCCCCTCAATGTTGGGGCTCGGCCCCCAAAGATGCGGAGCATTCCGCACCTTTGGGGCGGCGCGATGCCCGTCTGATTGCCGCCGTTTTGGGCGCCAGTCGGCGGACATCGCGCCGTTTGGGGAGAAGTTTGCCCAAGATAACACACTCATTCTTGGTATTAGTCAAGTAAACCTTCTCTGAACTGCTTCTGACAAATTTATATATTTTGTTAAATAAGGAATCCAATACTCTGCACAGGACTCCAGGTGTGGTCTCATCGAGGTCCTGTGTAACTGAAGCATAACCTCCCTACTTTTGGATTCAATTCTCGGAATCTCAGAGAATGCATTGGTAAATATTTAATCCTGTATGTTAGTGTTACACAGCATGAGTTCTTCTAGCTCTACAGGAAAACTACAAAATGTTTTGGAATATTCTGAGCAGTTTTGTCAAACTATGCTATCGTTACTTGACTAAATGAATCCATGGACATCCTCTTCATCACACGTAGATATTCCCATTGAGATTTGTAATTCTCTGGTTTATCAATATTATATTCTTCTTACCTCCTCCTATCCTTTCCAAGAATACCAAGATGACAAAATGTATTGCTGTTTGAACATTGATGGTGAGAGTTGGTTGGCCTTTTGTTAATGTTAGCTGAATTGGTTCTAGGCATACTTTAGGTGAGTATCAATATACTACATTTCTGATCACTGTGCCTGCTGGCAAGCAGATATTATTTTTGAAAGGGCTATTGGTTGAAAATGCCAATTTACATGTGATCTACATGTAAGCGTTGATCCTGCTACCTGTGAAAAGTTTGCATTTCTACAGAGCTCTCCAGGAAAAGGTCAAGGAGTGAAAAGTGTAAAGACCTGCCTTCCACAAATGGAACTTAGTAGGAATCAGAAACATGCCAAGTTCTTCATCTCTGTAAGTCTTGACTTGCAAACACAGCCACATAAGATATTTGTGAATTGCCTGCTTGGGTGTTAATCATCAGATCAATTGGCATAAAAATCTACTACATGTAGATCCTCTTTGTAAAATAGCCATACTGTTATCTGGGGGTGGTGCATGTCAAGCATTAAAGTCCATTTCTAGGTTGTAGAAGCATCATGAAATGAAAGACATCAATTAAACATTTTTGAAAATTATTTCTTAACAGATGATTGCAGTGCAGGTAAAGGATAATCCTGAACATATTTTTTATATGTATGGCATAAATCTTTAATCAACAATTAAGGTACACGTTCAATATGAATGTAGCAAAATACCAGTGATTCTGTGGAAAATAGCTAACGATGAGCCCTCGTGTATGATGGTCATTTTCTTTGGGAGGAACTGATTTGCTCATATCTGTGAAAAATTAGGTCATTAAGCACTTTAAGCCTGCAAGAGAAATCAAATGATTGAGCAAAATGTAATGTAAATGAAATCAGGATATTAATTTGTAGCGCATTTGAAATCAGAAATTGTAATGTTTGAAGCCTAAAGATAAGGGATGAAGTGTTTTCTGGAGGATTGTGTTTATCTTGGTGGATGGCTTTGCTGTAGGTCTGCAGCCTCTGGAGAATCATTGTCAGAATTTATCTCCTGCTGTTGTCATTAATTACAGGCTCACTCACACACAAGCAGTACAATGGTGATGGTTGTCGGGTCAGTCACAGTTCAACTCTACCATCTGAGCAAAAGAGATTTCAGCAGCTTTTTTGGGCCATTTCTTGCATCATGTTTAAATGTCATTTAGCAAATATTCAGTTTTATTATTTTTTTGTACAAGGCAAGCTGAAAGGAATTTCAATGCTAGACTCCAGATATTGGCTGTCAGATAACATTTGGGCTCTAAGTTAACATAAAAAATCTTTTAACTACCACTATCCCAATGTCAGGGTGGTTAACTGGACCATACAGATCCTGGTGAAGCTATAGCCTAAATCCTGGGTTAATCATGGTATGTGTGTGCGTGTGTGCACTCATATGTGCATGCGCATTAGGAGAGGAGAGTCAGTTTGATTATGAATCCTTCCGTGATAAAATAGCTTGTTGACACTCTGTCAAGGCTGCCTGATGTCCACGAATCAGTGCCTGAGCAATGAATTAACATCATCAAGGGATAATGGAAGTGTGTGTTTCATGAAAATAAACATTCTTACGTGCCAATATTCCCAAAACATTAAGATCGATGCTTTTGCAGAATTTTAACAAAGTGTTTCCAGACATATAAATGTTACTTCACACGGTTCAATTCCTGTACCAGCCTCCCCGAACAGGCGCCGGAATGTGGTGACTCGGGGCTTTTCACAGTAACTTCATTTGAAGCCAACTTGTGACAATAAGCGATTTTCATTTCATTTTCATTTCATTTCATTTCACTTCAATTTCATTTCTTTAATAATAATGAGAGAATTGTTTATAGGATTAAAGTTCTTGGCAGCTCTCAGCCCATTGAAAAATCTCACAATACATTTGTACATACCCATGATCCCCGGGATGGCTCCAGGCTTCTGCAGAATATCAATCGAACTGAACAGACATTTATAGTGCTGAAGCTTCCAGCTAAATCTTTTAGTGAAGTGACCCAATCATTCTTGGAAACATTCTTGCAATAAACACGATACAATACTGTTTAATATTTGTTAAAAGCAGCTTAATTAAATAATGGTGCTCACTTTATGATGCAGTAAAGACACATTCCAGCACAATTAAATCATTGGTCATTTAAAATATTTTACATTAAATATTAACAGATGAGCAAGATTTTTTTTTCTTTTTTAAAATAAATTTAAAGTACCCAATTCTTTTTTTCCCAATTAAGGGGTAATTTAGTGTGGCCAATCTACCTATCCTGCACATCTTTGTGGGTTGTGGAGGATGAGTCCCACACAGACTCAGAGAGAATGTGCAAACTCCACACGAACAGTGACCCGGGGCCGGGATCGAACCCGGGTCCTCGGCGCCGTGAGGAGCAAACTTTTAACTCATTCAAAACCTATCTAGACTCTCAGGGCTAAAAGGGGGCCCTTTGACCATGGATCCACGGCTAACAAATGACTGGAGAAGGTCTAATAGTAAATGACAAGCACTTGTTCCCATTTCTCATTCTTCATCCCTAAATCTGATTTTTCCAACTATTATTTTTTCTGTAGCTACTTCAGTGGCTGGATTCTCCGTCCCGCCACGGCACATTTCTATTTCAGCACGATGGAGGGATGCTCCGTTACACCGGCTGGTCAATGGGGTTTCCCACTTTGGGGCAGCCCCACGCCGTCAGGAAACCCCCAGGCTGCCGGCAAAATGGAACATCCAGCCGGCGGAGAATCCAGCCGCAGGTTTTTAATCATAGAATTATTGAATCATAGAATTTACAGTGCAGAAGGAGGCCATTTGGCCCATCGAGTCTGCACCGGCCCTTGGAAAGGGCACCCTACTTGAGACCACACCTCCATTCCATCCCCGTAACCCAATAACCTCACCTATCCTTTTTGGACTCTAAGGGGCAATTTAACATGGCCAATCCATCTAACCTGCACACCTTTGGACTGTGGGAGGAAACCGGAGGAAACCCAGGCAGGCACAGGGAGAAAATAAACACCACACTGACAGTCACCCGAGGCTGTAATTGAACCCGGGTTCCCTGGAGCTGTGAGGCAGTAGTGCTAACCACTGTGTCACCCCATACATTTGAAATGTAGTTATTTCTATTTAAAGAAAGAAACAGTAAATTAGGAAAATATATTTGTTTCCTTCTTGTGGGCAGAGTGCTAAATCGATCCGGTGCCGTGCACATTTTAACATAATGACACAAGCACGTAAGAAATGGAAGTAGGAGCAGACCACATAGCCCAATAAGCCTGCTCTGCCATTCAGTATGGTCCGAGCTGACCTTGGGCTTCGGCTCCACTTTCCTGCCTGTTCCCATGTCTGCCCACTCCTATATCCTTTTATTCGCTGAGAGATGAAAAACCTGTCTATTCCAGCCTTAAATATATTTAATAATGGAGCATTCAAAATTCTCTGGGGTCACAACATTTTGAGTGAGGTTATTTCGCCTCCTCTCAGTCCTAAATAATTAGCCCCTTATCGTAAGACCATGCCCCGGTGTTTTAGACTTCCTGGCCAGCAGAAACAATCTCTCAGCATCCAACTTATCAAACCCCTTCAAACTGTTTCAGTGAGATCACCTCTCATTCTTTTAAACTGCAGAGACAATCGACCCAATTTCCTCAGCTTCTCATCCTAAGCCAACCCCCTCATCCCCAGGACCAATTTAATGAACCTTCACTGTACCACCTCCAATGCAAGTATATCCTTTCTTAAATATGGATCAAAGAATCATAGAATCACTACAGTGCAGAAAGAGGCCAGTTGACCCATCGAGTTTGCACCGACTTCGAAAGACCACCCAACCTATGCCCAATCCCCCATGTTGTAACCCCACCCTAAGAGGCAATTTAACATTGCCAATCTACCTCACCTGCACATCTTTGGAGTGTGGGAGGAAACCAGAGCACCCGGAGGAAACCCCTGCAGACACAAGGAGAACATGCAAACTCCACACAGACAGTTACCCGAGGTTGGAATCGAACCCGGGCTCCCTGACACTGTGAGGCAGCAGTGCTAACCACTATGCCACCGTGAGGCCAAAACTGCTCAAAGTACTCCAGATACGATCTCCCCAAAACCGTGTCTATTTGAGAAACACTTCATTATTCTTGTACTCCAAATCCTATGCAATAAAAGCCAACATGCAATCAACCTTCCTAATTGCTTGCTGTAACTTGCTGTCTGTTAACTTTTTGTCTTCCTTGTACAAGCAAACCCAAACCTCTTTGAACATCAAAACTTACAAGTTTCTCACGTATTAAAAATTATTCAGCTCTTCTACTCATTCAACCAAATTGAATAAGTTCACACTTCACTGTATTAAAATCCAACTGTAAACCTGTTGCCCATTCACTTAAGCTGCCTACATCTCTTTGCAGCATCTCTGTGCCCTCCACACAGCTAACCTTTCCACCTAGTTTGGTATCATCATCAAACTTAGACACATTATTCTCTGCCTCTTCACCTAAATCAATAATATAGATTGTATATAGTTGAGACTCTTGTGGTACTGTTCACTCCCTGCCAATTTGAATAAGTCCAATTTATGCCTGCCCCCCCCCCCCCCGAAATGGGTGGAATTTTCAGTTTTTTAAACTAAGTACCATGGCAGGCAGGTAGAGTCATAGAGTTTTACAGCATGGAAAGAGGCCCTTTCGCCTATCGTGTCCGTGCTGGCTATCAATCACCAAACTATCCTAATCCCATTTTCCAGCATTTAACCCCGTAGCCTTGTGTGCAATGGCATTTCAAGTGCTCATCGAAATACCTCTTAAATGTTGTGAGGGACCCTGCCTCTACCACCTTTCAGGCAGTGAGTTCCAGTTTCCAACCACCCTCTGTGTAAAACGTTTTTCCTCACATCTCCTCTGAACCTCCTGCCCTTTAACTTAACTCTATGCCCGCTGGTTATTGACCCCTCCACTAAGGGGAAAGTACTGCCTCTCCACGTTATCTATGTTCCTCATAATTTTATATGCCTCAATCAGGTTCCCCCTCAGCCTTCTCTGCTCCTGGGAAAACAACCCCAGCCTACTCAGTCTGTCTTGATAGCTGAAATGATTTAGCCCAGGCAACATCCTGGTGAATCTCCGCTGAACCCTTTCTCATGCAATCACCTCCTTCCTATAGTGTGGTGACCATGACGCATATCTTGTTGATTGGAATGGCAGGAAATAGTGCCCGATTCTGCACTTGAGGTTGATTAATTCTGCACAAGCAAATATCTCCCCGAATGACCTGGCTGATTGGGAGCTGATTCATCCACCCTGTTGTTACCTGATGGGCTCATAGGTTCAGGCAACATATTTAAACGGTCAGCTGAGCACAGATATTTTATTCTCTCCAGCCAACCTTCTCTCCAGGAGAACCATAGAGATGTCTGGTAACCTGGAGAAGGGTGAAAGCCAGAAGAAGAAGGATGTATGCTGCTTCAGCCACGATACCCTCCAAGCCTTTATAAGAGCTGTGCGTGTGCACAAAGCTGTGCTTTATCTAGTCCCAGGGGTGGTTCCAGAAAGCACGCCTGCCTCACCTCTCTGGTCTTGGAGGCCATCGCAGTGGACATCATTGGAGCTGGACACCGCTCCCAAAAGGCCATCCAGGATAGGAAGAGGATGAATTAACTCATCCCCTCCGCCAGGATAGGTCATTCATCAGTTCCCTCCAATATCAAAATCTCATCATGACATCATCTACTTAAAGGGCTATTTGCTTCAGGGATCGCTCACAACCATCAGCAGGCCACACATTGCCTCATGAACTTTAACATCACCACCATATTATTTATCATGTTGATCACAAGCCATCCTCAGCCCCTTCTGGGATGGGCTCATCACACATCGGGGAATGGATGTTACCCACCCTCTGCTCCATCCTTTCCCATCACATTCCTTTCTTTGAAATGCTGAAGTACAAAGGGATCTGGGTATCCAGTACACTGAAAGCAAGCATGCAGGTAGCAAGCCATTAGAAAAGCAAATAGTATGTTGGCCTTCATTGCGCGAGCACTTGAATACAGGAACAAGAATGTCTGACTACAGTTATACAGCGCTTTGGTGAGACCACACCTGGGGTGTTGTATACAATTTTGGTCTCCTTATCTAAGAAAGGAAATACTTACCATAGAAGAAGTACAGCGAAGGTTCATCTGACTGATTCATGGGATGGCAGGATTATCGCATGAAGAGAGATTGAGTTGGCTGGGCCTGTATTCACTGGAATATAGAAAAATGAGAAGGGAGCTCACTGAAATGTGTAAAGTTCTGACAGAGCTAGATAGACTGGATGCACGAATGATTTTTTTCTCCAGCTGCAGGGTTTCGAACAAGGGGTCAGTCTCAGGATACAGGGTAGGTCATTTAGGACTGAGATGAGGAGAAATTTCATCACTCAGAGGGTGGTGGGCTTATAGAATTCTCTATCACAGAAGGCTGTGGAAGCCAAATCATTGAATTAGGTAGATTTTTAGGCTTTAAGAGTGTCAAGGGTTATGGGGAGAGTGCTGATGTATGGCGTTGAGATAGAGGATCAGCCATGATCATGTTGAAGGGGCGAAGGGCCGAATATCTACTTTTTTTTAGTTTAGAGTACCCAAGTCATTTTTTCCAATTAAGGGGCAATTTAGCGTGGCCAATCTACCTACCCTGCTCATCCTTTTTGGGTTGTGGGTGCGAAACCCACGCCAACACGGGGAGAATATGCAAACTCCACATGGACAGTGACCCAGAGCTGGGATCAAACCTGGGACCTTGGCGCCGTGAGGCAACTGTGCTAAGCACCTGCGCCACCGTGCTGCCCTCCGAATGTCTACTCTTGCGTCTATTTTCTATGCTTCAATGTTTTGTTTTCATCCAGGTCAAGCTTGCTCCAAACAAGCGGAAAAGATCGCAGACTAGGATGACATCATCATCCTCACAGAATTCGAGAAGGGTGCACAGGATAACAGGGATCGTGCCGATGGACAAGGGGAGATCAGATTGTCTCAGCAACCTAGCACAGATCACACCTCCATCAGTTCATCACACCCTGATAATCACAGTGAGTGACATGGAATTCCCCGTTAAGTGTTGATGCCAGGACTGAATTGCGGCACTTCGCATTCCCATTATGGGCGCTGTTCGGGGAGCAATTCAGGATATGCAAATGGGTGAATCTAGAACTCCAGAACATTTGCCATTTCCTCTGGTGTCTGAAAAGCTGGAGCTTATAAGCAGTCCATTCCCCCCACACTCTCATTCCAGCCAAGAAGACCTGCACCACGATTCCTGGAGAGTGAGCTGGACAGAATGCTGGACACAATGGAGGAGAGGAGGGACTCGCTCTTCCCCAGGGTGGGCAGGAGCCTGACATCCACCATCGTTGACCGACAGGACTTAGGAGTGCCCCACCTCTCCCACCCCGTAAACCTCATCTCCATTCATTTCACCAGGTTGTTTATTTGTCCCCAAGGACAAGGTACCCCATAATCAACAGATGCGGCAGAAAACCAGCGAGGGTGGGGGCGAATCCCAGACCTGTGAGTCCAGAGCAAGCAAGGCAGATGAGAGGCCAGTCTTAGAAGTGGTCAACAGGCAGCAACTAAGTGAGCTCATAATGCAAAATGAAGTCCCTATAGCAAATGAGTCACCCCTCTCCCTTGGACCACTCCTTCCCAAGATCTCACCATGCCTCTTGTCTTTTATCTTGCAGCACCACCATCAGACCAGGCCAAGCCGTCCTGGGTGGACACTGACTTCTCGTCACCTCTGTCATCTGCACCCTCTACCATTGCAGAGACTATCACCCCGGTGTGGCGTTTTAGTGGAGAGGTTCCTGGGCCACCTTTAGGTGCTCACATCACAAATGCTACAGCACTTCAGGTGAAGACAGGGGCTCACAAGGGAGCGGGAGGTTGGAGGACTACCCGATACCAGGATACAATTGTAGTCTGGACAGGTGCCGCGCTTCTGGAATGTATGATCCCATCACTGGTACAGATGCAGATACGGAGCCATGATTTACAGGAGGGGGTGTCAGCAACATTCCAGCGCCTGCCTGCAGGTGCAGTTGGAGGACGCCAACCACCTTGAGGAGCAGGAGGTGGTGTGGATAATGTGTGGCACGCAGGACAATACTGAACAGGTGGCTTCTGCGGTGGCAGGCCTGGGACAAGATGTCAGAGCTATGGGTCAGACCTCCAATGCTTGGGGCAATTTTGTGGTCGATGGCTGAGGTGCAGGACAGGGGAGCCCAGTCACAGGCAGCCATGTACCGGGCCTGTATTGCAATGGCACTCCAGAACTTGGCCCATTCACAAAGGGCCGTGGCTGAGGGCATCGAGGGCATTGGCCGGGCGTGACTGATGTTGGCCAGTCAAGAGGTGAGGTGAGAGTAACTGCCCTTGACATCAAGCCAGCATTTGATCGACTATGGCATAAAGGAGCCCTAGCAAAACTGGAGTCAATCAGAATCAGGGAGAAAATGTTCCACTGGTTGGAATCATACCTCGCACAAAGGAAGATGGTTGTGATGGTTGGAGATCAGTCATCTCAGTTCTGGGACATCACTTCAGGAGTTCCTCAGGGTAGTATTATTAGTATTCTCAGTGTGTTGTCCTCGGCCCAATCATCTTCAGCTGCTTCATAAATTACCTTCCTTCCAACATAAGGTCAAAAGTGGGGATGTTCACTGAATATTGCACAATGTTCAGCACCATTCATGACTCCTTAGACACTGAAGCAGTCCAAATGCAAATTTAACAAGACCTGGACAATATCCAGGCTTGGGCTGGCAAGTGGCAAGTAACATTCACTCTGCACAAGTGCCTGGCAATGACCATCTCCTACAAGAGAGGATGTAACCCCTTGACATTCAATGGCATTATCATCGCTGAATCCCCGACAATCACCATCCTTGGGGTTACCATTGACAAAAAACTGAACTGGAATACCCACATAAATACTGTGGCTACAAGAGCAGGTCAGAAGCTAGGAACCCTACAACTCACTTGCTGACTCCCCAAAGCCTGTCCTCCCTCTACAAGGCACAAGTCAGGAGTGTGATGGAATACTCTCCACTTGCCTGAATAATTGCAGCTCCAACAACCCTCAAGAAGCTCAACACCATCCAGGATATTGGCACCCGTTCCACAAATATTCATTTCCTCCACCACCAGTGCAGAGTGCAACCGTGTTTACCATCTACAAGATGCACTGCAGGAACTCACCAAGGCTCCTTAGGCAGCACCTTCCAAACTCACAACCACTACCATCTGGAAGGACAAGGGCAGCAGATACATAGGAACACTACCACCTGAAGGTTTCCCACCAAGTCACTCACCACCCTGACATGGAAATATATCGCCACTCCTTCAAAACTGGGTCAAAATCCTGGAACTCGCTCCCTGATAACACAGAGGGTGCACCTACACCACATGGACTGCAGTGGTTGAAGAAGTGGTTGAAGCTCACCACCACATTCTCAAGGGAAATTAGGGATAGGTTGCAAATGCTGGCCACCAGCGAAACCCACATGCCGTAAAAATAAATTTATGGAGGGGCATATCAGTTGTCGAAGGTGAATGGGTTCAGATATGTGCAGGTTAGGGAATTCATGGGGAAGGAAGTGCCTTCATTTCTGACGCTTTCACCCCCGGTGTGGCAGGACAAAAACCTGACTGAGGAGGAAATAGGAGAGGGCAAGATCGTGGATATATATTGGGAGCTGTTGAAGAGAGAGTGTGCCCGGTGGAGGAGGTTAGGCATAAGTGGGAGGAGGAGCTGTGGGAGGATGCTAGGAGCTGGAGTATAGAGTGAGGCTTTGCCCCACATGACGGTGTCCAGTATGAGTCGGTTCTTTCCAGGGGTGGAGGATAGGTGTGGTCGGTGTACGGGGAGGCCACGAAGCCTATCCATATGTTTTGGCTGTGTCTGAGGTTGAGGGGATTTTGGGTGGGATTTGCAGATCTGGGGCGTCATTCTCCGACCCCCCGCCGGGTCGGAGAATGGCCATTGGCCGCCGTGAATCCCGCCCCCGCCCCCGCCGAAGTCTCCGATACCGGAGATTGGGCGGGGGCGGGAATCGGGCCGCGCCGGTTGGCGGGACCCCCCGCTGGATTCTCCGGCCCGGATGGGCCGAAGTCCCGCCCAGTAATTGCCTGTCCCGCCGGCGCAAATCAAACCTGGTATTTACCGGCGGGACCAGGCGGCGTGGGCAGGCTCCGGGGTCCTGGGGGGGGGGGGGGCACGGGGCGATCTGACCCCGGGGGGGTGCCCCCACGGTGGCCTGGCCCGCGATCGGGGCCCACCGATCCGCGGGCGGGCCTGTGCCGTGGGGGCACTCTTTCCCTTCCGCCTCCGCCACGGCCTCCACCATGGCGGAGGCGGAAGAGACTCTCCCCACTGCGCATGCACGGGAAACTGACAGCGGCCGCTGACGCTCCCGCGCATGCGCGCATTTCCGCGCCAGCTGGCGGGGCAACAAACGCCATTTCCGCCAGCTGGCGAGGCGGAAATCCCTCCGACGTCGGCCTAGCCCCTCAATGTTGGGGCTAGGCCGCCAAAGATGCGGAGCATTCCGCACCTTTGGGCCGGCGCGATGCCCGTCTGATTGGCGCCGTCTTTGGCGCCAGTCGGCGGACATCGCGCCGTTGGGGGAGAATTTCGCCCGTGATGTCAAAGATTTTGGGGGTAACAGTGACTCCAAGTCCGGAGGTGGTAATATTTGGAGTGTCGGAGGATCCGGGAGTGCAGGTGGGGAGAGAGGCCAAAATATTGGTCGTTGCCTCCCTGATAGCCCAGAGATGGATTTTGTTCAGCTGGCAGGACTCGGAGCTGCCGAAAGCAGGGGTAAAGGTGAGGGATTTGGCAGAGTACCTGCACTTAGAGAAGATCTAGTTTGCCATTAGGGGGGGCAGAGGATGGGTTCACCTCGAGGTGGAAGTTGTTCATCGACTTCTTTAAGGAGTATTGCGTCATCAGCGGTGGGGAGGGGGTTTGTTTTTTCAGTCCAGGTTGGGTTAAAAGTGAAGGGGTGGGGGGGGGGGGAGCAGGGACTAGGGTGGCAGCTGGTAGAGTGAGGGGAGATAGTTGGTGGAGGGTGTAAGGATGTTCAGGCTGTTTGCTGTTGCCGTGGTTGGTTTTTAGGTTATTTTTTAATAATAATAATAGTAGCTTATTGTCACAAGTAGGCTTCAATGAAGTTACTGTGAAAAGCCCCTAGTCGCCACAATTCGGCGCCTGTTCGGGGAGGCCAGTACAGGAATTGAACCCGCGCTGCTGGTCTTATTCTGCATTACAAGCCAGCTGTTTAGCCCACTGTGCTAAACCAGCCCCTTGTATAATATTGAAAATGCCTCCAATACAATGTATTTTTTAAAAAAGAATTTAAATAAAACAGAGGGACATGACCGAGGCAGTGAAGGACGTGTCCCAGTCTCAGTGCTCCATTGCTGAGGATATCAAGATCATGGCTGAGACGAGAGCAGGCCTCCAGGACTGGCAGCGCCAGGTGATGGTGTAGCCACGTAAAATGGCTGCGTCCCGATCAATTTGGCCAAAACCCGATTTCAAATGGCTAACCGGAAAGGCTGCTGGGAAAAGCAGGTAACAAGACAGAAACGGACAGCTGCAGACAGAATAGCATATTCGGCTCTAGGGAAGTCGGCCCAGATCAATACTCAGGGCTATTAAGAGCCCATCCACCCAGACATCTGCAGTGTAATCAGCTATCCCCGGGAACAATTGCAACATATTAGCAATTGAATACCGGGCCAGACCTGTAGGCGCCTGCAGTGGCCGAAACAAAGGCAGGTGAGCGACCACCCCCCGATCGGGGAATCGCCTCGCAATTGGACGTATCGAACACAGTGATTGGGAACAAGTCCAATCACTTGGGACTCAGGGTCAAGGGCCGCCCCGAGAGGCGGGAAGCCCCTGGGCCCTATAAAGTGAGGGGCCAAGTTCAGATTGCTCTCTCTCTCCCTTCTTCGCGTGCTCGAGACCTCCGCAAGAACAGCAACCGGCAACCGTAAGTTTGAGTCCAGCGATTGCTATCCGGTAGAGACTCCTAGCCATCGACCTGTAGCAGCCTTTTGAATCCCGCGGGCCAGATCTGATTGGATAAGCCATTCATTTCCCTGACCTGGTGGGCTCTCCCTAAAGTTAAGTATTGGCCAGTAGTGATAGATTTATTATATAGATAGTAGGATTATTGTGTAAACATTGCTTGTTGTATATAATAAATGACCGTTGATTTCAATCTTACTAAGCGGTGTGCTGGCTTATTAATCATAACTTGAACTTGAACCACGTGGCGGTATCAGAAAGATACCTGGCGACTCGTAAGCAAAGGTGACGTAATCAGAGCCAATAGACTAAGGCTAAAAAGAGCAACAATGGGGAGCTCACTTCCGCCTCATCTCCACCTCATAGAGAAGCCCAGGAGCCGTCGAGCACCCCGAGGGAGGAGGAAGTGAAAGGGCTCATGACGGTGCCTCCCACAGGGTAGGTGATGGAATACCTCAGCGCTTCTGAATCCACCCCACCTGATATTAGCACATTGATGGGCAGCGGGCAGAACAGAGTGGCACATCATCCCCTGGGGCACCTGAGCAGCAGCTGGGCCCATCCAGGCCCAGTCGCCCCAGAAGATGGCCGCCAAAGGGCACCCAGATCAAGGGTGGGAATCGCAGTGGCTGCCTCCACACCTGCTGTACTGCCTGCGAATCCACCTAGATGTAGCATTAGGACGCTTAAGGCCAGAAAAGTAACCACCAGTTATGTTGGCACAGGTGCAGCACACAGTATAGCATTAGGGGCTAGGGCACAAACCTGTACATAAATGTTCATCATTTCACAATAAGCACCTGCTCACAATGTTTCGACCAGCCTCAGTGCTCTGTCGGAAGGGTGTGGGGGATGGCCTGGGCAGGGCTGGCTGCAGAGGGGGCACTTGAAGGCGGGGTAAGATCAGCAGACGTTGGAGGTGGACTTGGGCTTGGGCCAGGGACCCCAGTTCAGCCAGCACTCACCGATATGTTGCCCCACCCCATCCCTCTCCACCCCATATCCCCCCGCCTCCCCTCCTCACTGTTCCCATCTCGGCCACCCCAAGGGTTCTGTCGGGCCCTGTGATGGAATGGCCAGATCGCATGCAGTGATCACCCAAGTGGATGGTTCTACTGTGGGCGGAGCACCAAAGCTCATTTCAGAGCAAGTCGTCGTCATCCTGCATCTCATGGCTAGACCGACTGCTACTACAACCCAGGGCCTGCGCCCCATAGTGAGGCAGGTAGGAATCACAGAGGGGGTTGCAAGGATGGGGGTGGCACAGGGATGGTGTTCACGGGAGGGTGGTCGGCCGGTAAGGGGGGGGGGGAGATTGGATGGGATATTCGTGCCGATGGCCAGGCCCCCAGTTGGTGAACCTGGAAGCGATGTGCACATCAGCCCAGGCGCACACATTGTACAGCTTTCTGTGTCGACCTGGGTCCCATGTCTTGCCCATCCGTGCCCTCGCCTTCATCCTCCTCGTTGGATGAGGCCTGGCATTCATCCTCCTCCTCCAGCACATCGCCCCTCTGCCTTGCCATGTTGTAGACGGCTCAGCAAGCCACCATGATATGGAAGACCTTCCTAGCGCTATTTTTAAAAAAGTATCCAATTATTTTTTTCCCCCAATTAAGGGGCGATTTAGCGTGGCCAATTCACCTACTCTGCAGACATGGGGAAATGTGCAAACTCCTCACGGACAGTGACCGGGGGCCGGGATTCAACCCTACCCTCCTAGCGCAATACTGGAGGGCCCCTGCAGAGCAGTCCAGACACCTGAACCACAGCTTCAGGATGCCGAAGCACCACTCGATCACACCCCTGGTTGCGGCTTGGGTGCAGGTTATAGCAGATCTCCACGTCAGTCTGTGGCATCTGGACAGGTGTCGTCAGCCACAACCGCAGCGGTTAACCCCTGTCACTCAAACTCCATACAGTCACTCAAGGCCGGAATTGAACCCGGGACCCTGGTGCTGTGAGGCGGCAGTGTTAACAATTGTGGATTTGGATTTTGTTTATTGTCACGTGTAGCAAGGTACAGCAAAAAGTATTTTTCTGCGAGCAGCTCAACTGATCATTAAGTACATGAAAAGAGAAGGAAATAAAAGAAAATACATAATAGGGCAACACAAGGTACTCAATGTAACTACATAACACCGGCATCGGGTGAAGCATATAGGGTGTAGTGTTCATGAGGTCAGTCCATAAGAAGGGCATTTCGGAGTCTGGTAACAGCAGGAAAGGAGCTGTTTTTGAGTCTGTTTGTGTGTGTTCTCAGACTTTTGTATCTCCTGCCCGATGGAAGAAGTTGGAAGAATGAGTAAGCCGGATGGGAGGGCTCTTTGCTTATGCTGCCCGCTTTCCCAAGGCAGCGGGTGGTGTAGATGGAGTCAATGTGATGGGAGGCAGGTTCGTGTGATGGACTGGGCGGTGTTCACAACTCTCTGAAGTTTCTTGAGGTCTTGGGCCGAGCATTTGCCATACAAGGCTGTGATGCAGCCATAAGACCATAAGACCATAAGACATAGGAGCGGAAGTAAGGCCATTCGGCCCATCGAGTCCACTCCACCATTCAATCATGGCTGATTTCAACTCCATTTACCCGCTCTCTCTCCATAGCCCTTAATTCCTCGAGAAATCAAGAATTTATTAACTTCTGTCTTAAAGACACTCAACGTCCCGGCCTCCATCGCCCTCTGTGGCAATGAATTCCGCAGACCCACCACTCTCTGGCTGAAAAAATTTCTCCTCATCTCTGTTCTAAAGTGACTCCCTTTTATTCTAAGGCTGTGCCCCCGGGTCCTAGCCTCCCCTGCTAATGGAAACAACTTCCCTACGTCCACCCTATCTAAGCCATTCATTATCTTGTAAGTTTCTATTAGATCTCCCCTCAACCTCCTAAACTCCACTGAATATAATCCCAGGATCCTCAGACGTTCATCGTATGTTAGGCCTACCATTCCTGGGATCATCCGTGTGAATCTCCGCTGGACCCGCTCCAGTGCCAGTATGTCCTTCCTGAGGTATGGGGCCCAAAATTGCTCACAGTATTCTAAATGGGGCCTAACTAATACTTTATAAAGCTTCAGAAGTACATCCCTGCTTTTATATTCCAAGCCTCTTGAGATAAATGACAACATTGCATTTGCTTTCTTAATTACGGACTCAACCTGCAAGTTTACCTTTAGAGAATCCTGGACTAGGACTCCCAAGTCCCTTTGCACTTCAGCATTATGAATTTTGTCACCGTTTAGAAAATAGTCCATGCCTCTCTTCTTTTTTCCAAAGTGCAAGACCTCGCACTTGCCCACGTTGAATTTCATCAGCCATTTCTTGGACCACTCTCCTAAACTGTCTAAATCTTTCTGCAGCCTCCCCACCTCCTCCATACTACCTACCCCTCCACATATCTTTGTATCATTGGCAAACTTAGCCAGAATGCCCCCAGTCCCGTCATCTAGATCGTTAATATATAAAGAGAACAGCTGTGGCCCCAACACTGAACCCTGCGGGACACCACTCGTCACTGGTTGCCATTCCGAAAAAGAACCTTTTATCCCAACTCTCTGCCTTCTGCCTGACAGCCAATCGTCAATCCATGTTAGTACCTTGCCTCGAATACCATGGGCCCTTATTTTACTCAGCAGTCTCCCATGAGGCACCTTATCAAAGGCCTTTTGGAAGTCAAGATAGATAATATCCGTTGGCTCTCCTTGGTCTAACCTATTTGTTATCTCTTCAAAGAACTCTAACAGGTTTGTCAGGCACGACCTCCCCTTACTAAATCCATGCTGACTTGTCTTAATCCGACCCTGCACTTCCAAGAATTTAGAAATCTCATCCTTAACAATGGATTCTAGAATCTTGTCAACAACCGAGGTTAGGCTAATTAGCCTATAATTTTCCATCTTTTTCCTTGTTCCCTTCTTGAACAGGGGGGTTACAACAGCGATTTTCCAATCCTCTGGGACTTTCCCTGACTCCAGTGACTTTTGAAAGATCATAACTAACGCCACCACTATTTCTTCAGCTATCTCCTTTAGAACTCTAGGATGTAGCCCATCTGGGCCCGGAGATTTATCAATTTTTAGACCTCTTAGTTTCTCTAGCACTTTCTCCTTTGTGATGGCTATCATATTCAACTCTGCCCCCTGACTCTCCTGAATTGTTGGGATATTACTCATGTCTCTACTGGGAAGACTGACGCAAAGTACTTATTTAGTTCCTCAGCTATTTCCTTGTCTCCCATCACTAGATTACCAGCGTCATTTTGGAGTGGCCCAATGTCTACTTTTGCCTCCCGTTTGTTTTTAATGTATTTAAAGAAACTTTTACTATCATTCCTAATGTTACTGGCTAGCCTACCTTCATAACTGATCCTCTCTTTCCTTATTTCTCTCTTTGTTATCCTCTGTTTGTTTTTGTAGCCTTCCCAATCTTCTGACTTCCCACTACTCTTTGCCACATTCTAGGCTTTCTCTTTTGCTTTGATGCATTCCCTAACTTCCTTTGTCAGCCATGGCTGCCTAATCCCCCCTCTGATAACCTTTCTTTTCTTTGGGATGAGCCTCTGTACTGTGTCCTCAATTACTCCCAGAAACTCCTGCCATTGCTGTTCTACTGTCTTTCCCACTAGGCTCTGCTCCCAGTCGATTTTCGTCAGTTCCTCCCTCATGCCCCTGTAGTTACCTTTATTTAACTGTAACACCTTTACATCTGATTCTACCTTCTTTCTTTCAAATTGGAGATCGAATTGAGATAGGAGGCTTTCTATGGTGCATCTGTAAAAGTTGGTAAGAGTTAATGTGGACATGCCGAATTTCCTTAGATTCCTGAGGAAGTATAGGCGCTGTCGTGCTTTCTTGGTGGTAGCGTCGACGTGGGTGGACCAGGACAGATTTTTGGAGATGTGTACCCCTAGGAAACTGCTAACCATCTCTACCTCAGCCCCGTTGATGCTGACAGGGGTGTGTACAGTCATTTGCTTTCTGAAGTCAATGACCAGCTCTTCAGTTTTGCTGGCATTGAGGGATCGATTTTGATTGCTGCACCACTCCACTAGGTTCTCTGTCTCCCTCTTGTATTCTGACTCATCGTTATTCGAGATCCAGCCCACTATGGTCATATTGTCAGCAAACCTTTGCATACCGACGACTTGCTCTGCAATGATTTTGCCACACAGTCGTGTGTATACAGGTAGTATAGTATGCAGCCTTGGGGGGCCCCGGTATTGAGGACTATAGTGGAGGCGGTGTTGCGATTTATTCTTACTGATTGTGGTCTGTGGGTTAGAAAGTCAAGGATCCAGTTGCGGAATGAGGAGCCAAGTCCTAGGTTTTGGAGCTTTGATATGAGCTTGGCTGGGATTATGGTGTTGAAGGCGGAGCTGTAGCTAATAAATAGGAGTCTGATGTAGGAGTCCTTGTTGTCGAGATGCTCTCGGGATGAGTGTAGGGCCATGGAAATGGCATCTGTTGTGGACCGGTTGCGGCGGTATGCGAATTGTAGTAGATCAAGGCGTTCTGGGAGTATGGAGGTAATGCGTTTCATGACCAACCTCTCGAAGCACTTCATTATGACTGATGTCAGGGCCACTGGACAGTAGTCATTGAGGCACGTTGCCTGGTTCTTCTTTGGCACCGGTATGATGGTGGTCTTCTTGAAGCAGGTGGGGACCTCGGAGTAGAGTAGGGACAGGTTAAAGATGTCCGCGAACACACCTGCCAGCTACTCCGTGCAGTCTCTGAGTGCACGACCAGGGACCCCGTCCGGACCCGTCGCCTTCCGAGGGTTCACTTTCAGCAAAGCCGATCTGACTTTGGAAACTGTGATGTTGGGTATGGGTGTGTAGGGCGGCATGTGGCGCAGTGGATAGCACTGGGACTGCGGCGCTGAGGACCCGGTCCTGGGTCACTGTCCGTGTGGAGTTTGCACATTCTCTCCATGTCTGCGTGGGTTTCACCCACACAGCCCAAAGATGTGCAGGTTAGGTGGATTGGCCATGCTAAATTGCCCCTTAATTGTAAAAAAATAATAATTGGGTACTCTAAATTTATTTTTTAAAAAGGGTATGGGTGTGTTGTGGGCTGCTGGGGCACTCAACAGCGGATCGTTGGTTTCCTGCTTGAACCGAGCATAGAATGCATTGAGGTCATCGGGGAGGGGCGTGCTGCTACTGGAGATACTGCTCGACTTTGCTTTGCAGCCCGTAATGTTGTTTAGTCCTTTCCACAACTGCCGAGAGTCTGTAACGCTAGTCTGTGATTCTAGCTTGGTCTGATACTCCCTCTTGGCATCTTGGATGGCATTGCGGAGGTCGTACCAGGATTTCTTGTATAGGTCAGGGTCGCCTGACTTGAACAGCTCAGACCTGTCCTTCAGTAGAGAGTCAATCTGACGATTGAGCCATAGTTTCCGGATGGGGAACGTACGTATTGCTTTCTTTGGCACGCAGTCATCCACACATTTGCTGATGAAGTCTGTGACGATGGTGACATACTCGTTTAGGTTGGTCGCTGAGTTTTTAAATATGGACCAGTCCACTGTCTCTAAGCAGTCACATCAGAGCTCTTCTGTTTCCTCGGACCAGCACTGCATGACCTTCTTACCTGGCTTCTCCCGCTTGAGTTTCTGCTTGTATGCCGGGAGAAGGAGCACCGTCTTATGGTCTGATTTCCCAAAGTGCGGTCGGGGGATGGAACGGTAGGTGCCCTTGATTTTTGAGCAGCAGTGGTCAAGAGTGTTGTCGCCTCTGGTGGGACAGGAGATGTGCTGGTGGAATTTTGGCAGTACACTCTTGAGGTTGGCCTTGTTGAAGTCTCCAGCCACGATGAACAAGGCCTCCGGATGTTCTGTTTCGTAGTTGTTTATAACTGTGTACTGTTCGTCCAGGGCCTTCCTCGCTTCTGCCTGGGGTGGGATGTAGACCGCTGTGATAATGGCTGAAGTGAACTCACGTGGAAGATAGTGTGAGCGGCACTTCACGGTCAGCTATTCCAGGTCTGGGAGCAGTAGGTCGCCAGGGTCGCCACATCCAAGCACCAGGAGGAGTTGATGAGGACGCAAACCCCTCCATCCTTCGCCACCAGACTGGAAGGAAGGATGGAGGAGTTCATGCATGTTCTGTCTGTTAGATTCGGAATGCAAGCACATCAAAGTCTCCATGGGAACGATGGTGAAAATCCTGGAGACCTTGTTCCAGAAGTTTCTGTCAGACTTGCGCGCGGACATGCATGCCATCATGCTAAGCCATGGGTGTGTTCCAGCAGTAGCTAGGCAAGAAGGGGACGGGGCACCTCAACCTTCCTCCAGGTTCCCCTCTCCTCAAGGATTCAGGGTGGTACCCTCCGGCACCCAAAAGGAGAAGCATCAGCCAGACACCCGGGGGGCATTGATTCAGAATAATCCAAGAGAATATGTGCAGAACAAGGCCAGCAGCGCGGGTTCAATTCCCGTACCAGCTTACCTGAACAGGTGCCGGAATGTGGCGACTAGGGGCTTTTCACAGTAACTTCACACTTGTGACAAAAAAAGGTTATTATTATTACTATGAGTGTCCTGCTGCCTCAAATGCCCTCTGCCTATGTGCCCATCAACACCAGCAGATCAGGCTGAGGTGGGTGCACCAGCCCCAGAGCAGGAGACCATTAACAGGCTGAGGCTATCTAGGCCTCGGGCCACCAGAGGATGGCAGCTAAAAGTATCTCAGACAACAGGGCGCAGCAGTCAATAGGCTCCCTCCATCTCTGCTATGGATGTCGGGGTTGCACCTAGACGTAGGGTTAGAAAAATTAATAAGTTTTGAATGCATAATGATGGCACGAGTGTTTATTCACTGTTTATAATCTTCACTATTGTGAATATATTTCACATTTATTCCACTCTAAGTCTCAGTTATTGAATAGTTAATCAATGTGATGCAAAGTCCCATGATCATTGAAGGGTACAAAACAAATCCTCCCCACAATTATCTCCCATCTCATTGCTCAATTCCATTAAGTCTCACTCAATCACATCACAGTGAATCGCCTTTAGGTCAACATCTGTGACATGATCAAAGGCACTTCCTTTGTGAAAATGATGGCTGGACAATGCACATGTAACCCAGGCAGACACTACTTGACCTCATGAGAATTTTTCACCGGGTTAGTGATTATCTTGATGCTGTCGCACTAGTTTGTCGATATTACAATTATTTGTGTGACCAACCTTAAAAGTCCTTTGTCCAAAGTGCATTTGCAACTTCTGCGTTTACTTTATAACTGTGTGTTTTAGGAAAAATTACTATCCATCATCAAGAACCATAACATTTCATACCTCCCTGCAGGATGTTTTCATTTCCGCATTTAGGACTGAATGTTATTTCTTTCTTAGAGCCCACTTTCCGTGTACATGATGCTAAACAATAGAAGTTTATTCCACCCGTTGACATTTGAAATGTCTGCTAGAGGGGAATGAGTGTGAGATGTCAGAGGGTTGTGCTCGTCCTGATAAAGCTGTCGCCTTACCTGTGAGGATCGTGCTTTGATCCTGACTGGCTGCCCAGTGCTGCTTTATGGAATTCCTCTGTGAAGTCACAGTACCCAAATCAATATGGAATTCATTTCATGAATGTGCACTCATTGATTTAGGATAGATATAAAGGATTAGCCTTTGTGAGATGGGCAATGTTGAGGAGTGTAATGCTATGAAAGCAATGCTCCTGAGTGCTCAGCAGGATCATTGAAGGGAAGGAGTTATCATTGACTGCTAAACTGACTGGTCCACTATTTTGTCTTTTTGTTGCTGCAAAGTGGAAAGGTATGGAAACACCCACACTCTGGATTCTTGTAAAACACGATGAGAGGTTTATTAAGGGTGCTGCCAGAGGCAGACTTGCAATGAGACACATGTTACAGCATGGTGTCCTGGCCAATGGGTGGGGGTTTGTGCTGAGAGATTGCAGTGTGTGCCCCCAAAATGTAAGTCTGCCTCTGCTGCAAAGCCTACAGCGAGGCAAGGAGGAGGTGCTGGTCAACAGCCGTCGAGGGGAGCAGCAGGGTGACATACAACCTCCAGGCCAGGACAGAGCAGAGAGTGAGAAGGCTGGACTGGGCAACAACTGGACTGGGCAGTGAGGGAGAGATTTCGGCTTTCTGTGCCTTACATTGTGAGATCTGAGGGTGGGTGGGGTCAGGAGGGCATTGATGTCATGCCAGGTGGGGCTCAACATAATTGTGGGCGGGGCTCTGCATCACTGGGGGCAGGACTCAATGTCACCAGGGGACGGTTTGTGATGTGGGGCCCCCACAAAGAGGGAGAGCACAGGGCCCCCAAAAGTGGAAGTCCACCTCAAGTCGGTGATCTGCCCAAAGCTCACGCAAACAGTCTTCTGACGTCACTATGCATCACGTGATGATAAACTAGCAGGAATGTATTTTTTGCAGACCACAAAGGGAGTCCATACCAAGTTGTAGAAGAAAATAAGGTTTTATTTACAATAACTATTATTTACACGGCACAAAAGATTCCAGCTGGAATTCTCCTCCATGTCAGTACCCAAACTGGCCGGCTTTATGCAGAAGTTTAGGTATATATGGTTTAGGGTTCCTCACGCCCTTTAATGGGGGCGCTTGTATTCAGTGAGGCTTAATTTTGCCGCTTTGTAAGTCCTGTGTGGGTTATTACAGTATTGCCAGATACATAACAATCACCAATCTTTTCTTTAAATTAATTTACAGGATGTGGGCCTCACTGGTTATGCCAGTATTTATTGCCCATCCCTAGCTGCCCTTCAGTGGGTGGTGTTGAGTTGCCTTCATGAACCACTGCAGTCCTTGATGTCTAGGTACACCCATTGTGCTGTTAGGGAGGGAGTTCCAGGATGTTGCCCCAGCGACAGTGAAGGAACGGCGATATATTTCCAAGTCAGGCTGGTGAGTGACTTGGAGGGGAACCTCCAGGTGGTGGGGCTCCCATGTATCTGCTGCTCTTGTCCTTCTAGATGGTAGCGGTTGTGGGTTTGGAAGGTGCTGTCTAAGGAACCTTGGCGAGTTCCTGCAATGCATCTTGTAGATGGTGCACATAGCTACCATTGTTCTTCGGTGGTGGAGGCATTAAATGTTTGTGGAAGGTGCAGCAATCAAATGGGCTGTTTTGTCCTGGATGGTGTAAACCTTCTTGAATGTTGTTGGAACTGTTCAGGCAAGTGGAGAGTCCATTACACTCCTGACTTGTGTCTTGGAGATTGTGTACAGGTTTGAGGGGGCCACAGTATTAATATGGCTAGTCCAGTTCAATTTCTGATCAATGGTAACCCCCAGGATGTTTACTGTGGGGGGATTCAGCGGTGGCAATGACAGACATTGAATGTCAAAGGGCAATAGTTAGATCCTCTCTTTTGGAAGATGGTCATTGTCTGGCACCTGTGTGGCTCAAATGTAACCAATCTCCCAAATGGCAAGGAAGAGAAGGATGTAAACTGAGCAGGCTTCCAACGAAGGCAGTGTGATGAATGCTTGTCAATAATCAAATGATAGTCCTGAGGGAGACACAGAGGCAAACTAGGGGTGGTCAAGAAACAGAGTTGAATATTAAAAGACCGTTTTGGGGCAAGAGCTAAAGATTGTCCAAGAGAAAATCTGAGAATGTCCTGGGGCTGAAACCGTGCTGTTCGGAGGAGATTACGTACATAAAAAGCAAGAGGGTAGCCAGGGAAAGGGTTGGCCCACTGAAGGATAGGCAAGGGAATCTATGTGTGGAGCCAGAGGAAATGGGCGAGGTACTAAATGAATACTTTGCATCAGTATTCACCAAAGAGAAGGAATTGGTAGATGTTGAGTCTGGAGAAGGGGGTGTAGATAGCCTGGGTCACATTGTGATCCAAAAAGACGAGGTGTTGGGTGTCTTAAAAAATATTAAGGTAGATAAGTCCCCAGGGCCTGATGGGATCTACCCCAGAATACTGAAGGAGGCTGGAGAGGAAATTGCTGAGGCCTTGACAGAAATCTTTGGATCCTCGCTGTCTTCAGGGGATGTCCCGGAGGACTGGAGAATAGCCAATGTTGTTCCTCTGTTTAAGAAGGGTAGCAAGGATAATCCCGGGAACTACAGGCCGGTGAGCCTTACTTCAGTGGTAGGGAAATTACTGGAGAGAATTCTTCGAGACAGGATCTACTCCCATTTGGAAGCAAATGGACGTATTAGTGAGAGGCAGCACGGTTTTGTGAAGGAGAGGTCGTGTCTCACTAACTTGATAGAGTTTTTCGAGGAGGTCACTAAGATGATTGATGCAGGTAGGGCAGTAGATGTTGTCTATATGGACTTCAGTAAGGCCTTTGACAAGGTCCCTCATGGTAGACTAGTACAAAAGGTGAAGTCACACGGGATCAGGGGTGAACTGGCAAGGTGGATACAGAACTGGCTAGGCCATAGAAGGCAGAGGGTAGCAATGGAGGGGTGCTTTTCTAATTGGAGGGCTGTGACCAGTGGTGTTCCACAGGGATCAGTGTTGGGACCTTTGCTGTTTGTAGTATATATAAATGATTTGGAGGAAAATGTAACTGGTCTGATTAGTAAGTTTGCAGACGACACAAAGGTTGGTGGAATTGCGGATAGCGATGAGGACTGTCAGAGGATACAGCAGGATTTAGATTGTCTGGAGACTTGGGCGGAGAGATGGCAGATGGAGTTTAATCCGGACAAATGTGAGGTAATGCATTTTGGAAGGGCTAATGCAGGTAGGGAATATACAGTGAATGGTAGAACCCTCAAGAGTATTGAAAGTCAAAGAGATCTAGGAGTACAGGTCCACAGGTCATTGAAAGGGGCAACACAGGTGGAGAAGGTAGTCAAGAAGGCATACGGCATGCTTGCCTTCATTGGCCAGGGCATTGAGTATAAGAATTGGCAAGTCATGTTGCAGCTGTATAGAACCTTAGTTAGGCCACACTTGGAGTATAGTGTTCAATTCTGGTCGCCACACTACCAGAAGGATGTGGAGGCTTTAGAGGGGGTGCAGAAGAGATTTACCAGAATGTTGCCTGGTATGGAGGGCATAAGCTATGAGGAGCGATTGAATAAACTCGGTTTGTTCTCACTGGAACGAAGGAGGTTGAGGGGCGACCTGATAGAGGTATACAAAATTATGAGGGGCATAGACAGAGTGGATAGTCAGAGGCTTTTCCCCAGGGTAGAGGGGTCAATTACTAGGGGGCATAGGTTTAAGGTGAGAGGGGCAAGGTTTAGAGTAGATGTACGAGGCAAGTTTTTTACGCAGAGGGTAGTGGGTGCCTGGAACTCACTACCGGAGGAGGTAGTGGAAGCAGGGACGATAGGGACATTTAAGGGGCATCTTGACAAATATATGAATAGGATGGGAATAGAAGGATACGGACCCAGGAAGTGTAGAAGATTGTAGTTTAGTCGGGCAGTATGGTCGGCACGGGCTTGGAGGGCCGAAGGGCCTGTTCCTGTGCTGTACATTTCTTTGTTCTTTGTTCTTTGTTTGAGATTGAAAAGACTGTCATGTAGCTGAGGCCATGCTGTCAGGATTTATTGAAGAGACTTCTGGATGTATGGAGACATGTTAGAGGGCTCTGCATGGCATACATGTCTTGGTTACCATCTTGTGTGGCGAAGGCAGTGACAGTTGTGCACAGTACAGTGTACAGGGTGTGTCACCTAAGGCATTTGGTCCTGGGGGTTTGAGTCATGGCACTGTGAGGCAGAGGGCACAGTAACTTTCTTCAGATATGGTATCTGGATCCTGTAAGACAGTAGCTATTCACCCACAGTTTGCATTTCTGATTGCTTTCCAACCACTTGTGCTGGATACGGTATGTGGGGACATCAGGGCAGAACAAGTTCAGGTACACCTGTTAAACCTCACTATCACCTGTTAACCTCACTATCACCTGTTAACCTCACTATCACCTGTTAAATGCCACTATCACATGTTAAACTTCACTGTCACCTGTTAAACCTCACTATCACCTGTTAACCTCACTATCACCTGTTAAATGTCACTATCACATGTTAAACCTCACTGTCACCTGTTAAACCTCACTATCACCTGTTAACCTCACTATCACCTGTTAACCTCACTATCACCTGTTAAACGTCACTATCACCTGTTAACCTCACTATCACCTGTTAAATGTCACTATCACATGTTAAACCTCACTGTCACCTGTTAAACCTCACTATCAGACAGAACGTCCCTGTGAGGTGCTCATCAGCTGCTGACACCTACGGATCTCTATCCCATCATGAATCAACACCTTTAGGAGAGGAAAGGATATTTAAAATAATGCAGGATAAGTACCTGGATCAGGGATTGGAGTGTTTAGAACCATATCCCAGAGTAATTGAGGGGAGAAGAGGGGAAAGAGATGGAAGTTGTCCTCACGATGATTGGCTTTAAATTTTACCTTGATGCCGGTGCAAACCAGGCAGAGGAGGATCAGTCACCCGCCATATTCTCTGCCCAATGTAAAATCAGGGTGGCCATCCATTACTGCCTTTTTCACTACTGGGTTAAAGTTGAATTTAATCCCCAGTACAGCAACTTTATCTATAATGTTAAGTACTGGACAATTTGAAGAAGAAGTACTTCGTGAAATAACACCAAGCTGTTCTCAGCTGGCTAACAATCCATCACAGGAATTGCTTTATGGAAGACTGACTCAACCAAACGCTCCTGATTTTAGAAGCATGTACTTCCTGTGCTATTGTTTGAGATTCGCATAATAATCTATTTGCAGGATGCACCTGTAGGAGATAGCTCATGCTGTTCCCCCCAGAACAAGAACTCGTAAATAAACGGGATGACATCAACACCGAAAATAGTCTTCATGATGTTGTTACTTCTATTCTCACAAAATAGGACTGGAAACTCCCACATGTACAGATGAGCATATAACTGAGACACAATACAATTGTACAGAATTGTTGCAAGATGGAGTTTGTTCAACCTAATCCATATTTTTTCTCAAAGTCAGAACCATTTTCTTTTCATTAAATACATTGTTATTTCATCTTTAATTAGAGATTCCAAATTATCCAAACCACAAATGTTAACAAAAAGGCCTGTAATTACCTGGGTTAACTAGTCCCTTTTTTTGAAAATGTTGTATTACATTGGATGTTTTCCAATCTGCCTAGAGCACTCATTTCTACAGCCTTTGCAATTCTTCCAACATTTGCCTCAGGGTCCTTCGATGTATCTGTTCAGATCCGGGTAGTTTATCCTTCTTTAATGTAGCTAACTTCCCCAGTATTTTCTTTTATTAGACCCGCAGCACATGCCGGTACTTAAATTTAAAGCACCACCAAAACAGCATAAAACGTGGGTAGAAAACATCACATATGCACTGTTCTATTGGGCCAAGCTCAGACAAAAAATAGACATAAATAGAGCAATTGGTCAGCATTATTTATTTGTAAAGAACTGATATACCCTAAAATGTCGTGATGTGAATTGCCCCATTGCAAACTAGCTATGAGTGTTATACTTGGCACTTAAATGGCCCTCTGTTCGTACTGGGTTTCAAGATAGCTCTGCAAGTATTTCTGCCATGGTTGCTGCTGCAGTCAGTCTGTTCCTCGCTTTTTCCTTGCATTTGGAAAATGGAGGTGCTCTGCATCATTGGCACCAGTAAAAAGGAAACAGCCCCCTTTAAAGTAGCTCCTGCTTTTCAACAGTTGCAGCTGTACACATTTTCTCTGTAGCTCTCCCCCCCCCCCCACCCTCCCCCGCCTCCCAAGCACCCCCCACCCCCACCCCAGCCAGCAGCAAGTTCCCACCAGCAGGACAAGCTTACGCCAGGACAAAAACAATGAGGCTGACCTCAGGAAATCCAGTGAGGTCAGTCCGACACTTTAGCAGCACTGAGCTTGCAGCTCATTGGCACCAAGCTGAAGCAGCCGAACTGAAAAGATTACCCATAAATGTCCTCCCCTTGCTATATCCCTATTCCCCTTCGTCAAAAACTTGTTTAAAACCTATCTCACTGACACCATTTTTGGCTATGTCCGTTCATTATCCCTTTACTTCCTGTTCAGTCTCCACCAAATTGGTCCAATGAAGCAACGTGTTTTGTTATAAGAAGGATTTTGTATAAGGCTGTTTCAATATCATTAGATTTTTTTTTCAGCTTTTGCACTCCAAGCCTTTAGCTATCTAAGGAGCAGTAAAAAGAAATGATTGACCATATTTACTGGAATAATAATTTACTAATAATTTGTTCGCATTGGTTTATAAAGAAACACAGAATCCTGGCTTGGACTGCTGATAAATATTGGTAGGTCCTACTCTTGTCTTCAAGAATGGAGATGCTTTTGCGACAAAATAGAGCTGCAATTAACTTACATTACTGGATAAACATAGAGTGTAGCTTCCCCAAACACGTTTCATTACAGTTGGTCCTTTAAAATTTGTAATTTATGTTTTTATTGCTCATTAAATTGAATTTATAAAGACACTGTATACATGCGTGGCTTGAGTCAGGCTGTAAATAATAGAAACTGCTGATGCAATAGAAGAGACCTGATCGTTTTTGGCACAATCTGTGGAACAAGCTGTACAAGAATTAGGTACATGTTGTGAAAGAACGTGATCTGTGTTGTTCACCTGAATAACCAATTTCAGTTCGGTTTTGAAAAGGAAAACATTTATTTTGGTTCACCGTGGATCCTGTCATGAGTATGTGTAACTTGGATGTTTAACCCTGTTGCTAATTTTAGATTGATACTGATAGAGGTACTCAGTGCTTTGGTTGTTGCTGGCTCTGGAGTCTCTTTGAATAATATAAGAGTCAAAATCTAAAATACACAAATCACAGTCATAGCTAAACTGGATGCAACTAATCATTATTAGACAGCACATTTCAAAATATCAAATAATATAGGTGCCACAACCATGATGATGGGAACAAAAGAATTCCTGATGACTCGTTCATTTGTCTCTCCTTTTGACAAGAAAATGGCCCATTAACCCTTCCTCCTTTTAAATTCCTCCACAGCCTTACCCCTCTCTATTCTGGTAACCTTCCCCACCCTTAAATCCTAGTTTATATTCCATGCACAAAATCGCAAGACAAATATTAATAAAAAAGTTCATTCCATCTTTTGATAATTGTTCTAACAATACAAGTTTTTAGAAAATAACAACTTTTCGATGTATTCTGGAGAATAAAACGTGCCTCAAAACAGACTTGTGAGCTAAATTCTATCTCCTGGAATAAAAGGGAGGATAAGATCTTCCGGCTGTTCATGCCAGCGTGATCTTCCGGTCCTGCTAATTGCGCACCCTTACCGTGGGTTTCCCGGCGGCTTGGGATGGATTCAATGAGACCAGGACCAGAAGATCCCACTGCCAGCCAACGGTAGGCTGCCTCCCACCGCCGAGAAACACGCCGCCGCGGGGAGGCCAGAGAATCTCACCCAGAAAGTAGGCTCTTGGCTAAGGAATTGGTCGAGTGACAGCAAGCAGAGAGCAGCGATAAATAGTTGTTTTTCTGATTGGAGAAAGTATTTAGTGGAGTTCCCCAGGGGTCAGTGTTAGGACTCTTGCTCTTCCTGATATATACATTAATGACCTAGACTGTGGTGTGCAGGACACGATTTTATCATTTGCAGATGATCCAAAGATTGGAAGCGTTATCAATTATGATGAGGATAGTTTTGAACTTCAAAAGGACATAGACATATTGGTGGATTGGACAGACAAGTGGCAGATGAAATTCAATGCAGAGAAGTGTGAGGTGATTCATTTTGACAGCAAGAATATGGAGAGACAGTATAAAGTAAAGGAAGAAACTCTGAAGGAGGTTCAGGAACAGAGGGATCTCAGTGTATATGTACATAAGTCATTGAAGGTGGCAGAGCATGATGGGATAGCAGTTAATAAAGCATATAGTATTCTAGGTTTGATTAGTAGGGGCATTGAGTGGAAGAGTAAGGAAGTCATGATGAACTTGTGAAAGCTGCTAGTTCGGCCTCATCTGGAATACTGCATCCAGGTCTGCTTGTCGCAGGTGAGGAAGAATATGAAGGCATTGGAGAGAGTACAGAAGAGATTCACAAGAATGATTCCAGGAATAAAAAGTAGCTATGAGGAGAGATTGGAGAGATTGGGTTGTTTGCCTTAGAGAAAAGAAGGCTGTGAGGAAAGTTGATAGAGCCATTTAAGATCCTGAGGGTTATGTACAGGGTAAATGGCGTTCCCTCTCAAGAGTACATCAACAACTTGTAGCGCACAAAGACTCCGAGAGACAAATAGAGTGAAGTCGATGAGGCTTTATTAAGCGTGACTGTTCCCCCGCAGTTCAGTAGTAGACTGCCTGCGGGGGAGGACTCCTGGTACTTATACTCCGCCTTCAGGGCGGAGCTAGAGGTCAACGTCCAACCAGGACCCGGGATCTGTCAGCCAATGACATCATGGCTTCACAGTGCCACATGACCCCTAATGCATACTACCACATTCACCCCTTGTTAAAAATGAACCCGGCGGGGTGATGCTTCGCATGGTGGTAAGGGTTTACAAGGCTGATCCTGGGAGGAAAACTTTCGCATGTTATTACAGTATGTACAAGGTTTTTTTTTGTTTCGAACTATTTACAGTAATCGTCAGTAAAAAAAAGACAAAATGTTCTCGTTAAAAGTCCACATATTGTAGTGTTAGATCGACGCCACGAGTCGGTCGGGCGGTCTGGTCGTCCGTGTCGATCGCCTCGGCCCCGGTGGTGGTGGTAGTGCTTGTTCCGGTGTTGTCGTCTCCGGGAGCCTTACGGTTTCAGCTTGGGCTTCACTCCTGGTCGGGCCTGGGAGGAGGACCGATCCTCCTGGGAAGGGGGCGGTCGCAGGGTGCGGCGGTGGCAGGAAGGGGGTGATTGGTGTCGGGGGGGGGGTGTGTTGCCGGCGGGCGCCAGATCTCGCAGGGAGACCGTGTCCTGTCGGCCGTCGGGGTACTCCACGTAAGCGTACTGCGGGTTCGCGTGAAGGAGGTGAACCCTTTCGACCAACGGGTCCGACTTGTGCGCCCGCACATGTTTTCGGAGCAAGATGGGTCCTGGGGCCACCAACCAGGTCGGCAGCGACGTTCCAGAGGAGGACTTCCTGGGGAAGACAAGGAGGCGCTCATGAGGCGTTTGGTTAGTGCTAGTACAGAGAAGTGACCGGATGGAGTGGAGGGTGTCCGGGAGGACCTCCTGCCACCGTGAAACTGGGAGGTCCCTGGACCGTAGGGCCAGTAGGACAGTCTTCCAGACCGTGCCGTTCTCCCTCTCTACTTGCCCGTTCCCCCGGGGGTTGTAGCTGGTCGTCCTGCTCGAGGCTATACCGTTGCTGAGCAGGAACTGGCGCAGCTCGTCACTCATGAAAGAGGACCCCCTGTCGCTGTGGACGTATGCGGGGCAACCGAACAGTGTGAATATGGTGTTCAGGGCTTTAATGACTGTGGCCGCGGTCATGTCAGAGCAGGGGATGGTGAATGGGAAGCGGGAGTACTCGTCCACCACATTAAGGAAGTATATGTTGCGGTCGGTGGAGGGGAGGGGTCCTTTGAAATCCAGACTAAGGCGTTCAAAGGGGCGGGAAGCCTTAATCAGGTGCGCACCATCCGGCCTGAAAAAATGCGGTTTGCACTCTGCGCAGATGTGGCAGTTCCTTGTGACTGTACGGACCTCCTCTAAAGAGTATGGGAGGTTGCGGGACTTAACAAAGTGGTAGAACCGAGTGACCCCCGGGTGGCAGAGGTCCTCGTGGAGGGTTTGGAGGCGGTTAATTTGTGCGTTGGCACATGTGCCGCGGGATAGGGCATCGGACGGCTCGTTCAGCTTTCCGGGACGATACAAGATCTCGTAGTTGAAGGTGGAGAGCTCGATCCTCCACCTTAAGATCTTGTCGTTTTTGATTTGGCCCCGCTGTGCATTATCGAACATGAAGGCTACCGACCGTTGGTCCATGAGGAGAGTGAATCTCCTGTCGGCCAGGTAATGCCTCCAATGTCGCACCGCTTCCACTATGGCTTGGGCTTCCTTTTCCACTGAGGAGTGGCGGATTTCTGAAGCGTGGAGGGTTCGGGAGAAAAAGGGCACGGGTCTGCCCGCTTGGTTAAGGGTGGCCGCTAGAGCTACGTCGGAGGCGTCGCTCTCGACCTGGAAGGGGAGGGACTCGTCGATGGCGCGCATCGTGGCCTTTGCGATATCCGCTTTGATGCGGCTGAAGGCCTGGCAAGCCTCTGTCGACAGAGGGAAGGTCGTGGTCTGTATTAGGGGGCGGGCCTTGTCTGTGTACTGGGGGACCCACTGGTCGTAGTATGAAAAGAACCCCAGGCAGCGTTTTAGGGCTTTTGAGCAGTGCGGGAGGGGAAATTCCATGAGGGCGCGCATACGTTCGGGGTCGGGGCCTATTATCCCATTGCGCACTACGTAGCCCAGGATGGCTAGCCGGTTGGTGCTAAAAACGCACTTGTCCTCGTTGTATGTGAGGTTCAAGGCTTTAGCGGTCTGGAGGAATTTTTGGAGGTTGGCGTCGTGGTCCTGCTGATCGTGGCCGCAGATGGTTACATTGTCGAGATACGGGAACGTGGCCCGTAACCCGTGTTGATCAACCATTCGGTCCATCTCTCGTTGGAAGACCGAGACCCCGTTTGTGACGCCAAATGGGACCCTTAGGAAATGGTATAATCGCCCGTCTGCCTCGAAGGCTGTGTACTTGCGGTCACTTGGGCGGATGGGGAGCTGGTGGTAGGCGGACTTGAGGTCCACGGTGGAGAAGACCTTATATTGGGCAATCCGATTGACCATGTTGGATATGCGGGGAAGAGGGTACGCGTCTAGTTGTGTGTACCTGTTGATGGTCTGGCTATAGTCTATGACCATCCTTTGCTTCTCCCCTGTCTTTACTACTACCACCTGTGCTCTCCAGGGACTATTGCAGGCCTGGATTATGCCTTCCTTTAGTAGCCGCTGGACTTCGGACCGAATGAAGGTCCGGTCCTGGGCGCTGTACCGTCTGCTCCTAGTGGCGACGGGTTTGCAATCCGGGGTGAGGTTTGCAAACAAGGATGGGGGTTGCACCTTGAGGGTTGCAAGGCCGCAGATAGTAAGTGGGGGTATTGGGCCGCCGAATTTGAAGGTTAGGCTCTGTAGATTGCACTGGAAGTCTAATCCCAGTAATGTGGGGGCGCAGAGTATGGGAAGGACGTAGAGCCTGTAGTTTTTGAACTCCCTCTCTTGCACCGTTAGGGTAACTATGCAGAAGCCTTTGATCTGTACGGAGTGGGATCCTGCGGCTAGGGAAATCTTTTGTGCACTGGGATGGATGGTCAAAGAACAGCGTCTTACCGTGTCGGGGTGGATAAAGTTCTCCGTGCTCCCGGAGTCGACCAGGCATGGTGTCTCGTGCCCGTTTATCAGCACCGTTGTCGTCGTCGTCTGGAGCATCCGGGGCCGTGCTTGGTCCAGCGTCATTGAAGCCAGACGTGGTTGTAATGGTTGAGCGTCTTCTTCGAACCCCGTGGAGCCGTCGACACTGGGGTCCGTTGTTGCCGTCCAAGATGGCGGCGGGGGTGGACAAAATGGCCGCCCCCATGCGTCGCACAGGTCTGGGGTGGACCAAGATGGCGGCGCCCTTCCTCCCCTCGTGGTGGCCGGGACCCAAAATGGCGGCGCCTGCGGGTCGCACATGGGGCGCTGGGGGGGTTGGGGAGCGTTAGGAACGCGCAGGGCTCCCTCTTCTCTGGGGACAGCGGTGGCCGGGACCCAAAGCGGTAGCGCCGGCGGGTCATACATGGGGCGCGGGGGGGGAGGGGGGGGGGTTGGGAAGCGTAAACGGCGTGCAGGGCTCCCTGTTCTCCGGGGAGAGCGGTGGTCGGGACCCAGAGTGGTAGCGCCGGCGGGTCATACATGGGGCGCTGGGGGGGTTGGGGAGCGTAAACGGCGTGCAGGCTCCCTGTTCTCCCGGGACAGCGGCGACCTCGCAGGACCGGCACACAGCCGCGAAATTGCCCTTTTTCCCGCAGCTCTTACAGATCGCTGCGCGGGCCGGGCAGCGCTGCCGGGGGTGTTTCGCCTGGCCGCAGAAATAGCAGCGGGCTCCCCCGGTGCGACTTGGCGTTTGAACTGCGCAAGCCTGTGGGGTGTCCGGGGGGGGGGGGTGCGGGTTTGTCGCGACGGGTGCGTACGGAGCCCAATGGACTGCCGCGCGGTCGGGGCCGTAGGTGCGGGTATTTCGCGCGGCCACGTCTAGGGAGGCTGCTAGGGCCCGTGCCTCTGCGAGTCCTAGCGACTCTTTTTCTAGAAGTCTTTGGCGGATTTGGGAGGAGTTCATACCTGCCACAAAAGCATCACGCATTAACATGTCCGTGTGTTCATTTGCGTTCACCGGCGGGCAGCTGCAAGCCCGTCCCAAAATTAGTAGCGCAGCGTAGAATTCATCTATCGATTCTCCGGGACTTTGCCGTCTCGTTGCGAGTTGATAGCGAGCGTAGATCTGGTTAACTGGGCGAACGTAGAGACTTTTTAGTGCTGCGAATGCCGTCTGGAAATCCTCTGCGTCTTTGATGAGGGAGAAGATCTCCGTGCTTAACCTCGAGTGCAGGACCTGTAGTTTTTGGTCTTCTGTGACCCAGCCGGTGGCCGTTCTGAGGTAGCCCTCGAAACAAGTCTGCCAGTGCTTGAAAGCTGCTGCTGCATTCACTGCGTGGGGGCTGATCCTCAGGCATTCCGGGATGATCCTGAGCTCCATAGTCCTTTTTGTCACGCTTAATAAATTGTAGCGCACAAAGACTCCGAGAGACGAATAGAGTGAAGTCGATGAGGCTTTATTAAGCGTGACTGTTCCCCGCAGTTCAGTAGTAGACTGCCTGCGGGGGAGGACTCTTGGTACTTATACTCTGCCTTCAGGGCGGAGCTAAAGGTCAACGTCCAACCAGGACCCGGGATCTGTCAGCCAATGACATCATGGCTTCACAGTCCCACATGACCCCTAATGCATACTACCACACAACTAAAGGGCACAGATTTAATATAATTGTCAAATGGAGTAGAACTTATGTGAGGAGTAATTTAGGCGGGGTGGGGGGGCGGGGGGGGGGGGGGGGGGTGAGTCCTGATACTCAACATTTATTTGAATGGTATTCTTCGAAAATTTCTGATGCTATTTTGCTGTATTAAAACTTATTTTTCTTTATACTGTTCATTGATTGGAATGTTTCAATGGGAAGTCTGTCTGACAAAACTGATGCTTCAGGCTTCATCTTCAGCATCCATTGCCTATTTGTTCCCTTTGTTTTAAGCTCAAGGGCACTTATGCCATGTGTGTTACCATATGACCAACAGAACAGGGATCAGTCCAGCACATAGTGAGGAACAAATCTGCAATCTTCCTAACCTGTATGGCTCAGGTGTTCAATAGCTAAATTTAGAGAACCAAAATGGTGTATTTTGTTTTAACAAAAGCAGAAAATGCTGGACAACCTCAGCAGGTCTCACAGTATCAGTGGAGAGAGAAGGAAGCTAATATTTCGATTCTGGATGACTCTTTTCCAAAGCTGTATTTCGTTTTGTTATTTATAGTGCAGTATTCCCAATGTTAAACAATAGCTAAAAAGCATTCCATGGGACTGTCTGATTTATTATACTTTAAGCCAGTCATTTTCAAAGTCAGGGTTGCACCTCGCAGGTGGGTTACAGGCGGGTGTCGGGAGGATCGTGGGGCCATCGGTCACGGTGCTCGTGGGACGAAGTGCCCAACGGCCGCGACCGTCGTTTAAAAATGCCGGCCGCCACCAGCTTTTAGAATGCCGGCCATTCCGCGCATGTATGCCCTCTCAGCAACGCGCAGGCCCGGAGCCTAGCAAGGCAGAACGCCTGCTCCTGACATCAGCTGACCCAGGAGCAGATTCTTTTAAAAAATCGATGGAAAGTTCTCTCCAGAAGTGGCGGCAGAGAGCAGGTCACGTGCCCCATACACTGACGTCACGTGCTTTGAGCACAAGAGAGATTCCTCCATTTTGTAGCTGCCAGCAGTGCTGGTGTGAGCTCCAGGGCCTCTGGTAAACAACCCATGAAGAAGAAGCTGAAAACCGGAACAAAGCTGTATAAAGATGATTTCTTGAGGTATGGGTTCATTTATTTATTTATTTATTTTATTAATAAATTTAGAGAACCCAATTATTTTTTCTAATTAAGGGGCAATTTAGCGTGGCCAATCCACCTAGCCTGCACATTTTTGGGTTGTGGGGCAAAACCCACGCAGACACGGGGAGAATGTGCAAACTCCACATGGACAGTGACCCAGAGCCAGGATCGAACCTGGGACCTCGGTGCTGTGAGGCAGCAGGGCTAACCCACTGCGCCACCGTGCTGCCTAGGTATGGGTTTATTAATCAAGATGCAAAGTTCATCTGAGTGTTATATGTAGTGAAGTACTGGCAAATGAAAGATTAAAACCCTCAAAACTTCATAGGCATTTCAAGACTAAAGATAGTGGGCGGGATTCTCCGACTCCCGCCGGGCACCCCCCGGAGATTCTCCGGCTCGTGATGGGCCGAAGTCCCGCTGTTGGAATGCCTGTCCCGCCGGCGAGAACCAAACCACCTCTCTTACTGGCGAGACAAGGCGGTGCGGGTGGGCTCAGGGGTCCTGGGGGGGGCGTGGGGTGATCTGGCCCCGGGGGGTGCCCCCACGGTGGCCTGGCCCGCGATCGGGGCCCACCAATCCGCAGGCGGGCCTGTGCCATGGGGGCACTCTTTTCCTTCCGCCTTCGCCATGGTCTCCACTATGGCAGAGGCGGAAGAGACCCCCTCCACTGCGCATGCGCGGGGATGCCGTGATCGGCCACTGAGGCTCCCGCGCATGCGCCGCACGGCAAAGTCATTTCCGCGCCAGCTGGCGGGGCACCAAAGGCCTTTCCCGCCAGCTGGCGGGGCGGAAATCAGTCCGGCGCAGGCCTAGCCCCTCAAGGTGAGGGCTCGGCCCCTCAAGATGGGGAGAATTCCGCACCTTTGGGGTGGTGCGATGCCGGACTGATTCGCGCCGTTTTTGGCGCCTGTCGGCGGACATCGCACCGATTGCGGAGAATCCCGCCCAGTGAGTTTGAGGACAAACCTCTTGATTTTTTCAACGGATGCAGTGGAAACTTAAATCATCAGTTGAAGTTATTATCAGAAATGTGACATTGAATAACAAAGCAAGTGAGATCATGAGGATCAAGCAGGCTCACCTGTCACATTAAAGGTAAGTGAAAATGGTGGGTCATGAAATTCAGCCAGCATGGGTCATGAACTACAGACGACGTGGGTCACAAAGATCCACCGGTATGGGTCGCGAAGGTTGGCCGCTTGGTAAAAATGGGTCCCGGGCAAAAAGTTTGAAAAACACTGCTTTGAGTTGAATAATTCAAATATCTCATTAAAAACATGTAACCAGTAAATATATTTGTAGTGTGCAACTGTAAGAATTAATTCTCACCATTCAGAATGCAGCAGAATAGAGCCTTTGTTTGAAGCCGTGAGTGCACTTTTATGTGAGTTCAGAAAATCCTTTCTGATTAAAATGATTCCTTTCAAAAGCCCTTGTAAAACAATTACTTGTCCTTTCAAAGCGGAAATTGTCATTGGTGTAGGAGACTATTAAATGAATTTTCATTTCTATGACCCTGCTGCAGGGATCAAAACCCGTCGGCCGGAACAAAGCCCACAATATAAATATGAAAGGACCCCCTGTACTACAAGAAGTAAATGGTGTCCTTATAGCTAATATGCAAATCATTTGAGAAATATTTCTGTGTTGGAAGCATCTCTCAATCTGTGCTTTAAATTGTGCATGATGGTTTTAAGAAGAATGAATGGGTGAATTAATGTCAGGTGTTTTGACTGCAATAAATGGACCACAGCAGTGCAACGGAGATTGAAAACTTAACACTCGAATAGGAAGAAAGTGCCAAGCAATCAAGATTGCCCATTGAATTTCCTCATGCACGAGAGTCAGAAGGGAACACCCAACACGACATAGTACCAGGATTGGAACCCAGCAACTGTGAGACCTACCTGCACATCTTCAGGGATCCGCTATCCTGCGCCATGGACACCATCAGCCCGCCGCAGCCGCTCCAAATCGCTGGAAACCTCGGCGTCAACTAGAAGCTGTTTAAACAGCACTTCCAGTTCTTCCTGGAAGCCACAGAAAGGAAGAATGCATCGGACACCAGGAAAATCGCCCTCCTCCTCTCCACGGCAGGGCAACACGCCATCCACATCTACAACTCCCTGGTGTTCGCGGAAGGTGAGGACAAGACAAAGTACAAGACGGTCCTTCTAAAACTTGAGCAACACTTCAGCGTTGAGGTGAATGAGAGCTTCGAGAGGTACCTCTTCCAGCAGCCCCTGCAGGGTAAGGATGTGCCTTTTCAATCTTTCCTGACACACCTCCGTATCCTCGCGCAGTCCTGCGGCTATGAGGCCACCTCCAATTCCATGATTCGGGACCAGATAGTTTTTGGTGTCACCTTGGCACCCTAAGCCAGCAGCTCCTCAAAATCAAGAGCCTCACCCTAGCCACCGCCATCGAAGCCTGCGTCCTCCATGAAAACGCAACCAGCCGGTACTCCCAATTCCAGGCGGTCGAATCGGCACGGCAGGGGTCCTACACGGCCGAATCGGCACGGCAGGGGTCCTACACGGCCGAATCGGCACGGCAGGGGTCCTACGAGGCCGAGCGGGTCCAGTCAATCGAGTTGTGAAGGGTAAACGGGACTTCCTCTTTTGCAAGGATGAGCCTGATACATTTTAAGGTGGTGCACAGGGTGAATATGACTCGGGTGAGAATGAATGGGTTCTTTCGGGGGGTAGCAGATGAGTGTGAGAGGTGTGGGCGGGGCCCAGCGAATCATACACCCAGGTTTTGGGGTTGTGAAAAATTGGAAAGATTCTGGGTGGGAGTGTTCGCGGTCTTAGCCGGGGCAGTGGAGGAGGGAGTGGACCTGGACCCTTTGGTAACGATATTTGGGATTTCAGAGAAGCCGGAGCTCATGGAGAGGAGGAAGGCCGATGTCTTGGCCTTCGCCTCTCTGATTGCACGGCGATGAATTTTGCTGGAGTTCCCGCGGCCCCGACGAGGGCGGCCATTTCGCGCGCTTTCCGCGGCCTCCTGCGCTTGTACGCGCCAAAAGAGACGTTGAAGCAGAGGGACGTGACGCGCAGGCACGCTCTACGCAGGGCTGAACTGCGCATGCGCGGTGGTGCACGGAACGCCATGACGTCACGACGTGCGGCAACTGTGGATCCGCACATTTAAAGCGGCAATGTCCAGCAAAGAATCGACAATGCCTCCGCTGTGGCAAGATGAGCCACTACGCTGTCTGCTGTCGAGCAGCTCAACCTGCCAACGCTCCCAGTTCCGCCAGCCTCGCAGGGATGTGCGGGCCATTCAGCCTCCATACACCGAGTCATACCCTGACGACGTACAGACCGGTGATACCGATGACCGGGGAGCCTTCCGCGTTGCGGTCATTGACAGGAATCGGATGTCCCCAAGTAGGACCCACCAGCCGATGCCAGTGAACAGCATTAATCTGGGTGATGAATGGTGTGCCACCCTAACGGTCAACCGATCACCAATTACATTCCGTTTAGACACTGGTGCCTCCGCCAATCTCATTGCATGGTCAGCCATCTACGCCTTGAAGGTCAAACCACCGATTCGGCCATCCCGCTGTCAGATGGTCGATTACAACGGAAATGGTCTCCCGGCCATGGGATCCTGCCAGCTCGAGGTTACACACAATTCATACACAGCCACACTGTCTTTTGAGATAGTCGGATCATCGAAGGACTCCCTGCTAGGCGCACAGGCGTGCAAGGTTCTCCACCTCGTTCAGCGAGTACACACTCTGACTCCAGAAGGCACGTCCGACTTCCCGGATGCAGACTTTAGGGCACAGCTCCACTCGCTCCTCGCCCACAACCAGGAGGTTTTCGAGGGCATGGGCACACTGCCTGACACTTACAGAACACGGCTCAAACCGGATGTCACCCCGGTCATTCACGCACCTCGTAGACTCCCAGCACCACTCAAAGACCGCCTCAAGCAGCAGCTGCAGGACCTGTAGGACCAAGGAGTGCTTTCCCGGGTCACGGAGCCCACGCCATAGGTCAGCCCCATGGTGTGCGTAAAAAAGCCCTCTGGCGAACTCCGGATCTGCATCGACCCGAAAGACCTGAACAATAACATCATGAGGGAACACTACCCCATACCCAAACGGGAAGAGATCACGAGCAAAATGGCCCGGGCTAAAATTTTTACAAAGCTTGATGCCTCAAAGGGTTTTTGGCAGATTCATCTGGATCAGTCCAGCAGGAAGCTGTGCACCTTCAACACGCCCTTTGGCAGATACTGCTACAATAGGATGCCGTTTGGCATCATCTCGGCATCCGAGGTGTTTCATAGAATCATGGAACAGATGATGGAGGGCATCGAAGGGGTGCGCGTCTATGTTGACGACGCCATTATCTGGTCTACCAAACCACAGGAGCACATCAGTCGTCTCCAGCGCGTCTTTGCTCGGATACGAGAACACGGCCTGCGCCTCAACCGAGCCAAGTGTTCTTTTGGCCAAACTGAGCTAAAGTTTCTGGGGACCACATATCCCGGTCAGGAGTGCGTCCGGATGCAGACAAAGTGACAGCTATTACAGCCATGCCGCAGCCGGCAGACAAGAAGGCAGTGCTACGCTTTCTCGTGATGGTCAACTTCCTGGGCAAGTTCATTCCCAACCTTGCCTCCCACACAGCGGCTCTTCGCCACCTAGTGAAGAAGACTACGGAGTTCCAGTGGCTGCCCGCACACCAGAAGGAAGGGGTGGAGTTCAAGATTAAGCTCACCACAGCCCCGTTCTTGGCGTTCTTCGACACTTCTCTAGATACGAAGATCTCGACTGATGCCAGCCAGTCCGATATTGGGGCGGTACTCCTGCAACGGGACGACACTGCATCATGGGCCCCGGTCGCCTATGCCTCGCGGGCCATGACCCCCACAGAATAGCGCTATGCGCAGATTGAGAAGGAGTGCCTGGGTTTGTTAACCGTCATAGATAAGTTCCACGACTATGTGTATGGTCCCCCTCAGTTCACCGTGGAAACCGACCATCGCCCCCTGGTCGGCATCATACAAAAGGAGCTGAATGAGATGACCCCTCGCCTCCAGCGCATTCTGCTCAAGCTCCGGAGGTACGACTTCCAACTGGTCTACACCCCAGGAAAGGACCTCATCATCGCGGATGTCCTGTCCAGAGCAGTGAGCACACCACCCGAATCGGGGGGGTTCAAAGCGCAGGTGGCCTTCACTTCTGCCAATCTGCCAGCTAATGATGCAAGTCTGGCCCGTATTTGCCGGGAGACTGCGGCTGACCCCCTTCTACAACATGTGATGTGCCACATGATGGAAGGGTGGCTCAAAGGACAGTGCCCACAATTCTACAATGTCCGGGACGACATGGCCGTCATTGACGGTGTCCTCCTAAAGTTGGACCGGATTGTGATTCCACACAGCATGCACAGGCTGGTCCTCGAACAATTACACAAAGGCCATCTCGGGGTCGAGAAGTGCAGGCGGAGGGCCCGAGAAGCTGTGAACTGGCCGGGCATCAGCGACGACATCGCCAACATGGTGCTCAACTGCCCCACCTGCCAAAGGTTTCAGCCGGCGCAACCCCCTGAGACTCTTCAGCCCCATGAGTTGGTAACGTCCCCCTGGGCGAAGGTGGGTGTGGACCTTTTTCATGCGCTCGGCAGGGACTACGTCATCATAATTGATTATTTTTCAAATTATCCAGATGTCATACGCCTGCACGATTTGACATCGTCCGCTGTCATCAGGGCATGCAAGGAAATCGCTTACCGTCATGTCGGACAATGGGCCCTGTTTCGCGAGCCAAGAATGGTCTTCTTTTGCCGCTTCGTAAGGCTTCACACACGTGACGTCCAGCCCTCTGCATCCCCAGTCAAACGGCAAGGCCGAAAAGGGCGTCCATATCGTCAAGCGGCTCCTCTGCAAGGCTGCTGATGCCGGATCGGATTTCTGTTTAGCCCTGCTGGCCTATCGCTCGGCCCCACTGTCCACTGGCCTCTCACCAGCCCAGCTGTTGACGGGTCGTGCCCTCAGGACCACTGTAGCGTCCATTCATGTCCCTAAACCCGGCCATGCTCCAGTACTGCAAAGGATGCGACAGCAGCGTGCTCAGCAGAAGGTGGCACATGACGCTCAGGCAACTGATCTTCCTGCCTTGGCGCCTGGAGACAACGTCCGCATCCACCTACGAGAGGGCGGCTGGTCGGCAACTGCCAAAATTCTCCACCGCGTGGCTCCCCACTCATTCCTTGTTCGCATGCCTGATGGCTCCATTCGAAGGTGTAATCGCCGGGCTCTGTAGCCAGTTAAAATGGCTAACTCCCGATTTAGAATGGCTAACCCCGATTTAAAATGGCGAACGGCAAAGGCTGATGGGAAAATCAGCCAACAAGACTAAAACAAGCAGCTACAGGTAGACTGTGTATTCACCTCTGGGAAGGCCAGACAAGATTGATACCGGGAACCATCAGCACAACAAAACACCAGCCATCTGCATACTAATGAGCAATCCCCGGGAACAATGTGCAACATTTTAGACACAAAGCCAACCCAGACTTTTCGGCGCCAACAGAAGCCTACACAAAGGGAGGTGAACGATCACCTCAAGACCGCCCATCGATCAAGGAATCGCTCCAGCATTGGAGAATATCGAACCAAGTGATTGGGACAAAGTCCAATCACTTGGAACCAGGTACAGGGTCCGCCCCAAAAGGCGGGAAGCCCCTGGGGTCTATAAGAATAGAGTCCAAGTTCAAATCGACCCTTCTGCTACCCCTTCTGCATCCTCCTGCACCCTCCTGCTCCTTCTTCTGACCGGGTCACTCAGCAACGCAGACCAACCCTTGACAGTGACCGGTCCAGCCATCGCGAAACATCCCGTAAGTCTTACTCCAATGCTCGCAACGAGATAGGCACTCCTAGCTATCAATCTGTACCAGCTTTGAATCCCGCAGGCTCAGAACCCGAACGAAAGGCCATTCGTTTCCCTGACCTGGTGGGCCATTTCCAAGTTAAGTATTGGCCTGTTAGTTGTAGGAAGTAGCTTAGACGTAGAATTTATGCATGAGTATTGATTACTGTATATAATAAATGTGCTTTGATTTAACTCTTACTAAGCGGTGTATGGGATTATTGATCATTACTTGGACTTGAACCACGTGGCGGTATCAGAAAGATACCTGGCGACTCAAGAGCAAAGGTGATAGAACAGAGCAATTAAACTAAGGCAAAAGTTAGCGACAACATTTGGCGACATCCGCCGGGACCCGATCTAGAAGTGGAAAACCACTCCGGGAGAACCCAAGAATTTGAATTAGAAATCCAATTGGAAACAGAAAACCACAAGTGTTCAAGCAGTTCTGATCAATACTCATAATTCGGAAGTGTGTGTATGCATGCGTAACTAACAGGGCTATAAGGTAAAACTGATGGATTTTTGTTGCGTCAAAACTGTCGGAAGTTTGTATATCGGAAAGTAGTGAAAGCCATACCCATATTTACAGCACCGCCTTAGCTCCCCTGTTCCAAATTTAAAAGAAGCATTCGGATAGGAAGGATGGCAATGCAGGCAATGCAGCGCCTCATGAACCCTGAGGAATTTGCGGTCGCAAAGACCAGCAGCAGTAGAGTGGGACAATGTCCCATTTGGGAGGAAGAGATCAGGAAATATCTCAAAGGGAAAGGATGGCCCCTTTGGAATGATTTCTGTGATAATGAGGAATCAGGTCCCGGGAGTATAGGGCATACTTGGTGGGAGAACCTGAGCGAGATCCACAAAAAGAACTGAGGGAAAGCTCGCAAGCCGATGGCAATCGTGTCCGGCTTGGCACAATTGCGAGGCACAGAGGAGGTTGTGAGGACGCTCCGGAAAGATGTTGAGGGCATACATCGGATGAGTAAGGTCGATGTAAGTGAGGTAGAAAAGGAGAATATGGAATTGAGGAGGAAATTGGCAGCGAAAGATGGAGAGGTGGGTGACGCCAAAAGGGCTCACCAGTCTTGTCTGGCGCATTTAAACAGCTTCCAGTCTCAATACGAAAAGGCCTATCAGGACACGCAACGTGCAGTCCTGGTACGAGAGGAGACAGAAAAACAGGTAGAAGCGTTACAGAGACAGTGTAGCGATCTAAAGGCAGCATTAAGAGCACTCCATGCTGCCACCACAGAACGAAGACAAAGCACGTTAGACCACGCAGTGCCGGAAGCAGATTGCAGAGCTGCAATCACTGCTTTCTGTTCAAAAGGGTTTTCAGGAAACCTTTGGGGAAAAATTAGATCAGGAAGACGGCACTGATTGGGAAGAACTGAATGAAACAGCGCAGAGATATGTTCAGGGAACATGTGCGCAGGGAAAGCCCCAAAAGAGAAAAGAACCCCAACCCCCCACACAGCAGATAGTTCACGCTCCAATGAACCCAGTAACCACCCGCCGCACAGCCATAGTAGACGACACGGAGATTCTATACTACACCCCCTTAACAGTGACCCAATTACGGGACGCGTGCGATAAGATCACACCGTTCCTCCCCACCTCAGACCCCCACCATTTCTTTGCCACAGTTAGACGTCAGGCGAACATATACGCCCTAGATGAGCGAGAGCATGTAAAGCTCATGGTTTTAAGTTGAGATCCGTCAGTAGCAGCAGCCCTTCCCGACCCACAGAATGTAGGAGGAGGCACCCTTGCAGAAATGCATACCGCGATCCTGGATGCGATCGGGTATAACCGGGGTGACCCTGTAGATGGCCTCAACAAATGTAGGCAAAAGAAATCCAAACATTTGCCCCCAGACAACATGGCCAAATGGACCCGCACCCTTATCTCCCATGCCACTGAAACAGGACAGAAAGCTTGTACGAGTTATGATCCCTCAGAGGAGGCCCATAACGAGAAGTGGGTAGTGAAAAGATTGTCCCGCGCTTGGGAACAATCTTTTCAAAGTAAACCCTCAGTTAAGAATACTGAGGAAAGCAGGCTGGCGCAGATATGCAGGCAGTAAAAACACACCAGAACCCCGCTTGGGTGAATGAGGGAAAGAACAGCCCCCCACCCAAGTCACAGGAGTGTTACAACTGCGGACAGTTGGGACACTTCGCAAGGGAATGCAATGCCCCTAAAAAGCCACAGAGGGCCCAGCAGACGGGCACTCTGAGTAAGAAAAAGACAGAGCCCATTCATGGCGTTAGCGCCCATTCAGATCAGACGGACTTGATCGGAACGGACTGACAGTGTACGGGCTCCCCCAGTTGGGTCTGCGACACCCTTTGGGATAAGTCCGGACGACCGGTAGTTGCAGCAAAAATTCGGGGACAGCCCATTGAATTTCTCTGGGACACAGGAGGGTCCCGCACCACAATAAATTCCTCCACCCCGTTTCAAAACGACACGTGGCCCACTACAGCCACTATCACCCTCAGCGGCTTTACAGGCCATTCACAGCAGGGACACATCACAGCCCCTGTACCATTCAAATCGGCAGCATCACCACCAAGCACCCTTTGGTTTTAGTTGACCTGCCCCACACAGCAGAACAATTCCCACCACCTTTCATTCGATCCAGTCAACCAGTGTGTCTGGAAGATGGCAAAATCCGCAAGAGCCCCCGCAACGTTCAGCATTGGAGAATACATTAGCGCAGTAAGCAAATTTTGGTTCAACCCGACCACACTTAGTACGGACAAGCAGGTTAGGGCAGTTCTGCAAAAGAACAGGGCAGCATTCGCGACCCACAAGCACGACTGTGGACGGGTGACTGGCTCCGTACAAATAACAGGATCTGACCCTAGACCCCAAAAACAGTACGGATTTCCCCAAGAGGCAGAGGGAGAAATCTCCAAGGTAATAGAAAGCTCATTAGAGCAGAGCGTACTTCGATCAGTAGCCTCCACTAATAATGCCCCGATTTGACCAGTGAGAAAGCCCGATGGATCATGGCGACTGACCATCGATTACCGGGAACTCAACAAAGTCACCCCCGCAGCAGCCCCCACAGTAGCAACAAGTCCCGAGACCATGCTCAAGCAGGGACTCAATTCCCGATTCTTTACTGTTTTGGACGTCAGTAATGGATTCTGGTCCATTCCATTGGCAAAGGCGTGCCAGTACAAATTTGCCTTCACCTTTAAAGCACAGCAGTACACGTGGACATGCCTGCCACAAGGATTCCACAACTCCCCCTCCACCGACAGCTGGCAAATGGATTAGCCAAATTCTCTCGTCCCGAATGTCTGGTCCAGTATGTAGACGACCTACTACTGCAGACAGACACCAAGGAAGAGCACATTGAGTTTCTGTCCGAACTCCTGGAACTATTACATTCAATTGGTTGTAAAGTCAACCCCAAAAAGGACCAGATTTTGGAAGAAAAAGTGATATATTTGGGAACAATTATCACACACGGTAAACGCAAGATCGAGCATAAAAGGATTGACTCGATTGCTAAATTGCCCCTTCCCCAGAACGTTTCAGCCCTCTGGTCGTTTTTAGGACTGGTTGGCTACTGCCGAAACCACATTGTCGGTTTCGCCAGCAAGGCAGCACCCCTCTCAGACCTCCTAAAGAAGGGAGCCCCCTGGGAATGGCTTCCGCATCATACGGATGCTGTGGACTCTTTAAAACAGGCACTCATAGCAGCCCCCGCACTACAAGTTCCAGACCCGCTTTCCCCTGACGCCATAGAGGTAGCGACCACAGACCGCACCCTTTCAGCCGTGCTCCTCCAGGAACGGCATGACCAGTTAAGGCCCGTAGCTTATGCTTCCAGAATTTTAGATGCTGTGGAGCAGGGATTTTCAGCCTGTGAGAGGCACCTGCTCGCAGTATTCTGGGCAGTCCAGTATTTTTCGTACATTACCGGACTGAACCCCATCAGAATTCTCACCGAACACACCCCCACCCAAGTTTTACTGGACGGACGACTCAAGGACGGTACAGTCAGTCAAATAAGAGCAGCCAGATGGACCCTTCTCTTGCAGGGACGGGACATCACTGTGAAAAGGAAAAAGACACACACCTATTTAGTTGACAATTTACAGTACCCCGGAACCCCCCATGAATGTGAGATTATCTCTCCACACCACAACACAGGCCCCTTTATCGCTAAAACACCCCCAGAAAGATAGATAGTTCAACCCAGAGCCCCCAGTACACGGACACGTGTGAGCCCATAAAGATCTATGTGGATGGATCTTCCACAGTCTTGGATGGGAAGCGCATAACAGGTTGCGGTATCTATGTCGAGGACGCGCAGGGACGAGCCCTTGAGGAAATATCGTTAAAACTACCCGGACACTTAGGCGCGCAGGCAGCAGAACTCGCGGCCATCGCGTATATAGTGGAACACCCAGATTCCTCCCCCAGCCCAGCAGACATATACTCGGACAGCCTCTATGTCTGCAAAAGCCTCACGGAATTTCTGCCCCTGTGGAAAGCAAGAGGATTTGTTTCCGCAGATGGAAAACCCCTCCCCTCAGCTCCATTGCACCGCCATATTTTAGAAAGAGCCCAGAACAGGACTTTTGGGATCATCAAAGTTCGCAGTCACCATCGTTCCTCCCCCTTGGAAATGTAAAAGCCGACGCACTGGCTAAAGCAGGTTCCAGGCACGGATATTTTTGGACACCTCCCGAAAGCGCACCTGTGAATGCAGTTCAGGTCTCACAGACAAAGATTGAGGATCTAGTGGGGGCCCAGAAGCAGGACAGCAATCTCAGGGAGATTGTAAAAGGGAAATATCCAGCTCCCTATGAGAGATTTAGAAATGCACTGACCACACATGACGGTGTGGTGTTAAAAGACACCCTTTATGTGGTTCCTGAACAGGACAGGAATCAACTGATTTGTTTGTTCCATGACGGTCGTGGACATCAGGGAATCGATCCCACTACAGCCCATCTCAAGCAGCTTTGTTGGTGGCCGAATGTAAAGGAAGATGTAAACCATTACATAGAGAATTGTCTTATCTGCGCCCAGAATAATCCGGACAGATATGCCAAAAAGGCCCAACTCAGCCACACCCGACCCGTTAATGGCCCCTGGACTAACCTCCAGATTGACTTGATAGGACCATTGCCCCCTTGCAGGAATGGCTATAAATATGTACTTGTGGTCATAGACACATTTACAAAATGGGTGGAAGCATTCCCAGCCTGCACAAACACTGCAAAAACCACAGCCAAGATTTTGACCCACCACATCTTTACAAGATGGGGACTTCCCCGCAGCATTGAATCAGACCAAGGTTCCCATTTTACAGGACGTGTCATGCAGAACGTCCTCACGATATTTGGCATCACCCAAAAATTCCACATTGCGTACCACCCACAGTCGAGTGGTATTGTGGAGCGCATGAATCGGACCCTAAAAACCAACCTCAGAAAAATGGTCCAGCAGAACAACACCACTTGGGACTCAGTCCTCCCTTTTGCACTGATGTTTCTGCGTAATACTATTTCTACCTCCGCAGGTTACACCCCACAGACCCTTAGGACCGGACGCCCCACGAAAGGCACAGAATTTTTGTTAGGTTTAGACTTGACCAGCCCCGAAGTGACGGCCCTCACACACGAGAAAGCCGTGGAGCAATTAGTTGACAATGTTAAAACGGCTCAGCTAGCAGCCGCAGTAAAATTGGGCACAAGAAAGAAACAGAGCAAGGCTTGTTTCGACAAGGCAGTGCATGCGACTGAGTATAGTATCGGACAGCAATGATGCTCTCTGTATATAACCCCAGCACATTCCTGTCACCAAAATACTCGGGTCCGTATTCCATTGCAGATAAAGTAAGCCCTTCCGTTTATAAAATAAAGTACCCCAATGGTAAGACTGCGTGGTTTCATATTAACCAGCTGAAGGCATATGGAACACAGTCGAACCACGCACACCATGTCATGCTCGACGCAGCAGACCACGCCCCGCCCACAGCCAACGTAACCCTACCATCCCCCAACACGTCCAGCCCAGCCACGGACTCGACCTCGACTCCACCCCCTAAATATACACTCCGCCCCGGAACACCCACCGACTGCAGCAGCAGAGACAGCGGCTGTGACTCGGACGATAGCCACAGCACGCCTCCCTACTATCCCCATGCAACAGGACCCACACCCAGCGATTCCGACTACGATCCAAGTGATCCCTTCATGATCACTTTCCTGAACAAACCCCACCACCGACCACCGAACCACACTGACGACCCCGATTTTGTCCCCACACAACTAGACACCAATTACTGGCACCGTGACAACTCATACCGACTCGTCCGCAACGACGAGAGCAACCCCAACTCACACCATGCAGCCCTTTCAGCCTTAATCCACTGCAGATTATGGCACCCGGGAGAAGAGGACGACCTTGGGTCTGGCTCCCAAACCGAGAACCGCTTTGCGACCCTGTTCACAGCCGAGAACTGAGGTGTCCAGATGATGTTTTGAAGGAACCGCTTGGGAGAAGTTTTGTCCTTTCTGATGGAACCTGCAGAATGTTTTATGTTGTTTGTAAGTGTTAAATGTTGTATGTCCGACAGGAGAATTTTTTTCTCACTGCCCCACGCCTATTCGGCCGAAACCTCTTGAGGACTTGCCTACAGAGACTCACCAGTTCAGCAGAAACCTCTGAGAGCTTGTCTGCAGAGACTGGTTACGGAACCAGACACCTGTTTGTAACTGCCCTTCTGGTTCGAAGGATAGAACCACTACGGCAGCCCCACCACGATGACTACATTTTTGCCCGTTCTTGTCGGTTGCTCAGGCAGTGGAGAAACGGCTTGGGACCCGCCCTGCCTGGGAACCCCCCCTCTGGTCAACTACGCTCGGGTAGGAGAGACACGGCATTGGTAGCTGTCCTACCCGGGGACTCCATCCAAATCGTACCCGTCGCGGCCCATACGCACCTCATTTTGGCTTTTTTCTGTTCAAAAAGTTTTGTTTTCTTTAGGTAACCTTTAGGTTGCCGACCGTCTGCTATTTACATCCTGGAACATTTGGATGGTAAATCAGCACTGGTTCATTATTGGGAAGTGTGCTGTATCCTAAAATTTGTTTTTTGAAAAAAAAATGAGGGAGTCACACATAGTGACCAATTATAAAGGGAATAATTTGCACCAAAGGACAGACACACTAGCGTATAAGGAATTAAACAAAGATAGTTACAGACACTATGCTTGTTTCTACAGAACTCCAGAAGCTCCAGGACCGGAGAAGGCAAAGAAAGAAAAGGAAAGAGAAGAGCCATGAGGACTTCCTTCAAGTGGATCACCCTTGTACTTTTGGATATTTGGTTGCGCGTGACCGCGAACCCCATGACTTCAAGACCCCCAGCCGTTAATGTTTCACTATTCCGCAGTACCTAGAGCCCAGTCACCAGCGACACTACAGCAATCTTGGTGTGCCAGGTTTATAACCTGGTACTCTCTGTCCTATGTAATCGAAACATTACTAGCATTAGCGATACTCTGCTGCATTGTGCAGACTATGCGTCTATGGAAATGGAGAAGGAGAGCCTACCGCGCTCGAACCCCAGTATATAAGATCAGATACACTATGTTCGGTTACGACCAGACCCCCGACCCCCGCGATCTATAATAAAGTACATTCACTTGCGTTTATTGTTATTGTAAATAAAGAACTGTAAATTGTATGATCCTGAGCTTGACTGGCAAGCCAGGAAAGACTGTATGAAATGCTATGATTTTGTTGTATGATTGAGGAAGGTAGGATAATGGAATATTTAAGTGAGTGTAGTATATTAAGAATAAGTTAGAGGTTCCCAGTTTATTGTTTTGTAATGCATGTCCCTGTCTGACATAGCGCCCTTAGAATTGTTAGTTAAAATTTTTTTGCATAGCTATGGTCAGTGCAGAGGCCATGAAGGAAGTGTGCCCCCCCAGGTCAGGGAATGGAAAGCAACATAGTAATGTGATCCTTCACGCTTCGCGTTAGGATCACAAGGAGGGAATGTAGCCAGTTAAAATGGCTAACTCCCGATTTAGAATGGCTAACCCCGATTTAAAATGGCGAACGGCAAAGGCTGATGGGAAAATCAGCCAACAGGACTAAAACAAGCAGCTACAGGTAGACTGTGTATTCACCTCTGGGAAGGCCAGACAAGATCGATACCGGGAACCATCAGCACAACAAAACACCAGCCATCTGCATACTAATGAGCAATCCCCGGGAACAATGTGCAACATTTTAGACACAAAGCCAACCCAGACTTTTCGGCGCCAACAGGAGCCTACACAAAGGGAGGTGAACGATCACCTCAAGACCGCCCATCGATCAAGGAATCGCTCCAGCATTGGAGAATATCGAACCAAGTGATTGGGACAAAGTCCAATCACTTGGAACCAGGTACAGGGTCCGCCCCGAAAGGCAGGAAGCCCCTGGGGACTATAAGAATAGAGTCCAAGTTCAAATCGACCCTTCTGCTACCCCTTCTGCATCCTCCTGCACCCTCCTGCTTCTTCTTCTGACCCGGTCACTCAGCAATGCAGACCAACCCTTGACAGTGACCAGTCCAGCCATCGCGAAACATCCCGTAAGTCTTACTCCAATGCTCGCAATGAGATAGGCGCTCCTAGCTATCAATCTGTACCAGCTTCGAATCCCGCAGGCTCAGAACCCGAACGAAAGGCCATTCGTTTCCCTGACCTGGTGGGCCATTTCCAAGTTAAGTATTGGCCTGTTAGTTGTATGAAGTAGCTTAGACGTAGAATTTATGTATGAGCATTGATTACTGTATATAATAAATGTGCTTTGATTTAACTCTTACTAAGAGGTGTATGGGATTATTGATCATTACTCAGACCTGAACCACGTGGCGGTATCAGAAAGATACCTGGCGACTCAAGAGCAAAGGTGATAGAACAGAGCAATTAAACTAAGGCAAAAGTTAGTGACAAGAGCTCTTCGGCTGCTTCCGCGCTAGCTACGTGATCATGCACCGGTGCCACACCCTCCTGTTGTCCCTAATGTTGACTTCGTGGAGCTTCCTGCCACTATGCCTATTCCCCTATCGCCTGTGGCCAGGCCCATTCCTCAGCCGGTGGATCCTGACCCACCCTTGAGGCGGTCAACCCGAATCCGTCGCCCATCTACTAGGCTGGACTTATGAGCCTGTTTTCACATTGGACTCACTAAAGTGTTATGCCACAATGTTAATGTGTTTCTCTTTTTGTCGTTACAGGAGTTCGCTTTCGATGTTTGATGATTGCACTTGTTTTGTTTATGGTACAACCTCGTTGCTATGTTGCACCTGACACCTTCCCATGTATATAGTTTAGCCTCATGTACATGTTGTAGATATTGCACACACATATTCAGTACACACCAATATTTATTACCATATAGGCACATATTCTTGTGAAAAGGGGGGATGTCATGATATTCAGATAAACATCATGGTGCAAACACACATACACACTGATGGACAGATCAACGGACCAATCAACACACACGCAACATCACAGCCAATCACAAGCAAGGGCACACGCACTATAAAACAGGGAACACCACAGTTCCCGCTCAGGAGACAGCTCAGGGCACAGACCTCACAGCGTGCCACTCAGACATACACCATGTGCTGAGTGCCTCTCTAAGATAGAGTTAGGGCTGAGTCCACAGGTTAAAGGGTAAAGGACGAACCACAGTCATAAGTTTACAGATGTTGTTATCAAGAGTAATAAAACAGAGTTGTATCATCTACAACCGTGTTGGTTCGTTTGTGTATCGGAACACCCAACAGGACACCCTCCACCTCTAGTAAACACTATCCATCCCCCCCCGGCTCAAACCCACGATTCTCGCACAGCGACATCCCTTCCCCCTAAAATGCCTCCTCAGCTGATTCCATATCTTCACCGTGAACTGCACCACTGGGCTCCCTGAATACCTACTCGGAGCCATTGGCAATGCTGCCGTCACCATAGCCCTCAAACTAGACACCTTACAAGATTCCTGCTCCATCCTCACCCACTCTACCCCTTCTCCTTTCCACCACCGCCGCACCTTGTCCACATTCACCGCCCAATAATAATGAAGCAAGTTCGGCAATGCCAAACCAGAGGCTACTGCCTCTGCCTCTGTAGCAGGGTCCTCCCCACCCTCGGCACCTTCCCCGCCCATACAAAGACCGAGATGATTGTGTCCAGTTTCCGAGAAAAGGCCTTTGGTATAAAGATCGGGAGAGACTGAAAGTTAAACAAAAACCTTGGCAGAATATTCATTTTCACCACTTGGACCCTCCCAGCCAACATTAAGTGCTGTGTATCCCACCTCTTAAGATCCCCCCTGGCTTCCTCCACCAGCTTCGTTAAGTTCCACTTATGGAGCCCCGTCCATTCCCTCGCTACCTGAATCCCCAAATACCTAAACCTTTCCCTCGCTACCGTAAATGGCATCCCCCCTAAATTAGCCCGCTGTGCCAGCACATTCACCGGGAATACCTCGCTTTTCCCTACATTCAGCTTGTATCCCGAGAACCCTTCAAACTTCCCCAACAGGCCCATAATCCTTCCCATACTCGCCAACGGATCCAAAACATACAGCAAGAGGTCATCGACATAGAGCGAAACCAGATGCTCCCTGTGTCCTCTCATTATCCCCTGCCACTCCGGCGACCCCTGAGAGCCATCGCCAATGGATCTATGGCCAGCGCAAACAGCTGCTGTGACAGTGGGCACCCCTGCCTCGTACCCCTGTGTAAGTCAAAGCTTTGTGAGCTCATATCATTCGTCCTCACTCTTGGCGCCACATACAGCAACCACACCCATGCCACAAATCTCGGCCCAAACCCAAACCTTCCAAAAACTTCGAACAAGTACAGCCACTCCACCTGATCAAATGCATCCATGGACACCACCACCTCCGGTACCAGAGCTCTCGACGTCCATCACCACATTCAACAGCCGTCTTATATTACTCGCGAGCTGCCTGCCCTTCACAAAGCCTGTTTGATCTTCTGCAACCACTCCCGGGACTCAATCCTCCATCCTCCCCGCCAACAACTTAGCCAATGCTTTCACATCCGTGTTCAATAGTGATGTGGGTCTGTACCACCCACATTCCACTGGATCCTTCCCTTTTTGGGGATTAGTGTGATTACAGCCTGCTTCATCATCTCCGGCAACTCCCCCTTCTTCAGTGCTTCATTAAACGCCCCCAACAGATGTGGTGCCAGGTCCGCCGCAAATTCCTTATAAAATTCTGCCGGGTACCCATCTGGCCCAGGGGCCTTCCCCGACTTCATACCCCTGATACTATCCAGCACCTCCCTCAGCCCCAGGGGCTCCTCCAACACCTGCCTCTTTGCTTCCTCCACCTGGGGAAACTCCAGCTCGTCCAGAAACCACCCCATGTTCCCCTCCTCTCCTCCTGGGTCTGCCTCATAAAGTCCCCGGTAATACTCGCTAAATCCCTGGCTCTGACACCACATCCCCAGCCCCAGTCCGGATCTTCAATATTTCCCTGGACGCAGCCTGCCTCCGCAGCTGGTGCGCCAGCATGCGCTCGCCTTCTCCCCATACTCCTATTGCATCCCTCTTGCCCTACACAGTTGCCCTACCACCCTCCCCGTTGTCAGCCTGTCAAATTGCCCCTGCAACTTTTTCCTCCTCGCCAATCCCTCCACGGTGGGCGCCCTCGAATATTCTCTGCCCACCTCCACTATCTCGCTCACTAGACGGTCATGTTCCGCCCTCCTTCCCTTATTCGCACAAACCATAAATGAGATAATTTCTCCCCGGACCACTGCCTTCAGTGCTTCCCAAAAAATGCCCGCCGACACCTCCCCATTCTGATTGAACTCCACATAATCCCTAATCGCCAAAATCCTTTATCACAAAAACCTCCATCCGCCAACAGCCCCGAGCCAAACCTTCACCTGAACCGAATATCCAGCCAATGGGGTGCATGGTCCGAGATAACTATCCCCGCAAACTCTACCCGCTTCCACCCAAACCAAAATCTCCCGACTCACTCCAAAGTAATCAATCCTCGAATACACCTTATAGACGTGTGAAAAGAAGGAATACTCCCTTCCCCCTGGGTTTTGAAAGCACCATAGATCCACCATACCCATCCTCTCCATAAACCCCCCCAGTTCCCTTGCCATTCGTACCCTACCCATCGGCCTGGGGCTCGATCTATCCACCCTCGGCTCCAGGACACAGTTAAAATCTTCTCCCATGATCAACTGATACGTGGCCAAATCCGGGATTGCTGCCAGCAAACCCCTCATAAAACCCACATCATCCCAATTTGGGGCGTACACATTTACCAGTGCCCCTTCCAATACCCCACTCACAATCACATATCTCCCACCTGGATCCTTCACCTCCTTCGTACTCACGAAACCCATTTTTTTGCTCATTAAAATCGCCACACCCCTCGATTTCAAATCAAATCCCAAGTGAAAAACCTGCCCGATCCACCCCTTCCTTAACCTAACCTGGTCCTTCACACGGAGGTGTGTCTCCTGCAAAAAGACAACCCCCGCTTTCAAGCTCCTGAGGTACGCGATCACCCGCGACCTTTTAACCAGCCCATTCAGTCTCCGGACGTTCCACGTTACCAACCTTACCGGAGGCTTGCGCCTCCAATCCCCTCTACCATCCGTCATCTTCCCCACTTAACTCCTGCCCCTTTAATTCCACGTGAATTGTTATCTCATCGATGGTGTAAACGAGGACCCAGATTCGAATCCCGGCCCTGCGTCACTGCCCGCGTAGAGTTTTCACATTCCTCACCTGAGTTTCACCCCCACAACCCAAAGATGTGCAGGTTAGGTGGACTGGCAACGCTAAATTGCCCCTTAACTGGAAAAAGAATAATTGAGTACTCTAAATTTATTTTTAAAAATCAATGATGTAAACATATGGCTGCAATGACCCACCTTGATATGTATAGTGGATGAGGAGAAGAAGCAATTTATCTGATCGCAGATTACATGCAGTCGATATAACACTCTACTGAACAGCCACCACCAACTGTGGGCAAACCTCTCAGCTATCGTGAACACCACAAGAAACTGTGTGGAACTGTGGTTTCACTAGAACATTGCAAGGCATTGAAAAGGTTTCATAGCCACAAAGATACCACAACTTAATATTGCAGATGGGATGGATTGTTCTCCATACAGGGAATAATTGTTAACGATTGAGTCAGAAAATAGAATGGGGAACAATTTCCACAGGGGGTTCCCCGGTTTGTCAGCCGTAACTTTAGTGAAAAAAGCTGCAGAAGCCCTCTTTCTCCAAGGTTTTTGTAACTTTTCTGCCTCAGTTACATCTGACAAGAAGGTGAAACCTCATGGAAATTCACCCCCAATGTCACATTTAAAGCAGTCAAAAGAAGCTTTGTCATCCTTCTGTGTGACAATTGCCTACAAATGGAAAATAAAATAATTTGACCTGATCACAACCACAAATTTACAGAAATTACTTTAAAGGATGATTATTTAGAATGGGTTTTTTGTTGTGGTATGAAATGCTGTCTTAAATACATCCATAAATGATACATTCCTGAGGACATATGGTGGCATGCCAAGAGAAATCCAACTTGTTTGTTCATTTGAACAATAGATTTTGATGCGGTCTCACTCTAGGGGGTGGTGTCTAATAGGACCTGGAACGGTATTTTCTGTTTTTTTCCCAGTATCTGAAGTATTTTGTGGTAGTATCCATTTGCTATATTGAATTATTTCAAAATACTGCAAAGGAAAATAGTGATTGAAACTGAACATTGAAATCGATCATTGAAATCTTTGCATTGGGCTAAATTCTCAGTTTGGGGGATTATGGGGCGGGATTCTCCCGTACCCTGTGGGGTGGGGGGACTCGGCGGGAAGGAGTGGCGTGAACCACTCCGGCATTGGGCCGCCCCAAAGGTGCGGAATCCTCCGCACCTTCAGGGGCTAGGCCCGCCCTGGAGTGGTTGGCGCCTCGCCGGCCGGCATGGAAGGCCTTTGGCGCCGCGCCAGCCGGGGCCGAAGGGACTCCGCCGACCGGCGTGGGTCCGCGCATGCGCGGGAGCATCAGTGGCTGCTGACGTCATCCCCGCGCATGCGCAGGGGGGAGTTCACCTACGCGTCGGCCATCGAGGAGGCTTACACGGCCAGTGCGTAGGAATAGAGTGCCCCCATGGCACAGGCCCGCCCGCAGATCGGTGGGCCCCGATCACGGGCCAGGCCATCGTGGGGGCACCCCCGGGGCCAGAGCGCCATGCGCCCCCCCCCCCCGAGTACCCGGAGCCCGGCCACGCAGCCAGGTGCCGCCGGTAAGGGACCAACTCCAATTTATGCCGGCGGGACCTGCATAGAATGGGCGGGACTTCGGCCCATCGCGGGCCGGAGATTCGCCGGGGGAACCCACCGCCAAATCTCCGGTGCCGGAAGATTCGGCAGCCAGCAGGGACAGGATTCACGCCCCCCCCCCCCCACCCCAGCGATTGTCCGACCCAACGCGGGGGGTTGGAGAATCACGCCCATGCTCTCCCACCGGAGCAGAATTGCACTTGATTTACATTCATGCAGAGAGCGCGAACCCGGAAGCAATTCCCAGTCCACAGCCATAAAAATATCTGCATGCAATTTTACCCACTATTGGATTGCCATTTTGAGTAGGCAGCCTAATAGCGAGGTCCCCTGGCTGGCCATCCCCCACAATGCAATTCAGTTACCAAACCTCCCCCCCCCCCGCCACAGTGCAATTCAGCCCCCGCCCCCCCAGGATTTTCTTGGATTCCCTCCCCCCAGTAAGGGAGTGACTCGACAGACACACCCCACAGAGATGCCCTAAATAAAGGGGCTTCCCACAGAGACCCCCTAAATAAGGCAACCCCACCCCAGAGACACCATAAATAAGGAACCCCCCCATAGAGACCCCCTAAATAAAGAGACCCCCCGCACACATAATTGAATGCTTTCCAATCATCTCCCTTCACGGTTGAGTGATTCTGAAGTGGTCAGCTAGAAACTGACAGTACTTAAGTCTGTTTGAAGTGGTCCAGTAGCTGTCAATCAAAGCTTTCCAGCTGCTCCACGCCAACCCCCAGTACGCCTACATCACGCACCAGGACGGACGGCAAGATACGGTTTCCCTACGAGACCTGGTACCAGCTGGTTCCCCTGCCAACGAGCCCCCCCCCCAGCTACCTGCCCCCACTCCCACTGCCCTGTACGCCCCCCTGGGTCTCCTGTACTGTCTCGCGCCGACACTGCACACACCCACCACCCCGCTGTCTACCCCCACACCCCAACCGTATCCGACTCGCCGGACTGAGGCTCCAGCTCCTGACACAATGCCCCTGGAGTCACCACCTGCAACAACCATGCCCGCTGCACCGCCAGAGCTGAGGAGGTCGAAGAGAACCCCACGCCACCCCCGCTGGACTTGATTTTTTAAACAGGGGGTGAATGTGGTGAATGTATTCACCATAATGCATGACACTGTAATCATTGTATCCACCTAATGTAACCTTTGATCTGGAAGTGGTGATACGAACTGCTTCCAGGTACTGTACTGTAACCCCGGTGGGCTCCGCCACACCTGGCCACCTGCGGGTGGCACTCATCTGCACAACCGACTCTGACTCGGCAAGTTCACGACTAATAAAGCCTTATGTTCACTCGCTCACTCGGCCTCTTGGTGAATTGAAGATATATCACAAAGTAATATTCCTTGGGTACCATGCCGACAGGTATGGCCTACACTCCGTAGAAGACAAGGTAAGGTAAAGGCCATAAAAGGACCACGACACCAAGAAACACAACAGAACTAAAGTTGTCCCTTGGTGTCCAACGCCGGCATCTCCGCTTCATAAATTATTATGGGAAATCTATACCTAATCTAGCCACCTAGCTGTCGCCCCTGCACACACTGTTAAAAAATAATCAGAAGTGGTTGTGGCTATTGTCACAAGATGGAACTTTGTAAACGTGAAGAAGCAACTACTGTCATCCTAAATATTAGTACATTATGACGCCTCATATTAATGTGTGATACCTCTCCTTATGGTGTAGAAGTGGTACCATCTCACTGGTTTGAAGGTGGTACCAAGTGGCCAATTGTGTATGTATCCAGGACCCCGGCAGATGCAGAGTGGAGATATGCACAGATTGAAAAAGATGGATTGGCTGTGATGTTCGCGGTAAAGAAGTTTCATCAATATGGCTATGGATGACACTTTACCATCATCACAGACCACAAATCTCTTTTGGGCCTCTTTAAAGAGGACAAGGCAATCCCTTCCATCACCTCGGCCCGAGCACTCTTACTGGTTGCATATGAATACCCTTTATCACCCAGGAGCGCAAATAGCAGCTGCAGATGCTCTGAGTCACTTACCGCTGCCCACGAGCCTGGTCTCAACATAGAAATTGAGAACATGGTGAGGAAGTGCCTGTACTGCCAGGATAATCAGAAGCACCCGCTATCAGCCTTGCTGCACCCATGGGAATCACCACGGAGGCTGGGTACGAGTGCACACAGATTTTGCGGGCCCATTAATGGGATCAATGTTTCTCATTTTAATTGACATCCATTCCAAATGGATGGACAAGCATCGAATGGCTTCCATTAATTCCAGAGCCACGGTAGAGAGACTCCAATACTCATTCGGCACGCACAGAATACCGGTGGTCCTCGTAATGGACAACGGGACCCTGCTCATCAGTAGGGAATTTCAGGCATTTATGAAGACTAATGGAGCGAAGCACATCCTTACGGTACCATATCATCCAACTTCAAATGGTCTAGCTGAATGGGTGGTCCAAACATTTAAGAGTGGCATGAAAAAGCAAACCACCGCTTTCGACAAAACTAGCATGTTACTAGTTATTTGTGCCAGCAGAACTAGTAATGGGTCACGCCTCCAGACTAACACTAACTCAACTCAATATTCCCCAACTTAAACGGGAAAGTGGAGTCGAAGCAAGAAGCCCAGAAGAAAAACCACGACAGCCAAAGATCAGACAGGCTCTTAATGCCAGGAGAGACTGTCCAGGCCTGGAACTTTGGAGGCGGTTCCCTTCGGATCCCAGGAGTCAGAATAGAGAAAACGGGACCCATATCACATAAGGTCAAAACCAGAGACAAGACCTGAAGAAAACATGTAGACCACCTCAGAAGCGGAGAGTGCCCCACTGAGGAAACTACTCCTGGAGAAACGGCACCCTCAACTTTCTTCATACCGGCCTACAGGCAGGAACCGAGAGTCGGCCAGCAAGACGAGGACTCGGGCTCCAAAATGGACATAGCAGTGACAGACCCCAGCCAGCGATCACCGTCGAGGAAGAGCCCCCAGCAGCAGCCCTTCAATGTTCATCACGTAAAAGACGATCCCCCATCCGCCAAACATCCCCCACTCGGTCACACAGGCACATGGTTACATGCAAAAGGGCAAAGGAGGCCCCATCGTCATGAGAACAAGGGAGAACATTTGGATTTGGGGGTGGGGAAGGGATGTCCTCCCAAGAGGACCACAGGGGATCACTAATTAGATCTCCTCATGGGGCTCCTGGAGTACAGGATTCCCTGGTAGCAGGTGGAGACCCCCTAGCTGCAACTTTTCAACTGAACCCTTTAAATATCGGCCCTAATCTGGACTGGCAGTGCTGATAGTCCCAGGTTGGGACCCTATTGCTATACACTGCGGTTGCGGCAGTACTTTTGTATTGTAAATAAACTAGCCTTCCTACTCGTATCTCCTGGATTATCACAAATCCACTTATTAATGTGGTGAAAAGCTGAGGTCCTAGAAGAGATGCCTGGGAGATATCAGCAGTCACATCCTGCCAATTTGAACACATGCCCATTATCCTTACACTCCTAATTCCCAACCAAGTCCCTTTCCAAACCAATAGATTGCCTTCAAGGCATTCTCATTTTTGTTAACAATACCTTACATGGAGTTTTGTGGTCTAATGCATTATAAAGTTAATTAAATACCATCCATTGACACTCTTATCGACCATTTTTGTTACCTAATCAAAATATTTATTAGGTTCATGGGGTAAAACCTAACAGATGGTACCTTGACCACAACTGAGGTTAGAATAACAGGCCAAATTTCCTTGCCTTTCACATCTAAAATAGTGGAGTTATATTGACAATTTTCACTCCAAGGGGACAATTCCTAAATCAAGGGACTTTTGGAAGAACATGGCAAATGCATCAACAATTTCCTCACCTACTTCTTTTAACACCTTGGCGTGCAGATCGTCAGAGCTTGGGAGTTATGTCCAACTTTAATAACACTAGTTTTTTCGCCGTCATGTTTTTCTTACATTGAATCTAGTTAGTTCTTCTTTGAGATTTATTTTTAGTGTTTCTTGCTTCTCTGGTATTTTATCCTCAACCTTTACAATGAAGACTAATACTGTAATTGTTTAGTAAGTTTGCCATTTCCAGGTTTCAATTACTTTTCGGTATCACCTGCATCTGTCATCAGGGGACCCACATTACTTTCAGTCTCCCACTTTATTTTCATACATTTGTAAAACTAACTTCAGTGATAAACTTGATAACCCTTGAAGGTTTTTTTTCCTCATACCATTTGTGGCTCTTACCACTTTCTTCATATCCCTTTGCTGTTCTTTATAGTTACTCCAGTCCAGATCCTCCCGTCCAGGGACCTCTACTGTTTCTTCTAATAACAATAATCTTTATTATTGTCACAAGTAGGCTTACATGAACACTGCAATGAAGTTACTATCAGAATCCTTTAGTCGCCACACTCTGGCGCCTCTTCGGGTCCACTGAGGGAGAATTCAGAATGTCCAATTCACCTAACAGCACATCTTTCAGGACTGTGGGAGGAAACCAGAGCACCCATAGGAAACCCACGCAGACTCCACACAGACAGTGACCCAAGCGGGAATCGAACCTGGGATCCTGGAGCAGTGAAGCAACAGTGCTAACCACTGTGCTACCATGCCGCTACCTTAATATAGGCCACTTCTTTTTGATGTATACCATCCCTCACTTCTCTTGTTGACTGAGATTGTTTCATTGTAAGGTTCTTCAGGGATGTGTATAGGTCTTGTATTCTACCAAATACATTTTGAACACTTTCCACTGTTCACCTGTAATTTTATCAGTTGTTGTTCTGTTCAATGCATCGGCGTCAATTTCTACCTCAACTCTCCAACTTAATTTTTACTTTAAAACCTTGGTTCATATTGTAGGAGGATGTAAATATGTTTATGATAAACACTTGGCAGGGGGGGGGGGGGGGGTGGGATATAGAGGGTTAACATCAGAAGCATAGATGATGTCAAAGTAATAATGATGTCAGATCACATGACTAAAAATGAGAGAGATCTGGAAAGAGGAGAAACTCCAACCTTGTGTAGAGGTCCAAATGTGCAAATGCTTGCTGTAAATAAAGAGTAATGGTTTGAATAAACTACAGACGCGAGCAGCATACTTTGGAGAATATAGAATCCCCAAACCCCCATTTAGACTCCTACCACACAACAAAAAACATGACTCATTCATCTTCATCTCAAACCTACTGCTTTCATGTCTAAAGGGGTGCTTCTAACTCCACTTTCTCAATTATGGAACAGCTTGATCTGATAGATGACATCTCTTCTCTCTCTATGTATGTTATTAACATCAGCAAAATAGAGGCGTGAAAAGGTTTTGTCAGAGCCAATGTAAACTTTCATCTCAGTTCCTGCTAAGTTCCAAACATGTGTTTCCTCTTCTTTTTGTCATTATCTAAAATCGATGAAATCAAAATTTTCTATTTTATCTTTAAAAGAATTCTTTCAAGTTTCCACTTGTGGAGAAGAGCATAACCAGGGATCATCAATATGATTGGCCATGATAAATTGCCCTTCGTGTCCAAAAATTGCCCTTAGTGTTGGGTGGGGTTACTGGGTTATGGGGATAGGGTGGCGGTGTTTACCTTGGGTAGGGTGCTCTTTCCAAGAGCTGGTGCAGACTCGATGGGCTGAATGGCCTCCTTCTGCACTGTAAATTCTATGATAGTCACCAAGAAATCCAATAGAGAATTCAGAAGAAACTTCTTTACCCAAAAGAAAGTGGAATGTGCAACTTGCTATCATAGGGATTTGTTGAGGCAAATACATGAGATGTATTTAAGTGGAAGCTAGACAAGCATATGAGGGAAATGAGAATAGAGGGTTACCATGATAAATTTAGATGAAAAGGATGGGAAGGTGCTCAAGTCCACTGCCAACATATACTGGTTGGCCCGAATGGCCTGTTTTTGTGCTGTATATCCTATGTAGTGTATTCTTTATCTCAGAGCCTAAATGCTGTAAAACGTGTCATCTTCTTCAGTCTTTACTTTGTACTACAAGCACTTTTAAAACCTAAATTTCATGCCACTGAAATAATTACTTACTGATTTGTCTTTTTCAACTTCAGTGGTGCCTGCACTATGAGTTCCGACACTTCATGAAAGAAAGTAAGACACGTGGACTTAGATAGAGCCTTATCACATTGTTCAGGGGTTTCTGCTTAACATCTAATCTGAAGGATTGCATCTTTGACAATGCAGTACTTCCTGAGCACTGCACTTGGAATGTCACGTTAGATCATTTCCACAAGACCTGGCATTCATTTTACATCTGACACACTGATAAATTACCTTCAAAACAATCCCCCAAGAGCCATTTTTTCCTCGAAACGAAAATAAATTACAGTAATACCAAAATCTTTTTCATTATTAGTAATAAAAACGGTTCATACAACCAAAGAGAATCTTAGGAATCTTGTGCAAACAACAAAAGAGCAAACAGGAGCATGTTTAGTGATTACGTGTGCACCATTGTTTTTTCTGATTGCTGTCCCAGATGTCCTTCCTGGAAAGGATATTGGTTTTCCTTAGCAACATCAAACAGTAAATGATAAACTTCCACTGGGCATTTTGCTGTTGTTAGTGGTACTCTTTCCTCTTTCTTCATTACATCTGCATATTTATAAAACTGCTTTGTTGTTTCCAAAGTATGATTCAAGAGAATGTTCCAGACACCAGGGGCTGAATTCTCCATTTCTCAGACAGTGTTCACACCAACGCAGAATCTAGGGACTTTTACAACAGAAACACCTGCGCCCAGCACATGGACCCAGTCCGCTACCGTTAAGGGGCTAGCACCGGTGCCACGTGGAACACAATCGATTCTAATGAGAAATGGTGCCGGATTCGCCGGTTTCGCGATTGACACCCAAAGGCTGACAAGCTGCAGCCACATATAAACAATTCTCCCCGCACACACACCATCCCAGCCAACAAGATGGCAGTGAGGAGAGCAGAACCGAGGTTCACAGGCGCCAAGCTGGAGACCCTGTTGGACGTGGTGGAGGAGCGGTGGATGACCCTGTACCTCGGCCCAGGAAGGAGGCTGCCAGCCGCCCATGTTTGCTGTGCTTGGGCGCAGGTGGCAGAGGCGGTGAGCGCAGCGGACAGCACCATCCGGACAAGCCAGCCGTGCCGGAAAAACTGCACAACCTCCTCAGGGCGGCCAGGGTGAGTAGGCAGCAGTGTGCCCCTAGCACTAACACCGTCCCACACACCTGTAACCATAACCCCCACCCACCGGAGGGCAGTCGAATCCCCACCCTGCACCACATGCGGTCATCCATAGCGGCCGCCATGGCCGGGTGCCCTGGCCACTATCACCTACCCACCCCCTGGGCTGCATGCGTCGGTTGTCTAACAGTGTTGTTTTCTGTGTCCCGCCCCCAGAAGAAGGCCGCGCACAATCACTGGGAGTGGGCGCAGACAGGAGGGGACTGCCGGATGTGTGGCCCCTCACCTTGGCAGAGCAGAGGGCCCTGGACATGGTTGGCAGCCCCGAGGAACGGGAGATCGCAGGGGTGGAGATTGTCCACAGGCGAAGAAATGAGATCCTGCTGAGTTGCAGTTCCCTGTGACACGTGTGTCGCCAACCCTCACCATCACCCTCACACCACCCTCACCCCCACCCACCTTCACCCTACACCACCCACACAACACCATGCCCACCCCTACCACCCCCGACAGGTCTAGTCATGCGTCTGGTCTTGTGTCTTGCAAGACCTACTGGAGATGGGGCGGGTTCATCTGGCATCCCCTGCCCCCAGCCAGTGCCACATCCGATGCCTCCCCGTGAGCCAAGCAGCAATGGGAGCAGCTCGGAAACCTGCCCTCTGCCGAGACTCAGGACACCCCAGAGCTTGGGTCGGTGGATGACACAGATTTCCCGTCACAGCTGTCTCCACCACATTCCACCATCCCAGAGACACTCACCTCGGTTGGGCACTTTAGTGAAGAGGCTCCTGGGACACCCTCTGGTGCGCACCACACAGCTGTTCCAGTCCAGCAGGTGGAGGTAGGAGCACCCGAGGGGGTGGACAGTTGGAGTGTGGGCCGACCCGAAGAACTAGCTGGCCAGATAGGTCTCGGGCTACTGAAACAGTCCCATCGATTGTGGAGATGCAGTCGCAGAGCCTGGGACTACATGAAGGATTGTCGGTGAGCATCCAGCACCTGGAGGTGCAGTTTTTTTTTCATAGAATTTACAGTGCAGAAGGAGGCCATTCGGCCCATCGAGTCTGCACCGGTTCTTGGAAAGAGCACCCTACCCAAGGTCCACACCTCCACCCTATCCCCATAACCCATTAACCCCACCTAACACTAAGGGCAATTTTGGATACTAAGGGCAATTTATCATGGCCAATCCACCTAACCTGCACATCTTTGGACTGTGGGAGGAAACCGGAGCACCCGGAGGAAACCCACGCACACACGGGGAGGATATGCAGACTCCGCACAGCCAGTGACCCAAGTTGGAATCGAACCTGGGACCCTGGAGCTGTGAAGCAATTGTGCTATCCACAATGCTACCGTGCTGCAGTTGGAGGAGTCCAACCATGTGCAGGAGCAGGAAGTGGTGCCGACCATGCATGCCAGCCAGGCCAACACCGCACGGGTGGCGTCTGCAGTGGAGGCATTTGTGGCAATGGTTTTGGCCATGGATCAGCATGTCGAAGGCCTGGGACATTCTGTGCAGGCACTGGTCGAGGCCCAGGGCAGGGTTGCTGCCTCACAGGTGACCATGTCTCAGAGCCACCTGGAAATTGCAGCGGTGCTTCTGAGCGGGGCCCAGTCACAGCAGGCCATGGCTGGGAACGTCGGCGGCATTGCCCTGGCATTGGCCGACATGGCGCAGACACAGAAGGAGGTGGCCCAGTCCCAGAGTATGCTTTCCATAATTTGAATAATTTACTCCCTAATGAACTGTTGTGGTGAGACCCCTCTCCATAAGAATTAGTTGTCGAAACTTAGGAAGCAAAACTGGTGACTATAGATAAATGCTGCAGTTAACATACAATTAAGTATGTACAGGTAAATGGTCATACCTTAGATGGCAGAGTCACAGAAACCTGATCGTAGAACTGATCCCTACAGTGCAGAAAAAGGCCATTCAGCCCATCGGCTCTGCACTGGCCTTTGGAAAAAGCACCCCACTTAAGCCCACATCTCCACCCTGTAACCCCAGAACCCCACCAAATCGTTGGACACTAAGGGACAATTTAGAATGGTCAATCCACCTAACTTGCACATCTTTGGACTGTGGGAGGAAACTGGTGCACCCGGAGGAAACTCACGCAGACATGAGGCAAACGTCACACAGACAGTCACCCGATGCTGGTATTGAACCCGGACCCCTGAAGCTGTGAGGCAGCAGTGCTAACCACTGTGCCACCATGCCCCTCAGCAAAATAAAATTAATACTGTGTTCTGGAGTTCCCATAGCTCTCAAGTATAACTTACAACTGATAAGTGGGAAAATTCCACAGAATTTAATTCCCTTTAAGCTTAAATTTGACACCATCCTGGAGGATATAAACTGTATCCCACAGTTAATTGCAATTTGCAAGAAGACTGGGTGCTGCATTTATTAGTAAACTGCTCTCCTCATGACTGAAACGGAAAGCCCTTCTTTGTCATCAATAGGCCCTAAATAAAATAGCTTGCAGTTTGTCAATCTAAACCTACTGCCTAATTGTGCCAATTTAACAACAATTAGTACTAATGTGACAATCTCATTAAGAACTGCATGAATTACTCAGAAACAGTGAGTTGCTGGGTGGAAAAAAACACAGGTTTGATGGCTGGTTTGTACTGAATGAAGAAATAAATAGAAAAGCATTGCAAGCGAAGCTCAGAGGCAATGTCTTCAAATTTTCCTTTACAAATGCCATTCCTGAGTAATTATGAAGAGGATCCTAAAAAGCTTTGTCCACTTGCCAAATATTTCAGGAGATTATTAATGAATTAATCTGAAGTTAAACTTTTGATGAGTTGTCGTATTTAAAAGAGACTCGTCTATTTATTCGACAAACAACTGTTGAAAAGAAAATAATGCTTTAATTATTTACATTTAACTTCTTTCTAAATGTGTAAGGAGACTGAAATCCTGTAGTCTAAATGGATCAAATTCTTTCTGATTTTATTCATCCACAGTAAATTTGATCTCCTCCGAGATTACGCCTCATTGATTGTTGAACGTTATGAAACACCAAAGGGTGAGTAGGGTGAGTGATCTAAGTCACATTATTGTCGAATGCCCAGTTATGCAATGGGTAATATAAAAAGACAAGAAGCTGTTGAAACATGCAATGGTGGAATGGAGGTTTCACTCTCTAAATTTCCCACATGTCAAACTACCATGTTTAGAATAGGAAATTTGGGCTGTAATAGTCCCACGTACCAATGAAGAAAAATCAAACATAAGTCACCTCTGTGTGTCACCATGTGTGACCGAATTGTTGGATATCGAGATGTAAGAGCAAAGTACTGCCCACCGTGAAATACTGAAATAAAACACTCTCTGGCTCAAGTGAACCATAAACAACGGTATGGACTAGTTGAATCAAATGGCCTGTTTCTGTGGCGTATCTCCTCCTATATAATCCCAACATACTCAGGAGATCTTTTCAGCTGTGGAGAGAGAAACAGGGAGAATGGGTTGAATTTTACCAGCCCTTCATGGATGGGAGGTGGAAAAGCTGGAAAAATAACAGGGAAAGGCATCAGGTGTCATGCTCAACATCTTACCACTGTCATGTCATTTAGCCAATGGCAGAGTGTGGCCTGCCCAGCCTAATTGAGCTGCTTAAGGGTCCACTTTAGGGCCTCTTCCTGCCTCTGCTTATGTTTAACCCATGGCCGAGAGGCCCAATGTTTGGGAAAGCAGCCATTCTTTAACCCACGAAGCGACTCGCTCAACAATGGTCATCACTGCATGGCAACAGTGGCACCTGTCCTTAGCAACCCCACAACCCCCTCGCTGGAGCCTGTCGGCCTGGCCCCGGCTTCCCCAGATCCCACTTACTGATTTCAAGGGAACAAAGCCATTGTTACAACCACCTACTCCGGGTTCAGTCCCCGCAATGGCCACTGCTGGTGGTGGTATTGCTGAATTGCTGAGAGCGCTGCTGGTCCCCTGATTGGCTAATTGGCTCCTGCCTCTAAACCGCTACCCAGGGTCCAGGTGCTCACCAAAATGGCATCATTCCCCACAACCCCCTTCTTCAGCCCTAGTGGCGGGGCAACTCCTTCCTCTGTAGAATCAGTCAATGTTTCGGGGTACTCGTTCTTCAATAGAACTAGCCATTATGTAGGGATTTGTCTTCTCAACTGTGCGCTCTCTCTCCATCCCTCACAGGAGTTGTCCTGCCCCAATCATCTGCAAGAAGCTTATCTATTTCTGACTATTTTTGCCTTATTTAAAAGGGTCTGTCTGTTTGGTTCATTTCTCCCATTAAATTCTAAATAGTAATTATGCCTGTCTGCCCCACGAAGAGATATAGGATGCAATTCAGCCAGTGCAGTGGGCCCAGCGCGGATCTGGACGTTCTTGTTAAATAGTGGGAAAGGGCATAATCGAGATTCGCGCAAGGGGCGAACCGGTTTGCAATTCACTCGGCCCAGTACCAATAGTGAGTTCCGGATCACGCCCAGAAATGGTGAGAATATCATTAACTCTGATTTGCATTCATTGCAATCTCATTAACGTGATTGAAGTCGAATGCAGTGGCATCCCAGGAATTAACCGACTCCCCAGCAAAAAATCACGCAGACTTCATTTAGTGCTCCTTTTAGCTCTCCCTTGTTAGCGGTGAGACGCTGAGGCAGCGTCTGGTGAATCAGGTGGCGAGACAACCAGTAATGGTGAGGCTCAAATGGGGTGTCATTTTCAATGTGGCTGTCAATCAACACCCCGCCAAACTCGCCCAAAATGACACTTTGAAATGTTTCCGTTGAATTGCGCCCATATTTTCTCTTTGGCTATTGAAGGGAAGTGATTATGATTAAAGGGAGATTAAATTAAGTTAATTATATTTCTCAGCCCTTTTTTAAATGAATTGCCTTAGATGTTTCCTTGACCTCTGATCTGGTTCGCTGCTGAGCTCACCTGTTTAATTTAAGTTGCTATGACAAACTGTTTCCTGTTAAGAATTAGGAGTGTTTGCAATCATTGTGAATTTATAGTTACTATTATGTCCAACCCAGGGGTGTTTTGGGGTTTGGATTGTATTATGAAATGAACTCCCAGATGGCTCAGTGGTAAATTCCTTGCCAAATTGTGATTGAGTCACAGAGACCTGGAAAATCCCCGGCTGGATAACTGGCCCATGCTGAATAAGATGACCTCAGCTAAGGCAACGAGAGAGGAGCTACATTATCCTTGAATAGCCCCTTGAATAGACAGGAAAAAATCCATCTGGAATTCCTGCTCCAAATTACACACTGGCAAACTTTAATGGATAGTCGATGATGACAGGATTGAACTCAGCCTATTTGACAACTTGGAAGATTAAAACTACGAACACGCTTACAGATTTCTTGCCCATATTGGGAGTTACAATGCTCACTTTACATGATCACCATGGTTAGAAAATTGTGTGTAACATACACGGTGGCACAATGGTTAGCACTGCTGCCTCACAGCGCCAGGGTCCCAGACTCAATTCCGACCTCGCGTTACTGCCTGTGTGGAGAGTTTGCACTTTCTCCCCGAGTTTGCGGTGTTTCCTCCAGGTGCTCCGGTTTTCTCCACAGTCCAAAGGTGTGCAGGTTAGGTGGATTGGCCATGCTAAATTGCCCCTAATTGCCCAAAGGTTGGGTGGGGTTACAGGGATAAGGCGATAAGGTGGGGGATTGAGCCTAGGTAGGGTGGTTTCTCGAAGGGTCGGTGCAGATTTGTTTGGCCAAACGGCCTCCTTCTGCACTGTAGGGATTCTCTAGTCTATGGTATGGCCAAGTTTCCAATTGAAAGCAAAGTCAGAATATTACCCCAACTGACCAGTCAGATGCACATGAAGAATGACCATCTGGACCACTGCCATTGGTAGAACCGTACCCCAGCATGATGCAGAACCCTGAGAAAGAGAGAAGAAGAAAAGCATTGACAGCATTCAGCAAACTTTGCCAGAATTCTCAGAGACAAGAGAATTTCAATAAATCCTGATGTTTCTACACAGAGTAAATCCAGCGACTACATTAATGCAATGTACAAACCACAAGGAGAAGTGTTTATAGAGATTTTATAAAAGACAGCACATGCTTCACGAAAGCATGTACTGACTCCAAAGCTTCGTTGTGCATCAAAATATCACATAATGTTCAGAGGAGAGGGTGATGTAGTATCAACATGATGTTCAATCGAAACATTTTTATTTGCAACTGTAGGAGAAGCAGTGAATCGTATGAGTCACAACACAGGAAACCGCATTGCTAAAGGACAGCCTTTCAGACCAAAGGCAAAGTTGGGGGAAGATGCCAAAAATCAGCAGGCTCTATGGTGCACTTTTGCCATCACCCCAGCAGGAATGCAGTGATAGGTTTGTAAATTGGGAATGGACCCGATTACCTGAGACTTTCTGTTGGAATTAGAGCCTCCATTTATCACAAACAATGTTATCAAGAGGGAGAATGGAATAGGGAGTGTAACTTCCAACCCATACCCCAGAACCTCTTGGGAGTCCAACACCGTATCAATGATGGTACCTGGCTATCGAGTGGCAGCTCTGGGCCCTATCTTTTGTTTATTCTTTCATGGGATATGAGCATCGCTGGAAAAGGGCAGGATTTGTCACACATCCCTAATTACGCTTCTTGAACCACTGCAGTCCATCTAGTGTAGATACGTCCAAAGTGTTGTTGGGAAGAGAGTTCCAGGAATTTGTCCTGGTGGCAGTGAAGGAATGTGATATCATTCCAAGTCAGGTTGGTGTATGGCTTGGAGGAAATCTTGCAGGTGGTGATGGTCGCATGCGTTTTCTGCTCTTGTCCTTGCAGATGATAGAGATATAGGTTTGGGAGGTGCTGTCAAAGAACCCTTGGTGGGTACATCTTGCATATTATAGAAATATAGAAAATAGGAGCAGAAGGAGGCCATTCAGCCCTTCGAGCCTGCTCCTTCTTTCATTATGGCCATGGCTGATCACTCAACTGAATAGCTTACTCTGGCATTCCCCCCATATCCTTTGATCCCCAAGTACTATATTAACTGCTTGAAAACATGCAATGTTTTGGCCTCAACTGCTTTCCACAGGCCAACAACAATCTGGGTGAAGTAATTTCTCTCATCTCAGTCCTAACTGGTCTACACCGTATCCTCACACTTTGTCCCTTAGTTCTGTACACCCCCACCATCTGGAACTTTCTTCTTGCATCCACCCTGTCTAATCCTGTTAGAATTTTATAGGTTTCTATGAGATCATAGAATGATAGAATCCCTACGGGGGGGTCGCACTGTGGCACAGTGGTTAGCACGGCTTCCTCACAGCGCCAGGGACCCGGATTCATTTCCAACCTTAGGTGACTGTCTATTTCGAGGTTGTGCATTCTGTCCGTGTGTGCGTGAGTTTCCTCTGGGTGCTCCGGAGTCCCCTCCCACAGTCCAAAGATGTGCAGGTTAGGTGGATTGGCCATGATAAATTGTCTCTTAGTGTCCAAAGGTTAGGTGGGGTTCTGGGGTTACAGGGATTGGGTGGGAGAGTGGACCTAGTTAGGGGGTTCTTTCAGAGCACCGGTGTAGACTCGATGGACTGAATAGCCTCCTTCTGCACTGGGGATTCTATGATTCTATGAGTGCAGAAGGAGGCTATTTGGCCCATCAAGTCTGCACCGACTCTTGGAAAGAGCACCCTTCCCATGCCCACTCCCCCACCCTATCCCCATATCCCCACCTGACCTGCACATCTTTGGACACTAAGGAACAATTTACCATGGCCAATCCACCTATCCCGCACATATTTGGACTGTGGGAGGAAACTGGAGCATCCAGAGGAAACCCATACAGATAGAACGTGCAAATCTCACACAGTCGCCCAAGGGGAACCCAGGTCCCTGGTGCTGTGATACAGCAGTGCTAACCACTGTGTCACTGTGCCCCCCCCCCCTCATTCTTCTGAACTCCAGCGAATACAATCCTAACCGATTCAATTTCTCCTCATATGTCAGTCCTGCCATCCCAGGAATCAGTCTGGTAAACCTTCTCTGCACCCCCTCTATAGTAAGAACATCCTTTCTCAGATAAGGAGGCCAAAACTCCACGTAATATTCCAGATGTGGCCCTGTATAATTGCAACAAGCCATCCTTGCTCCTGTACCTAAACCTTCTCTCTATGAAGGCCAACAAACAATTTGCCTTCTTTACTGCCTGCTGCACCTGCATGTTTAATCAAACGCCTTGTTGCCACAGTGCATCAGTGGTGAGGGGATTGGATGTTAAGGTGGTAGCTGGAATGTCAATCAAACAGGCTGCTTTGTCCTGGATTGTGTTGAACATCTTTGTTGTTGGAGTCACATTCATCAATGCAAGTGGAGAGTATTCCGTCACACTACAGAAACAACACCAGCATTTTCTGTTTTTATTTCAGTTTTCCAACATCCTCAGTATTTTGCTTTTATTTTAGTATTCCATCACACTCCTAACTTGAACCTTGAAGATGGTGGACAGGCTTTGGAGAGCGAAGAGGTGAGTTACTCACTGCAAAATTTCCAGCCTCTGACCTACTCTTATCAGCTTAGTATTTGTATGATTGATGCAGTTATGTTTCTGGTCAATGCTAACTCCCAGGATGTTGAAGCTGTTGAATATCAAACAGAGATATTTAGATTCTCTCATGTAGGAGATGGTCATTACCTGGCACTTGCATGGTGCAAATTTTACTGGGTCTTGGCTAGGATGGCATACTGAACTCCCAAATATAGTGCAATATTTTGGACCACATTTAAGCCTTTTAATAAAGGGTTCCAAAGGAACACAACTTCTTCCTTTTGGTAAGGTGCACAGATATTTCCCACCCCTTCTGGAAAGGCATGCTTCCACTGCAATTTGCAGCTTCTGGAAAGGCAAGTTTTAAAGTCGGACCCTTAATGCAGTGGGTGTCTGTCAGAGCAAGCTGCAAGACTTCCCACTGATTCTGAAAACTCTTGCAAGGTAAGAAATAAACACCACTCAACAACAATATCCTAGTGTAAACTAGGATATCAATCCCATAGACTGGAATTCTCCTGCTGTTGGGATTCTCTTTTCCTGCCGGCAGGGCAACCCCGCTCATGGGTGTCCCAGCAGCACAGGGTGGCTTCAATGGGAAATCCCATTGACAAGCGGTGGGAGTAGAGAATCCCGCAGTGTGCCGTTGAGAAACACGGGGATGGGGGAATCCCACCCATAATGTGGACAATCCCACCCATAATGTACGCAAAACAGCATATTTTCTCATCATCTCCCAGAAAAATAATTGGAAGAACATTTTGCTCATCCATAGTTTAAAGTCAGACTGGTGGATTGAATGCACAGAATGCACTGGAGCCAAGGAGCTGGTGAATGGATAAGACTGGGTGACATCAAATCAGATATGGAAGCTGACTGCATCTATAGCTAATATCACAAAGGGACAGCATGAAGTAGATATGTAGGAAAGGATAAATCCTTGGTGAATCCAGAGATGTTGATGCTGGTCTGATAATGCCTTGACTGCATTGAATAATTAGAAGCAAAATCAGCGAGTGTACTTTCTCTGACTGGATGACTGAAAGAAATTGACATGGTTAACCGTATTAAACACTTAAACACTGCAGGGAGTTTGTTATAATTCTCGTGGAGGTCACTGCATCAGGACTATCAGATTCCCCATAGCTTCCACTGAATACAGGCTTCCCGGTAATGAGGGGGCGGAGCTTCCCCTGAACAGGAGATTAAATCACGAGTTTAAAAACCCCGACAAGGGTGCAGGTCCGAGGAGGGAGACCCTTCGGGGAGTGGAGATTTTTGTATCTCGTAAATAAACGTAACCGTTGTTTTCTACCTGCTTGGTCAATGCGTGCTACCTTAGCGGATTCTACACTGGCAACGAGAATAAAGTGGAACTGCCATCTACGCCAGGTACTACATGCCGGAGCCACTTCATCTAGGCCTAGAGAGGCCTCTCAGCCATCTGCCGAAATATTGCATATCGGTAAGGTTGAATGGATGGATGGATTTGTTCATTGTCACGTGTATCGAAGTACAGTGAAAAGTATTTTTCTGCGAGCAGCTCAAACAGATCATTAAGTACATGAAAAGAAAAGAAAAAGAAAATACATAATACAATTGCTTCACAGCTCCAGGGTCCCAGGTTCGATTCCGGCTTGGGTCACTGTCTGTGCGGAGTCTGCGCATCCTCCCCGTGTGTGCGTGGGTTTCCTCCGGGTGCTGCGGTTTCCTCCCACAGTCCAAAGATGTCATGATAAATTGCCTATAGTGTCCAAAATGGCCCTTAGTGTTGGGTGGGGTTACTGGGTTATGGGGATAGGGTGGAGGTGCTGAACTTGGGTAGGGTGCTCTTTCCAAGAGCCGGTGCAGACACGATGGGCCGAATGGCCTCCTTCTGCATTGTAAATTCTATGATAAACTATGATAATAGGGCAACGCAAGATCCACAATGTAAATACATAGACACCAGCATCGGGTGAAGCATACAGGAGTGTAGTATTAATCAGGTCAGTCCATAAGAGGGTTGTTTAGTAGTCTGGTAACAGCGGGGAAGAAGCTGTTTTTGAATCTGTTCGTGCATGTTCTCAGACTTTTGTATCGCCTCCCCGATGGAAGAAGTTGGAAGAGTGAGTAAGCCGGGTGGGAGGGGTCTTTGATTTTGCTGCCCGCTTTCCCCAGGCAGCGGGAGGTGTGGATATAGTCAATGGATGGGAGGCAGGTTTGTGTAATGGACTGGGCTGTGTTCACGACTCTCTGAAGTTTCTTGAGGTCTTGGGCCGAGCAGTTGCCATACCAGGCTGTGATGCTTTCTATGGTGCATCTGTAGAGGTTGGTAAGAGTTGAACCAGTTCAAGCAGGGGTCGATGACTGGGAACAGTACGTCGAGCGCATGCAATACATTTGTTGTACCAACGGGATTGTCGGGACGAATGGCAGACTGCGGTATTATTCACGGCCTGTGATGCGCCCACGTATAGCCTCAAAGAGCCTCACCCACCCGCATGCGCCGGATTCATGGTCGTTCGCCGCATTGGTGGCCTTAGTGAAGGGGCATTTTGACCCAAAATCATTATTTATTGTCTGACGATTCCGATCCAGTCAGAATCAATCAGTGACTTCCTGGCCCACCCCAACAAATTAGCTGAAACCTGTGAATTTGGCGCCACACTCAATGAATCGTCATGTGACTGATTTGCATGTGGAATTTGTGATGCCGACATGCAAAGAAAACTGTTGGTTGTGACTGATCTGACTTTACCACGTACCTTGGAAATCGCCATATCCCGTGAGAACGCAAAGCAAGGAGTCCAAGGAGCTCCGGGGAATGGTGGCGCTGAGCCTCGGCTGCAAAACCACACACTGCCAGGCCCTGTCCCAGAAGTAGAGCCCCAGCAGTGGGTGTTTCCCCCACCCCCCGCAGGGACACAGGCCACCGCCGCTACTAAGGCCCAGAATGCTGCAGAACGTCCTACCCTGACCGCGGAGACCTGGCAGGTTCCAGCTGGCGGCTGCTGTTCAAATGACACCGGAGTGCAGCCTGTCCACCAGGCATCACCGCCAGCGGGGGCGGGTACCAGGCCCACTACATGGGCAACAAAGAAGAGGCCGATCGCAGGCTGCATTGCGTGACTTCGTCCCGCCCCCATTCAGCTTTTGTTGTAGGTGAATGACCATTCCATCTCCATGGAGTTGGATATGGTATCCGTGGTCAGCCGCCATACCTTTGACCATATTCACCCCGGTCTCCAGACGCTGACTCTCCAGGACACGAACTCCCACTTTGCTACATGCACTGGTGAACCGCTGGCAATCGTGGGTACCACCATGGTCTTGGTAGAATACAGGCAGCAGATGGCACACATAAGACCATAAGACACAGGAGCAAAATTAGGCCACTTGGCCCATCGAGTCTGCTCCGTCATTCAATCATGGCTGATTATTTTCTCATCCCCATTCTCCTGCCTTCTCCCCATAACCCCTGACCCCCTTATTAATCAAGAATCTATCTATCTCTGTCTTATGGGGACTGGTTTAGTACAGGGCTAAATAGCTGTCTTTTAAAGCAGACCATGGCAGGCCAGCAGCACGGGTTCAATTCCCGTACCAGCCTCCCTGAACAGGCGCCGGAATGTGGTGGCTAGGGGCTTTTCACAGTAACTTCATTTGAAGCCTACTTGTGACAATAAGTGATTTTCATTTCATTTTCATAAAGACACTCAGTGAATTGGCCTCCACAGCCTTCTGCAGCAAAGAGTTCCACACATCCGATTGGTGGTCATAAATGGCAGCGGCCCAAGTTTGCTTGGGCATGACTGTCTGCTCCATCTCTGATTGGACTTGCAAAGAGTTTGCAAAATGTACCTACATGGCCCTGAGGGGATCCTGGCCAGGTTCCCTACCATGTTTCAGGAGGGCTTATGCACCATCAGAGGGGCTGTGACCTGCATCAGCATTGACCCAAATGCCCAACCGAGATATTTCCTCGCCCGGACTGTCCCGTAAGCATTATGGTCGAAAGTGGATACGGAGATGGATCGTCTCGAAGGTTTGAAGATAATCTTCTGCACTGTAAATTCTATGAAATCAATGAAATATGCCTGTCCAATTCTCCAACCAGTTGTGCCAGTGATGAAGCCCGACGGCTCCGTCCGCCTCTGTGGGGACGACAAGATGACGATTAACAGTGTCTCCCATCTGGATCGCTACCCTGCCCTCGTAATGAAGACCTATACGCCAAGCTCAACAGTGGCAGCACATTTTCCAAATTAGACATGAGCCATGCATTCCTCCAACTGCCTTTGACCCCGGATACCAGGCGGTTTGTGACTATCAACAGGGACTATCAGTGTACACCAGCTACCTATAAAAAAAAAATTGAGAGTGCCCAATTTTTTTTTTCAAATTAAGGGGCAATTTATCGTGTCCAACCTACCCTGCACACCTTTGTGGGTTGGGGGGATGAGACCCACGCAGACACAGGGAGGATGTGCAAACTCCACGTGGACAGAGACCCGGGGCCAGGATCAAACCCGGGTGGTCGGTGCTGTGAGCCAGCAGTGCTAACCACTGCGCCACCGTGCCGCCCAATACCCAGCTCCCCTTCTGGGTTTCTTCCACTTGCGCTATTTTCCAGCAGGTGATGAAAAACATCCTGTGGCAAGTCCTGAGAATAGCGGCATACTTTGACGATGTCCTGACCACGGGATCATCTGAAAAGGAGCATTTGGGCAACTTGGCCAAGGTTATCTGACATTTCAAAGAGGTGGGGTTCCGCCTCCAGGGAAAATTGTTTTTTCAACGCAACCAAGGTCACCCACCTGGGTTATCGCGTGGATCACCATGGGTTACACCCCATGGAGGAAAAGGTACAGGCTATCCGTCAGGCTCCAGTACAAAACAGGCCGATGGAACTACTCTTTTTTGGGGCCTAGTAAATTACTATGGTAAATTTAATCCAAACCTCACCATGATCTTGGCACCCCCTCCACTGTCTGCTGAAGAAAGGTCAACGTTGAGAATGCTCCCAGTCCCAGGAGAAAGCTTTTGTGTCAGTAGACAAGCAGGTGTCCTCTTCGCATGTACTGACTCACTTTGACCTGACCAAGCCACTGTTGTTGACATGTGATGCCAGCCCCCTACAGAGTCAGAGCTGTCCTCGCCCACAGGATGGACGACGGGTCGGAGCGCTTCCATAACATTTGCGTTGTTGCTCCTTTTAACCTTAGTCTATTTGCTCTGATTACGTCACCTTTGCTCATGAGTCGCCAGGTATCTTTATGATACCGCCACGTGGTTCAAGTTCAGGTTATGATTAATAATACAGCACACCGCTTAGTAAGGATTAAAACAACGGCCATTTATTATATACATCAAGCAATATTAATACCCTAATACTACCTTCTATATAATAAACCTATCACTACTGGCCAATACTTAACTTAGGAAGAGCCCACCAGGTCAGGGAAATTAATGGTTTGTCCAATCAGATCTGGCCCACGGGATTCAAAAGGCTGCTACAGGTCGGTGGCTAGGTGTCTCTACCGGATAGTGATCGCTGGATTCAAACTTACTGTTGCCAGTTGCTGTTCTTGCGAAGGTCTCGAGCAGGCGAAGAGGAGAGGGAGCGAGATCTGAACTTGGACCCTCACTTTTATAGGGCCCAGGGGCTTCCCGCCTCCTGGGGCGGCTCTTGACCCTGAGTCCCAAGTGATTGGATCTGTCCCCAATCTCTGGGGTCGATGTGTCCAATGGTGAGGCGATTCCTCGATCGGGGGGTGGTCGCTCACCTGTCTTTGTTTTGGCCACTGCAGGCGCTGACATGTTCGCTCGGTATTCAATTGCTAATATGTTGCAATTGTTCCCGGGGATAGCCGATTTAACTGTGGATGTCTGAATAGATGGGCTGCAAACAGTCCTGAATGCAACTGCAAATACCTGGGTTGATGGGCTGTTGATAGCCCTGAGTATCGATCTGGGCTAACTTCCCAGAGCCGAATATGCAATACTGTCTGCAGCTGCCTGCTTGTGTCTTCTTGGCTGCTTTTCCCAGCAGTCTTTTGGGTTAGCCATTTTAAACTGGGTTTTGGCCAGATTAATCGGAACGCAGCCTTTTTATGTGGCTACATTCCCGCCTTGTGATCCTAACGCAAAGCATGAAGGATCACATAAATTTTGTCCTCTTCGTTCCCTGACCGGGGGCGGGGGGGGTACCTCCTACATGGCCACTACTCTGACCCTAGCTATGCACAAACATTTACCTAAACAATTCTTGAGGGTGCTATGTCAGGCAGGGGCATGTATCTATAAAAAAATAAACTGGGAACCTCTAATTTTACCTAAACAATTTTTCAAGCATTATACAATCTTATCTCTCTAAACATACAATATCACAACATTTAATATATTCTTTCCTGGCTTGGCAGTCAAGCTCAGGATCATACATTTCCATACATTTTCTTTTTATTTACAGGGGAAAAACCGCCAGTGCATGTTTTATTATTCATATGTCGCGGGGGTCTGGGGTCTGGTCATAGCCGAATATCGGGGATCGGATCCGATAGACCGGGGTTCGAGCGCGGTGCGCTCTCCTTTTCCACTTGCGGAGGATCATGGTCTGTACTGCACAACTGAGTATAGCCAATGCCAACAGTGCCTCAATGATGTACGGTAGGGAGTACCAAGTTATGAACTTGGCACACCAGGATAATGCAGTGTGGTTGGTGACTGGGCCCTCGGTACTACTGGGCCGTGAAGTGTTAACAGTAAAGGGGTTTGGAGTGATGGGGTCCGCGTTCCAGCGCAACCAAAAGTCCATAACAAACATGTTGAGCACGAAGAAAGGAGTCCTCATGGCTGTCTTCTTTCTTTCCGTTTCCTGTTTTTGCTGGTTTTCTACGGACTTGGAGCTTCTGGAGTTCTGTAAGACAAGCGTAGTGTGTGTAAATACTTCGGTTTAATATCTGGTGTGTTAGTGTGTCTGTCCTTCTTGGGGCCAATTAAACCCTTATAATTGGTCACAGTATGTGACTCTCCCCCCATTTTTTTTTCAAAACAAATGTTTGGACACGGCACACTTCCCAATGGTGGACCAGTGCTAGGATGTAAATAGCATGTGGCAGCAACCCAAAGGTTGCCTAAATAAAATAAAACTGTTTTTGAAAGAAAAGGTCGAATGAGGTGCGTGTGGGCCGCGACGGGTAAGACTTGGGTGGAGTCCCCGGGTAGGACGGCTACCAATACCGTATCTTCCCTACCCGAGCGTTTTTGACCAACGGGGGGGTCCCCAGGCAGGGCGGGTCTCACGCCGTTTCTCCACTGCCTGAGCGACCAAAGAACGGACAAAAATGTAGTCATCATGGTGGGGTTACTGTTCTGATTCTACCATCAAATCAGAAGAGTAGCTACGATCGGGCGTCTGGTCTGGTGACCAGGTATCAGCTGAAAAGCTAGTTCCTCTGAATGGGCGTCTGGTCTGGTGACCAGGTATCTGTGGACAAGTTGGTACCGCTGAACAAGCGTCTTGCTTGTCCAATTAGAAAAGAGCTAAAAAGTTCAGGTGAATGGATGTGAGGCGGTGAGAAAATTCTCCTGTAGGACGAACAACATTTAACAAACAGACAGACAACATAAAACATTTTGCAGGTTCCATCAGAAAGGACAACACTTTTCACCAAGTGTCTCCTTTAAATCACGATGTGGACACCTCAGTTCTCGGTCGCTATGGGCTCTGCCTTTTTTCTTATCGAGAGTGCCTGTCGGTTGGGCACTCTGTGGTTTTTTAGGGCCATTGCGTTCTCTAGCAAAATGTCCCAATTGTCCGCAATTGTAGCACTCTTGCGGTTTGGCTGGGGGGCTGTTCTTTCCCTCCTTTACCCAGGCGGGGTTGTGGAGAGTGGTTCTTACTGCCTGCACGCCTGCGGCAGCTTGGTTTTCCTCGGGTGTTCTAGTGGCTGATTTACTGTGAGCCGCTTGTTCCCAAACGAGGGACAATCTCTTGACCACCCACTTCTCATTATGAGCCTCCTCCGAGGGGTCATAATTGCTACAGGCATTCTGTCCTGCTTCCGTGGCATGGGAGAAAAGGGTGCGGGTCCACTTGGTCATATTGTCTGGGGACAAATGGGCACGATCTACGTTGCCGAAAACGGCTTCAAAATGAATCCACAAGCGTCCTGCGAACGCTGTGGGGTGTTCAGACTTTTTCTGTCTGCATTTATTCAGACCGTCTATGGGGTCGCCCCGGTTGTACCCGATCGCATCCAGGATGGTGGCCTGCATTTCTGCAAGGGTGCCTCCTCCTACATTCTGTGGGTCGGGAAGGGCTGCTGCGACCTTCTATGCTGTGGGTCTAAGCTGAGGACCGTGAGCTTTACCTGCTCTTTCTCATCCAGGCCGTACATGGGCGCCTGGTGTTTGATGGTGGCAAAGAAATGGTGTGGGTCTGAAGCGGGGAGGAACGGTGTGATTTTGGCACACGCGTCCCGTAATTGGGTCACTGTGAGGGGGGTGGAATATAAGACTTCCGCCTCGTCTGCTGTGGCGGTGCGGTGGGTTGTTACAGGGTTCATGGGAGCCTGTATTATCTGTTGTGTGGGGGGTGGGGGTGCTCTCCTCCTTTGGGGTTTTCCCTGCACACATGCTCCCTGAACATATCTCTGCGCTGTCTCTTGCAATTCTTCCCAATCAGGGCCGTCTTCCTGGTCTAAACTTTCCCCAAAGGTTTCTTGAAATCCCTTTTGGACAGAAAGCAGTGCTTTCAAGTCTGCAATCTGCTTTCGGCACTTTGCATGGTCCAAAGTACTCTGCCTTTGTTTGGTTGTTGTGGCGTGGAGCGCTCTCAAGGCTGCCTTGAGATCACTGCATTGTTTCTGGAGCTTCTCTAACTGGTTTTCTGTTTCTTTCTTTACCAGGACTGCACGCTGCAGGTCCTGATAAGCCTTTTCATATTGTGACTGGAAACTACTCAAGTGCGCCAGACAAGATTGGTGACCCCGTTTGGCGTCAGCCACCTCTTCGTCTTTTGCTGCTAATTTCCCTTTTAACTCCAGGTTCTCTTTCTCAATTTCGCATACATCGATTTTACTCATCCGATGTATGCCTTCTATTTCCTTGCGGAGCGTCCTGACGACCTCCTCTGTGCCTCGCAATTGTGCCAGACAGGACACAATTGCCATCGGCTTGCGCGCTTTTGCTAAACTCTTTTTGTGGATCTCACTCAGGTTCTCCCACCAAGTATGCCCTATACTTCCAGGACCTGAGTCGTCGTTATTGCAGAAATCCTTCCACATGGGCCATCCTTTGCCCTGCAGAAATTTGCGGATTTCCACTTCCCAAACAGGACACTGTCCCACTCCTACGCTGCTGACTGGTGCGACAGCAAAATCTTCAGGGTTCATGAGGCGCTGCATCGCTTGCATTGCCTGCATGGCTCTCTCTTATCTGCTCGTTACGTTCGAATTTGGAACAGGGGGCTAAGGTGGTGTGGTAGATGCGGGTACGGCTTGCGCTAATTTCCGAAATACCAACTGCCGATAGTTTTGACGCAACAAAAAATCTATCAGTTTTGCCTTATAACCCTGTTAGTTACGCATGCATATACACACTTCTGAATTGTGAATTATTAACCAGAACCGCTTGAACACTTGTGGTTTTTTTTTTGTTTTGTTTCCGATTGGACTTCTAATTCAAAATGTTGGGGTTCTCCCGGAGTGGTTTTCCACTTCTAAGTCGGGTCCCGTCAGGATGTCGCCAATTATGTTGCTCCTTTTAACCTTAGTCTATTTGCTCTGATTACGTCACCTTTGCTCATGAGTCGCCAGGTATCTTTATGATACCGCCACGTGGTTCAAGTTCAGGTTATGATTAATAGTACAGCACACCGCTTAGTAAGGATTAAAATAACGGTCATTTATTATATACAACAAGCAATATTAATCCCCTATTACTACTTTCTATATAATAAACCTATCACTACTGGCCAATACTTAACTTAGGAAGAGCCCACCAGGTCAGGGAAATTAATGGTTTGTCCAATCAGATCTGGCCCACGGGATTCAAAAGGCTGCTACAGGTCGGTGGCTAGGTGTCTCTACCGGATAGCGATCGCTGGATTCAAACTTACTGTTGCCGGTTGCTGTTCTTGCGAAGGTCTCGAGCAGGCGAAGAGGAGAGAGCGAGATCTGAACTTGGACCCTCACTTTTATAGGGCCCAGGGGCTTCCCACCTCCCGGGGCGGCTCTTGACCCTGAGTCCCAAGTGATTGGATCTGTCCCCAATCTCTGGGGTTGATGTGTCCAATGGTGAGGCGATTCCTCGATCGGGGGGTGGTCACTCACCTGTCTTTGTTTCGGCCACTTCAGGCGCCGACAGGTCTGGCCCGGTATTCAATTGCTAATATGTTGCAATTGTTCCCGGGGATCGCCGATTTAACTGTGGATGTCTGAGTAGATTAGGTGTAAACAGTCCTGAATGCAACTGCAAATACCTGGGTTGATGGGCTGTTGTTAGCCCTGAGTATCGATCTGGGCTAATTTCCCAGAGCCGAATATGCAATACTGTCTGCAGCTGCCTGCTTGTGTCTTCTTGGCTGCTTTTCCCAGCAGTCTTTCGGGTTAGCCATTTTAAACTGGGTTTTGGCCAGATTAATCGGAACGCAGCCATTTTACGTGGCTACAGCGTCTCGGACGTTGACGGTCGCGGAAATAAACTACGCACAGATCAAGAAGAAAAGCTTGGCCGTGGTGTTTTGGGGTAAAATAATTCCATCAGTATATCTACGGGTATCCTTTCACCGTTTCTACCGGTCACAAGCCCCTGTTGGGGTTGCTTAAGGAGGACCGGGTGATTTCCCCCATCGCCTCTTTCACGATCGAGCAGTGGTGCTAATGTTAGCAGCGTACGAGTGCGTACTGAAACACTGCTCTGGGTCCACAACCCTGCATGCCGATGCGTTGAGCAGCCTCCCTTCTCCCACCAGGCTGCCTGTACCAGCGTCGGCCGATAAGGTGATAACTACCCTCCATTTTATGGATTCCTTGCCAGTCACAGATTCCCACATCCGAGGCTGGACTCGGATGGATCTGCAGTAGCCCCAGTATGGCACATAGTCCAGTATGGGACCCAACACCGCACCTTGCCTGGGGAGTTGAAGGCGTACCCTAACAAGATAAGCATCGAGGATGGTGTCATCCTGTGGGGAAAACGTGGTGCTTCCTGAGCGTGGGTGCACCCCACTCACACAGGACCTCCACAATGGCCACCCGGGGGCGCCAAAAATGAAGATGCTAAACCACAGCTACGTATGGTGGCCAAGCATTGATGCGGATATAGCGAAGGTGGCCCAGCATTGTATTCAGTGCCAGGAGCACTGGAAGCTGCTGTCGTTGGCACCGCTCCACCCATGGGAATGGCCGAGATGTCTTTGCTCCCTGCAAAGGTCCCACAAAATCTATGTGGAGGCAGGACCAATGTTCCTCATAGTCTTAGATGCCCACTCGAAGTGGACGGAGCTCCATAAGATGCAAAGTACGACAGCTTGAGCCACCAGAGACAGGCTGCAGCAATGTTTTAGTTCCAGATGCCGGAGGTGCTGGTCTTGGACAAGCGACAGCTTACACGAGTGCGATGTTTGGGGCGTTCATGACTGCAAATGGCATACGACACTGATAAACTGTCCCGTACCATCCAGTGATGAATGGGTTAGCAAAACGCGCAGTCCACACATCCAAAAGCGGAATGAGAAAGCAGACCTCAGGGTCATGGGAGACTCGTCTGGCGCAATTCCTTTTTTGCCACAGGACAATGCCGCATGCCACCATTGGGGTTGCTGTAGCCGAATTGCTGATGCAAACATGCCTTTATACATGTTTGACTTTGGTTCTCCCGGACATTGGTAGGAAAATCCGCCAGGGCCAGGATAGAGCCGTGGCTGACGCAGGCCAGTGTACACCTTTGCTGCAGGATACCTGGAGTACGTCCACAACTTTGGTGAAGGCGCCACATGGATCCTGAGTGTCGTGTTAGCCCAGACGGGACCGGTCTCTTATAGAGTGCAGGCACAGGGGCACAAATCAAATCGGCATGTGGATCACTACCGTGGGCGTATCCCTGAGACGTCAGATCTAATTCCGGAGGTTCCGGAACAAAACCCATTCCAGCTAGAGTTACCACCTCTGCCCCAGCTGCCACCATTGGCCCGGCCACACCTGCCTTGGAGAAGGCTTCGGACATTGAGGACACCAAGGTGCCAGATGGGGACCCGCTGAACTCCAGTTCCGAGACTGACATGGGCCTATTGCCTCCGTGGAACCCGTTGTGGCGCCGACAGCCGCCTCCGTTCAAACGACCCTGCCAAGGCGCTCCGCACAAAATGTCGCTCCCCAGTTCGCTGCACTCCTTCAGTTATGCCACATGGACAGCACTGGTGGCCGTTCCCAGGCTAAGGTGACTACAGGTTCCTTGGATCCACCCGTGGACATGGTTGTATCTCCGGACTTGGGGGTGAGGAGGGGTGTTAGCCTTGGAATTGGAGTTCAGTGGGACCTCATGTAGGTCACTGCATCTGGACTATCAGATTCCCCGTGACCTCCACTGAATAATAATAATCTTGTATTGTCACAAGTATGAAGTTACTGTACGGGCTTCCCCGGTAACGAGGGGGCAGGGCTTCCCTAAATAGTGGATTAAATCGCTAGCATAAAAACCCCGACCTGGGTGCAGGTCTTGGTGGGAGACCCTTCGGGGAGTGGAGATCTTGTATTTTGTAAATAAACCAACATTTTTGTTTTCTACCTGCTTGGCCAGTGTGTGCTACTTTAGCAGATTCTACAGAGGTTGATGGGGTAAAGGAGTGGCAAAGCATGACTGAAGAAGACCGATCAAGGCAATCTCTATGTTGTTAAAAGGACAGAAGCTAAACTGAAGGCAGTCAAAGATTGAATTTTAGAAGAGATAAATAATCTTTATTAGTGTCACAAGTGGGCTTGCATTAACTCTTCAATGAAGTTACTGTGAAAATCCCCTAGTCACCACATTCCAGCACCTGTTTGGTACACAGAGGGAGAATTCAGAATGTCCAAATTACTTAACAGCACGTCTTTCGGAGCTTGGGGGAGGAAACCAGAGCACGTGGAGGAAAACCACGCAGACTCCACACAGACAGTGACCCAAGCCGGGAATCGAACCTGGGACCGTGGCACTGTGATGCAACAGTGCCAACCACTGTGCTACCGTGCTGCCCAGGTGGGCCATGATCGCCTATATGTTTGCCTCCTACGTTGAGATCATTCACAACATTCGCCACCTTACAGTAAGTTTCTGAATCTAAATCAAGGGTATGAGAACCATGTGCACACAACATTCAAACAATGTGTTTAGGGTAGAACTTAGAACTCCTTAGGCAGTCCCTCAGGATCGAGGGTGACTTGCTTCCACTCCAATGGGATGAGTTTGTAGATGCCTGATAAGTCCAATGCACGGACTGCAGACTCGGCCAGGGCAGTATTAGCATATTTCCTCGTGAGTTTTTTTCCTTTCTTCTTTCATGAGATGTAGGCATCGCTGGCTGGGCCAGCATTTGTTGCCCATCCTTAGCTGCCCTTGAACTGAGTGGTTTGCTAGATCATTTCAGGGTTCAGTTAAGGACCGGATGTAGGTCAGATCAGATAAGCATGGTGATTTTCTCCCTAACCGCAGGACCAGATGGGTTGAGAGTTCCATGGTCACCATTACTGAGACTAGCTTTCAATTCCAGATTTTATTAATTGAGTTCAGGTTCCACCAGCTGCTGCGGTGAGATTTGAACCCCTGTCTCCAGAACCCTATCCTGGGCCTCTGGCTTAGTAATCCAGTGACATTACGACTGGTGATCCCCACATGGTAAAAACAGTGGGGTAGATTTTAAATTTGCAGCCTGGGATGAAACTGCCATTGTGCTTCAGCTTTCTGTAACAGATGGCTGATATGCACTGCCAGATGGCAAGATGAAAATCTACCTCAGTATTTTACTGAGTTGAAGCGATTAGAAGGTTCTAGTTTTGATTCATGGACTGTGTGGAGTTACTAATTGTTCCAGGCAATTTACATAACAACGTGCTGATTTTCATCACTCAACAATGATTCGATATTTTTGCTAAGGACAATAGAGCTGCATATAAAAGTGGACAGTACGAAGTCTTACAACACCAAGTTAAAGTCCAACAGGTTTGTTTTGATGTCACTAGCTTTCGGAGCGCTGCTCCTTCCTCAGGTGATTCCTCACCTGAGGAAGGAGCAGCCCTCCGAAAGCTAGTGACATCGAAACAAACCTGTTGGACTTTAACCTGGTGTTGTAAGACTTCGTACTGTGCTCACTCCAGTCCAACGCCGGCATCTCCACATTATAAAAGGGGAGGTAGTGAGACCCAACTTGATTAGCTTCCAATAACAGGAATGTAGCACATCAGAATGGACATGTCCAGGAGCGATTCTAAATGTTCTTGGGCCACATTAGGGGCAGCACGGTAGAATTGTGGATAGCACAATTGCTTCACAGCTCCAGGGTCCCAGGTTCGATTCCGGCTTGGGTCACTGTCTGTGTGGAGTCTGCACATCCTCCCAGTGGGTGCGTGGGTTTCCTCCGGGTGCTCCGGTTTCCTCCCACAGTCCAAAGATGTGCAGGTTAGGTGGATTGGCCATGATAAATTGCCCTTAGTGTCCAAAATTGCCCTTAGTGTTGGGTGGGGTTACTGGGTTATGGGGATAGGGTGGAGGTGTTGACCTTGGGTAGGGTGCTCTTTCCAGGAGCCGGTGCAGACTCAATGGGCCGAATGGCCTCCTTCTGCACTGTAAATTCTATGAATCATCATCATCACTGCTGCAACCTGCACATGCCAATCAGGTACCCCATTGCAGCTCACCAGTCTAGATGCCAGCCAAGGCACACAGGTGAGTGCATGGGCAGGGGAAGCAATTGTGAGAAAACAGGTGTAGATTAGCGACACCTACAGTATTAATAGAGGCAGGAGGAGCACACCTGCTAAGGACACAACTTATCAACATATCATTCTTCAGGCAACCACCATGACCATCCAATAAAAAACCGTGTCAAACTCAGCAATGGCCTAGGTACATGTGCAAATTGGATATGGTTTTTCGCACCGTTAAACCATAGTTGTGTTAATTGTATGCTCATTAAACAAACATAACCATGTTGAAATTAAACCCCAGTGTTCCTCCAATAGTTCAGCCAGAATATTATCATGTGTGTTAAGCTATTTGAGATGAAAATCTTAACTTCGGTCCTTGATATTTGCTAACGTAGCTGAGCAGTAGATGGGTTATTTCAGCTTTTCAGCATTTTGCCTGTTAGTGGGTGAACATACTCTATTTGGGATCGATGTCCCAAAGGATAGAGTACGTTAAAGAAAATCAGCAAACACTCTTCACTTTCGACCACTATCGGCATCTATTGAACAATACAAGTTATTGGAAAGGACAGAAAGGGAACCATAATTAGCTTGTGCCCGGAGCTAAAATTTGCTTTCTTCTGCAGTCAGAAAAAGTACACATGTGCCAAGCGATTCCATAATCCTTTGCGGCCCTGCAGGGGGACATCTCGGGGAACTACAATAATACAGCCATTTTAAATAGATGGAAACGTCCAGGCTGTTTGACCACCCTTTCCCAGTGATACTTCCTGATAACGCTCCCTGCCTCATGGACAGAAATAACTCTTATGGGGAGTGGCTTCTTAAAAATGATTCCAGAGAGCACCGACTGCCTGGTATCAATAATGTATCTGGTCTTGGAGGAAATGAGAAAAACTGGCTGAAGGAAACAATGTCATTTATTTGAGTTTTACCACATCTGCTGCAGAGATTAATTAAGCATGACTGAGGTAACCCAAACAAATGCAGTATAATTGGGTAGTTTATTGTTTTGTGATTTGCAAAGTGCTCAACATAAAGCAGGGCCATATCTCCAGTGTTCTGTCGCATAGAGTTAGGACAGAGAACCATTTAGTCTGCATTCTGAACGATGCGTGGGCCTTGGTCATCTTCTTCAGTGGAGACTGCAAAATAGACCACGTGTATATCCCAGCAAATCTGTTGCAATGTGACATCAGCAATGCCAGGAATCAAATCGCTGCTGCATATGGTGGGAATAGTGAGGAGGGAGATCCAACAAGTAGGAAATAATTCTGGAAATGTTTTTTTTTTTTTTTTTAAAAAACGTTTATAATTGCTCCATTTCTATTTCAAGCTCCCCTTATGGTACCTACCATTCGTAATAGCAGTCACGGGTAGGCAAGCAGTTGATGTGCAACGAGCAGGTGGGTCAAAGGAACCCAAGAGCTTGAGATGATTTCATTTGGCACATCATCCCAATCATATGGTCAGATGAGAAGTGAGATTTTTTTTTTTAATAAAATGAACATTGTGGATTAATTCATTCAATGACTATCATACAAATTATTTGCATTGTTTTTACAGGGTTTCTTCCACCCAATATGATTGGGACCAACCTAGAGCAATTCACTCCGATTAGTGGTTGAAAAATATCTTCCAATTAAGAGAGTTGCGATATACAAGATTGAGAAAGAAACCATGCATTCATAAAAAGGTGCCTTGCCTTAAGCATCACAAGGTACCTCACATAATTGCTTTGAAATGAGTGACTCATGTAGACAAACACCGCAAGATCTCTTAAACAATAATTACTTAGGTGCAGATTCGTAAGGACATGTTGAATTTTCATGCAAGGATTGCACGGTGTACTGAATGCTGCTTCATTTTTGATCACCCAGTAAGCCTCATAATTACAGACCAGCAAATCTTTGCTGGGGCTGACAGACCAGTTGTGTATTTTTAAACATTAATTTCCCAGTATTTCTGGGCTCAGTTCTCATCATGCTCTGTTACTCTTCACACAAGTCAGTTGTTTGCTTTTGCAGAGGCACAGATCGAAGAAAATGCCAAGAGAAATGCGACATTTAAGTAGGTACCCAAACTAATGAGAGGCATTTTACCAACGAACCCTTTCTTAGAGCCATTTCCCCCTTTGAGAACAAGGTTTCTCAGTTTCATGTGGCATAGACATTAGTTAAACAAATCCAAAGAATAGTGGCTTGTGAACATGGAAATAAAGAACTGGCTAAGCAGAATTCTAACTTATTGAATGGCAACACAGCACACATTCAAAATGCTACTTGAGTACTCCCGTTAGTCATCGCCTTTTGTTCAAAAAAATCATGAATGGGGCAGTCAGTCATAGAATACATGTTTAGAATAGATGTACAGTTATTTTGTTCAGCGTAGGAGAATTTTTGCAAGGATTCCAGTCAGCTGTCCAACATTTGGCAGAACAGCCACTGGGAACACCATGTGCACGGTTCTTTTGAAACCAGTGTCACCCCCACTGGAATCAGAATTTTTAAAAAAATTTAAACCTCTTGAGAAGGACTTTTAAAAAATATTTGTGAAGGATGTGACCGACCTCTGACTGTTTAATCATGAAGATGTTCCAATGCACTCATTCCATACCTAATCTAGTAATGAAAGTTCAAGATTTTTAAAAAACCAATTCTTGCTACACCCTTCCAAATAGCAACAGTGTCGCCCAAATGAAGTGGAAGCTCCTGTTAACAGGCCACGGGACGTTAATTAATTAATCCATCAATTTTGCAGTCTGCAATCAAACTTCTGGCCAGTATTAGTTTCCTCGGGGTGGTTACGGTTTTTAAATCTTGAAATGTTTGTTGCACGTTATACAAAACGCATATTTAAGCACAGATGTCAGCCCAACCTCCTGTATTCGAAGATAAACGAGGACTGCAAACGTTTATCGACAAATTGGAAAGGGCAAGATTAATAAGTTAATCGAAATACCATGTCGAGTAAAAGCTCTCAATATAAAAAGTTTAAAGAGAATCCCCGTTGGCATTAGGACCCAGCGAGTGTCCTGCAGAAAACTGACCGCACCCATTCTTTCACAAAGACTGGCTCAGTTAGCAGAAACATTCATTGCTATACATCGGGGGCACGGAAGTGAAAAGAGAGCCCTCGCATTTTTATGTACTCCAGTGAATCGGTTTCATGACAGATGAAAGAAGTAGCCGCTTCATTAAAGTCTAGGAACAGCGCGAGACACAGCCGGCGAAGTTAAGTCGGGAAGAAAAAAAAATTACAAAGGGGGGTCTAATTTAGATTATATTTAATACCTTGTGTGAAAGCGAGTTTGTTTTTAAACACAGCTTACAATTCAGTATATCATGTAAACAAACGCACGTCTGGTCTTGGCTTCAGTTCCAAACTTCGCCATTTTTTTCCCTCGTTTTCTTTTTTCTAAAAACTGAGACAATGACCAACCTCAGTACCACTTATCAAAAATATCAATGCACTTTGAAACTTCTTTTAGAGAACAGTAGTTTTTTTTCCCCCCAGACAAAAAAAATCAGCACACTGAAAATGTAATTTTCAATTTCTCTTATTCACCTCCCCAAAAGCACGGCTTTGTGTCCCCAAAGTTGTTTTGTTGTCTGCGACGCCAGAACAATATTTGCTTAGAAAGTCACGTTGACGATGGGCAGTCACTGGTGTTGTGAGGGGATGAAACAATTGAAAGTGTCCCACCAGTGTGCCCAAGCGGCAAATGCCCAACTGTGCCTGTCCCTTTGGCAGTAGTCTCAGGGCGACCTTCCCAGGTGAAGCTAGGGTCAGGTCAGCCGCAGCCCCTCCGTAATCACCCCCACTTCACACAGCATCACCCCATTCAGCATCCTCCCATGTACCAAGTGCAGCTACCGGGAGGGGGAGAAAGAGAGTGAAAGATGACAAAAAAAAGTCCTGATCGCAAGTTGAAAAGTGTTATTTCTTTTTTTTTAAAACTTTTTTCTAAACCAGCCTGTTTTGCCGCAAGACCCTCCCACTTCTCAGTGAGGGGGGGGGGGGGGGGGAGAAAGAGGGGGGTGTCACTATAGTCCAGTCCCTTCGGCAGTCAATGTGATGCCCTGTGAAAAGCTCATCTTCCTTCAAGTTCGTAGATCTCAGAGTGATCAATCAGCCCTCGCCAAATAAAACAAGTCTGCCCTCCCACACCCTTATTGGTTTAGGTCCCCCCCCCAAAAAAAAAATGTGCCCATTTCGTCTATAAAACAAAAAAAAAAAAGAGCTCAGGTTTTTTTTTTTAAAAAGCAGTAATAAATAGGTGAGCGACATCTCATAAGAGTGAGCAGCAGTTAGTGCAGCCTCTGCTGGGCCGCGCTCTCTTCTGCAGGGCCGCCCGGGTGGCCGTCTCGAACACCTCCCGCACGCCCTCCTTGGTCTTGGCCGAACACTCCAGGTAGTCGTAGGCGCCGATGCGCACGGCCATGGCACGTCCGTCCTCGGTCCTGACCGGCTCCTGCTTCATGCGGGCCAGCTCGTTGCGGACATTCTCGTCGTTGCGCAGGTCCTTCTTGTTGGCCACCAGGATGATGGGCACATTGGGGCAGAAGTGCTTGACCTCGGGCACCCACTTCTCCGGGATGTTCTCCAGCGAGTCCGGGCTGTCCACCGAGAAGCACATCAGGATGACGTCCGTGTCCGGGTAGGAGAGGGGCCGCAGGCGGTCGTAGTCCTCCTGGCCCGCCGTGTCCCACAGCGCCAGCTCCACCTGCTTGCCGTCCACCTCGATGTCGGCCACGTAGTTTTCGAAGACGGTGGGCACATAGACCTCAGGGAACTCGTCCTTGCTGAAGACGATCAACAGACAGGTCTTCCCGCAAGCACCGTCCCCCACCACCACCAGCTTCTTCCTGATAGCAGCCATGGCTCCGGACTGCGCCCTCCTGCTCACTCCTCTGTAATTAATGTTTTTTAGATCACCCGAGAGGCTTGCGAACATAAAGCGGGAGACACCCTCTCTCTTTCTCTACATCCGTCTACCGTTCGCTAGTGTACACTGTCCGGATCGCCTCGCCTCCGCCGCTTTTTAAAGGGACAGTGCTTTCTCCTAAATATAGCAAACCAATGGCAGGCTCCTGGTTGAGCTCATCGGCTGCAAGCGCCTGCTGATTGGCGCCGAGGTTACTGGGAAGTGCAATCGATTAGTCAGCTCCCAGACGAGGAGGCCAGCTCAGCCTCAACACCCTTTCGTTTCCCCCGGCTGGGGAAACTTTTTACAGCAGTTTTTACACAGGCGGATGAAAAAAAAAAAGCCCGAATTTTTGCAATGCCTATATCACTTGCTTTTTCTGTATCGGCCTGCTTTGTGTCAACGATGTCATTCCAGCCGTAAAGCATACCCCAAACTACTCGTGTTGGGGATGTCGTTGTGGACGTTTTATTATCGATGAATTGGGCGGGGCTCACCAGTTTGCCGGGAGCAATTATTCTTCAAACTACTCCCAACTACAATTGAACTTTTTTTTTGGGGGGGGGGGGGGTTCAAGTCCAACTCCAACTACAACAACAACCTAAATTTAAATAATTTCGAGCTGCTTCCACCTGTGTGAAACGTTGATGTAATGGTCAAACATTAAATAACAACGAAGGGTGATTATTATTAATTCCCTTAAATTAGAAGATTGGAAACGTGGACTTCCCACCCTATGCCATTTCCCCCGAATGAAGCATTCATTCTCCATGTAGTTGTATAAACGTGTTGACAATTTAGCCGGAGTGCCCAGTGGATTCAGTCATTCATTGCAGATCGAAATTGATTGGGTTTCAACGAAATACATTTTTCCCAAATAAATTAATATTTTCGATGATGATTCCCCATCCTCCCTTATTGATCGTGTGCCTCCACAGCTGCCACCTGCTAACTGTGGATTCAGTCATGTAAAACTTAGTTTCTGAAAACTTGATATCTGGGTGTCAGTAAAATTGGAGGTGGAAATTAGATTTTGGAAATGGGGATGAGAAACAAGTTTAGAGTGGGTTTAAAAAAAAAAAATTTAGAGTACCCAATTATTTTTTTCCAATTAAGGGGCAATTTGGCATAGCCAGTCCACCTACCCTGCACATCTTTTGGTTAGTGGGGGCGAAACACACGCAAACACTGGGAGAATGTGCAAACTCCACGCGGACAGTGACCCAGAGTTGGGATGGAACCTGGGACCCCGGTGCCATGAGGCTACAGTGCTAACCACTTGCGCCACCCTTGTGTTAAGTACTAAATTATAGGGCCCTGAGTATGAGTGGATCTGTTTTGGTAAGACAATGGAATTTTCCTCTCTGGTCTACCTCAAAATGATTTCAATGTGAGAGAATTTCAAAAACACAGTTGACTCTCTTGTTGATGTTGCTTGATTTGCATAATGTTTGATAATTTTGTTGGTCACATTTGTTTTAAATAATATGTTGCACTGACTTAAAATTAAAACATTTCTTTGGATTTATCTTTTGAAGTAGTTTTCAAAGTGCTTTTCTCATTTTAAAATACCGTACATTTATTTCTGATTTTTAGAAACCCAATCTTACTCGTCAGCAGTTTATTCAGATGTGTAGAGTAGTCAAAATAGTTTTCAGTTCAAGGGTAGGCCAAAGAGGTGTTTTTTTTTAAGGAAAAGGTTTGATCAGGTTCAACAAACCTTGCTTTGTCTAGAAACACAAGGCACAATGGCAAAAGTCATATGAAAATGCACCACCATTCCTTGTCTGCCAGAATTAAGAGAAAATGTTATACAACTTTCTGTGCCTCCTTCAATACACACTCTTACCAAACATTTGTAAAGATGCAGAACATTGTTTAAGATGTTATTTTTTAAACCCTAACAAGTAAACAATTTATTTATATGGTGAGAAGAAAGTGCACATTTGAATTGTCAATCAGTTAGATAGTCACAGGAAAGAATAGGACAAATCTATTGGAAACTATTTATGTTGATCTGTACATTGGAAAACCCTGGAGTACAAGATGTATAGGATGTAGAATATAGACTGCCCACCATTTCTCTCACCATGATAATCTCCCAAAGCTACACCATATATGTCAAATTGTTGTTGCGTAAAGACATTCAGTCTCTGTTTCTCACGAACTCTTGAGAAGCATCAGCTTGTTTTTCAAAATTATTTAAAAGGGAAGCAGCTGAAGTGTTAAGGGTCCACATGCAGCCAAGGAAACAGGTACCCTCCATAATGCAAATTCAGCTCAGGGAAATCACCCATTCTAGCAGAATGATCAAATCCAAGCCAAAGCTTTTGGAAGAGATTGCAAAATGAGAGTTAAAAGACTTCAACAAAAACATATACGACTGTTCAATACACAAGTGCAATTGTTATTGTGGAATACGATTTTGTTTTGCATTTTAAATATGTTATTTAGACTATTCTGGTGGACATTGGAATTTTAGTCACTTAGAAAATACTGACAATTAGAAAACCTTCCAAAACATTGTATTCAGAACTCAGTGGCCTGGTTATACAAAGAACTGGGAAGAGTTTACATGAGCAAAGCCCACTATCAAATGGGATCCAGGAATTCATAATGGAAGTAAACTGCCAAGTATACAAAATGGAAATTTAACTTTTAGACAGCAAGTGCATTTTTGATATTTGTATTAAACAATGAGCAAGGAATAGTCTGTGTGCAATGTAACGGTTTGTGTAAGATATGCTTGAGCACAGTAAGAAGTCTTACACTAGGTTAAAGTCCAACAGGTTTGTTTCACATCACTAGCTTTCGGAGCGCTGCTCCTTCCTCAGGTGAATCACCTGAAGAAGGAGCAGTGCTCCAAAAGCTAGTGATTCGAAACAAACCTGTTGGACTTTAACCTGGTGTTGTAAGACTTCTTACTGTGCTCACCCCAGTCCAACGCCAGCATCTCCACATTATATACTGGAGTTACTTGATACAGTGACATGCATGTGTTTGATGTTCAGGAACTGAGTATGGTATTAAATTTCCTCTCATTGTATACTATAGCAAGTGTAAAGCAAAAGTTGAGTCTAAAGAAACATTACAGATGGGCAATAAATGTTGTATTAGTCAGTGACGCACACATCCCAGGGTGAATATATAAAAAAACATCCTCCTCAATCTTGTGTTAGGCAAGACCAAAATCGCTTTGAATCTAATCTACGGGGTACAACTGGCGAACAGTTCCGTGATGTTCTCTGTACAAAAATAAAATCAATGTCTTACGTTTTCAGATCTTTCCTTAAAATCTCATCATATGACAGCACTTCTGTTTGCCGTAACTTTAATTCTTTAACGTGAAGTATGATTTTCTGACCAGTGAAACCTGTAGAATTCTTCCTGTTTTTATCTCAGCAAATAACACTGCTTTACAAAGTTCGCTACTGGAAAAACACCCAAGCTGGACAAGAGCGCCGCCCACAGATAAAAACCAATTTGATAGATATGTTAGAGAGAGTTAAAGCTCAGAGGAGGTAGAGCGCGATGGAAATTGAGAAAATGCCTGACCAGATGTTTATCTATAAATGTGTCGCGATTGATATTCTGGATATTCAAAAGTGTTCTTGTTAAAATAACTCCATTTATATGAAAATCGACGGCAATTTGCAAATTAGAACAGGTGTGATTCCCTGATTTATTTTAGGGGTTAGCATGAAGTGTTCAATTCACCCACACACAACAGTTGGTCAAGCATCAGACACGATCTTGGCTGATGAAGTCCGAGTCTAAAAGGGAGGGCTGTTTATTGGGAGCTTGGACTAAAGGAGATTTTAACAAGCAAATGATGCACCCACCCTGTGGAGCAAATGCACTGGGGCTTCCAACAGGGCAATTGCCGTTTGTTACATTTCAGAATACCTCCAAGACAGGATCTGCATCACCCGATTGAGTTTTCTGCCCAACAACAATGAAGCAGTCCTTTTAAATAGTGAATGCAGCCTTGGGGCTGGAGCTGTCTCCTCCTACTGGCAAGAGAGCTGCCAGCACAGGGTCAATTGGTCTGGGAGCTTGACAATGGCTACACAATGGAGTTGACGTCAGAAACCCCACACGTGTGGTCTTGCATATTGATAACGCCTGGGAAAAATCAGCTCTGAAACATTCACATTAGATTTGGCGTCGACAAGTAATTACAAACAGTAGTTAATAATATATATGGTTAAATAAATAATACAAATGAACAAAAGCAAAGCCGGAGGGAATGCTGACAACATGGGCAGTTCTGAAGATGAAACATCTGATGGCAATGTGAAATCTTGTCTATAAGTACACTTTGCACGTTGGGTTTCTCCTCGCATTCCGCACTCACCTAATTTGCATTGGAAAGGCAGAGGTAGCACCAACATCACAATTTCCCTTTGCTTTGGGTGATTTATATCATTTTTTTTCATTAGTATAATCAGTATTTCACCAACACATATACCGGCTCATCAAATGTGTTAAAGATGTTTTCTTACAGGAAAGTAACATTTTTATTCGTTTAAAATTAAATGATATTTTTATAACATAGAATGCTACAGTGCAAGCTACTCCCAAGCCTTCACATTCTTACCCCCGAATTGACCATTTGTCAGGGGCACAATAATGCCGTGATAAAAGGAACAATAGATGGAGAATCGCACCCTGGGCTGTTCTCATGAACTGCCTTGAGGTGGATTGCATAATTTTTTTTAACTGACCGGCTTTCATTTTGCATCAGTGCATTTCGTTAAGGAACAGTTTCTCTACAAGCTATTTGTAGCTAAATCATACATTTGTGGTTTGTAGCTGCATGACCGATTTCACCATAAATAATGCAAACAGCAAATCAACCCTCCCTTTGAGGAACTCTTTTAATAAAAAAGATGGTGCTGCAACATCCTGTTCTCTCCACGAATCAAACCTGAAGAACGGCGTCTTTCCATTGTTCGCCGTTTTTGTTTGTGATTTCCAGCATCTGTAATATTTAGAGCTTTGGCCAATTACTCTAGATTCGCCTCTGTTGGTGCAACCTCCAGCAGCAACTGCAGAAACACAGTGGGCCGGTCCATTAAGCCTGCACATAATTTGAAGTGAATCAATAGCAAATAAACCAGGAGACCGCTCAGCAGAAACAAAAAAACAAACAAGTATTCAATCCTAGGATCGCCTATGATTGGCGCCACCACCAGGGAGACTGAAATAATTAGCAAGAACACTGGAATAAGCATCGTCACCTAGAAGTGAAGAGAGAAAGTTTTCAATAAATACAATATAAGACCTTGATTTTCTCTTTGCTCTGCCATCTCATTACATGTAGCAAATTTTAGGATTTTTTTTAAATGCAAGCAGTAACTGTTACAATATATATATTCTGCGACAGTTGTGAGGATTGGAGGATTTTAGGAATGTTGGCTTCTAAATATTGGAGCACTTTAAAAGTTAAAAGACTGGGGGTATAGTGAGTGGCTGCAGTGATCATGGTTTTGGAAGGGATTTTGTTTTGCTTCGAGGGAATAGCAGGTGAAATTGACAAAGGAATGTGTTTTTCAGTCTGGGCCAACAGACTGGTTTTACTGGAGAGGTAACGTGCTTTTACAGCCTGCAGAGATATTTAGTTTTTGTTTGGCTTGGGGAGATGAAGTCATTGCTGGGTGGAGCCCAGAAAGGCAGAGCGTTTGGAGAAGCTTTAAGAGAGGGTCTGAGTTCTGATCTGTTAGAATTCTTTGAAGATGTAACTAGTACAAATTGACAAGGGGGAACCAGTCAATGTGGTATATTTGGACTTTCAGAAGGCGTTTGATAAAGTCCCGCATAAGAGATTATTGTGCAAGATTAAAGCGCATGGCATTGGGGGAAGTGTATTGAGGTGGATAAAAAACTGGTAGGCAGAGAGGAAACAAAGGGTAGGAATTAATGGGTCCTTTTCAAATTGGCAGGCAGTAACTAGTGGGGTGCCACAGGCATTGGTGCTGGAACCCCAGTTATTCACAATATATATTAATGATTTGGATGAGGAAACAAAATGTAACATCTCAAAGTTTGCAGATGATACCAAGTTGGGCCGGAGGGTGAACTGTGCCGAGGATGCCGAGATCCTGTAGCATAATCTGGACAGGTTGGGCGAGTGGGCAAATCAATGGCAGATGCAGTATAATTTGAATAAGTGTGAGGTTATTCACTTTGGAAGGAAAAACAGGAAGGCAGAGGGAGTGTGCAGCGGGACCTGGGTGTCCTTGTGCACCAGTCGCTGAAGGTAAGCATGCAGGTGCAGCAGGAGGTAAAGAAGGCAAATGGTATGTTGGCATTTATTGCGAGAGATTTCAAGTACAGGAGCAGGGATCTGTTGTTGCATTAATACAAGGCCTTGGTGAGGCCACACCTAGAATATTGTGTGCAGTTTTGCTCTCCTTTTCCGAGGAAGGACGTTCTTGCTCTTGAGGGAGTGCAGCAAAGGTTTACCAGACTGATTCCAGGATGGCAGGACTGTCATATGAGGAGAGATTGACTAGGTTAGGATTGTTCTCGCTGGAGTTCAGAAGAATGAGGGGGGGATCTCATAGATACTTCTAAAATTCTAACAGAAAGACAGGGTAGATGCAGGGAAGATGTTCCCGATGGTGGGTGTGCCCAGAACCAGGGATCACAGTCTGAGGATTCAGGGTAAACCATTTCAGACAGAGATGAGGAGACATTTCTTCACCCAAAGAGTGGTGAGCCTGTGGAATTCATTACCGCAGGAAGTAGTTGACACTAAAACATTGAATATATTCAAGAGGCGGCTAGATATAGCACTTGGGGTGAATGGGATCAAGGTTATGGGGAGAAAGCAGCATTAGGCTATTGAGTTGGATGATCAGCCATGATCTTGATAAATGGTGGAATAGGCTCAAAGGGCCAAAAGGCCTCCTCCAGCTCCTATCTTCTATGTATCTATGACCGGCCTGACTCTGAGTCCACAATTCTTTCCAAGTAAGATTAGTTTAAAAAACAGTAATAATATTTGAAAGCAGAGCATTCTTGCCTGAAGACAAGGGAGAGGCAGAAACAATCTATTTGAAGCAGCTTTTTGAAGATGTTCAGCCAGAGCCTAAAGGGGTTCCAACTGGAGACAAATCAGGTTTATAAAACAAGTATTACTCCATGCCCTGCTAATTTTAAACTGGATTAAGAGCGGTATGTTTCTTTTCTTTTTGTTTAGTGGGAAATTGTATAGTTGTGTTAAGAGGTAATTATACGCTGTTCCTTTCGGGTGTGAAGTTAAAATTTTAATATTGTAGTCATAGTAAAGTTTTATTTTAGAAATACCAAAACCCTTTTCCTCATGCGCACTTCTGGAGCAAATCATTCTTTCCAGACTAAAATAAATTAAAATATTGGGGTTTTGGTCCAGTATCCTAGCTAGTTGGGGTCTGGTCTGGGATCGTAACACAGTGTAATTCTTTCATTGTCTGTAGGAGGTTCTAACATGCCTCAGCATTGCAACCTGACTTGGATCTGGAATTACATGCTACCAGTAAAAAATATCTCTGCCTGTGCAGCTTCAGTTCGCACCCACTCGTACTTTCCAAGGAAGCTGCTGCCACCTTTTTACTCTTACTTTGCTCCCGTGAATTTCAACTCTGTATCGACTGACAGCACCCTTCTCCCTTTCTCACAAGTAGCAATGGGCAAGGGAGCAACCTGAAACTGACCCATCTCACTATCTCTTTCAGTCCTACAACTGCTTATCTGACACCCAAACCCAGATAATTTGTAATATCCTCTAGTTAAACATTGGGGAGATTGAAGCTATTGTCTTTGGGTCACACCACACACACACACACAGTGTCCTTCACACTAAATCCATCCCCCTCGTAGTCTCAGGTTGAACCAGACTAATTGTAACATCAACATCCTATTTAACCTGAAGCTGATTTTATAACCCCACATCCTCTTTATCACAGAGAACACTATCTCATTATTCTCACCTGTCTTCACATCAGCTCCTAAATCTCTCATTCACATCTTTGTCACCACCAAACTTAACAATTCCAATGGTCTCTGGTCTGTCCTCCCATTCCTCAATTTCAGTAAATTACAGTCAATCCAAAATCTGCATCCAACATCCGATCCCACACCATGCTGTTCACCCAGCATAACTTGCTGAACATTAATCTAATAATGATCATAATGTGATCACGTTCTTGAAAGGGAGAAATGCGAAAGAACTACTAAATTTAGATAAGTCTAATTTCAATACGATAGTTAGAAACTGAGTAAGTTTGAACAGAACGGTGGCACTGTGGTTAGCACTACTGCCTCACGGCACTGAGGACCCGGGTTTGATCCTGGTGAAGTTTGCATATTCTCCCCGTGTCTGCGTGGGTCTCACCCCCACAACCCAAAAAGATGTGCAGGGTAGATGGATTGGCCACGCTAAATTGCCCCTTAATTGGAAAAAAAAGCATTGAGTACTCCAAATTTATTTTTTTTAAACTGAACATGTTTGTTAATGGATAGCACAACACATGATCAGTGGGAGGTATTCGAAGAATAATTTGTGATGCAGAAACTGTTTATAACTCTAAGGGGAAAGAGCTCTACTTGCTTAAAAAAACAGCACCGGGCAACTAAAGACAGGAGAGACAACAGAAAACTATATGGAAAGGCGTATAAAAATTCAGGAAAAAGAGATACCCATAAATGGGGAAGAACAAAGAACAGCAAAGGGTTTCAAAACAGATTAGGAAAGTCAACAAAAATGAGTCTGAAAATAAATTTGTAAGGAATATTGAAATCAATATAAGGTTATATTAGGAAAAAGAGGGCTCTGTAAAACTGATAATGGTGATATTGTCGATAAAAATATGGAAATGGCAGACATACTGAGTAATTTCTTTTCATTAGTATTTACTATAGAGGAAGAGGTCAGTATGGCTGAAATCCCATTGAATTGAGGACAAGGACTTACCAAAATTAATGTAAGCAAAATAAAAGTAATGAAGGAAATAATGGCACTAACTCCCAAGACCATATGGTTTCAGTACCAGGCTTTTAAAGGAAGTAGGTCAGAATGTTGTTGATCGCGCTAACCATAATCCTCCAAAGTTCTCTCGATTTGGGAACTGTTCCTTTTAGATTAGAAAATTGTCAGGAAATTACTGGAGTCTAAAGTAAGGTTGTGGTAACTGAACATCTTTAAATTTTTCAGATGATCAGTGAGAGCCAACATTGATTCTTTTGAAAAGGTAACTAAGGTAGTGAACAGGATATGGATATTATTTATATGGACTTCCAGAAGCCATTTGATAAAGTCCCTCAAAAAAAACTTGGCTAAAGTTGAAGCCCATGGAATTGAAGGCAATTTATCGACATGGTTAGGGAATTGGTTAACTGGCAGGGGACAGAGAGGGTGGATAATAAAAAGGCACTCAAAATGGCAAGATGTGATTAACAATCTGTATTGGGACCACAACGGTTCTCCTTAATGATTTAGATGATATAAAGCTATATTCCAAATTTGCTGATGACAAAAGATAGGCAACATTAGTTAGCAGAGCAGCTGGAAACATCAAATTACAAAAATATATTGCTAGATTAAATCATTTGGCAAAACTGTGGTAACTGTGTGGTTACCAACTTTGGACCTAAAAAGGTTAGAACTGAATGCTTTCTAAATGGTGAAATGCCAAACAGTGGAAGCCCAGAGACTTGGGACCCAGATAAATAGATCATTAAAATGAAATGCCATGAATAAATACGGAAAAGAGAAAGGTTTGCAGAGCTGCGGGATGGGGCAGGGTGTGGGACTAATTGAGGCGCTATTGCAAAAACCAGCATAGCCAAGATGGGCTTTCAGTGCCACAACAATGCTATTATTCAATGACTACACTGATCGTCAGTCGCTCAGCACTCCTAATCCTCTCATTTCAATCCCTTCATGGTCTTAGCCCTCCCATCTTCTGTAACCGTCTACACTCCTAGAACTCTGCATTTCTCCAACTCTGGTCCCTTGTGCATCCCCACCACCAGTTGTCCTGCCTTCAGCCATGCGCCATGTAATACACTCATTAAATCTCTCTGCCTCCCTTCCCTTTTTCTAAGGCACTCCTTAAAGCCCACTTCTTTTAGTCTTTTTTTTCCAATTAAGGGGTAATTTAGCGTGGCCAATCCACTTACCCTGCATATCTTTGGGTTTTGGGGGTGAGACCCACGAAGACATGGGGAGAATGTGCAAACTCCACATGTACAGTGACCCGGGGCCGGGATTGAACCCGGGTCCTCGGAACCCCACTTCTTCGAGCAAGCTTTGCGTGACCCCCTCTAATATTTCCTTACTTGCTGAGTCTTGAGTTCTTTTGGGGTAATCACAATTCTGTGAAGCACCTTGGAATATTTTCAATGCTAAAGATTCTAATAAATTCAAGTTATTGTTTTTGGATACTGAAAAGAATGAAATTAGTTGCAGTGAGGACTAAAACTTGAACTTTGTTTTGTTAATCCAGACAAAACAAGTTTGTAAAATATATAGTTGACACATTCTACAACAATAACAACTTTCATTAATATAGCACCTTTTATATAGTATAAGATCCAAAGTTTCTTCATAGGAGCATTAAAAAAATTTTTTTTTGAAGTACCCAATTATTTTTCCTTCCAATTAAGGGGTAATTTAGCATGGCCAATCCACCTACCCTGACATCTTTGGGTTGTGGGGGTGAGACCCACGCAGACATGGTGAGAATGTGCAAACTCCAAACGGACAGTGACCCGGGTCCTCAGCACTAAGGCAGCAGTGCTAACCACTGCACCACCATTCTTCCCCCTCATAGGTGTATTATTAAACACATTTTGACTCTGAACCTCTTAAGGAGATGGTAGGAGAGAAGAACAAAAGCTTAACCAAAGAGGTAGTTTCTAAGGTGGAAAGTGAGGTTTAGGTTGGGAATTCCCGAAGTCAGGACCTCAGCAGTTAAATGCATGGGTGCCAGTGGTGGAGCAATTGAATTGGAGGAGTGCAGAGATAGGCTGGAGGAGTTTACTGAGAAAAGCAGAGATGAGTCCCTGGAGGGATTGGAACAAGTATGACAATTTCAAAGTGTTGATGGTCCGGAGCCAATGTACGGCATCAAACACAGGCGTGATGGGTAAATGGGACTTGGTGCCATTTAGGATGCACTAGTAGAAGATGACATCTGCTCTGTGATACATTGGATTGGATTGGATTTGTTTATTGTCACGTGTACCAAGGTACAGTGAAAAGTATTTTTCTGCAAGCAGCTCAACAGATCATTAAATGCATGGGAAGAAAAGGGAAGAAAAGAAAATACATAATAAGGCAACACAACATATACAATGTAACTACATAAGCACTGGCATCGGATGAAGCATACAGGGTGTAGTGTTAATGAGGTCAGTCCATAAAAGGGTCATTTAGGAGTCTGGTGACAGTGGGGAACAAGCTGTTTTTGAGTCTGTTCGTGCGTGTTCTTTGGTTTGCATTGTCTGGCAATAGGGAAGGGTGCAGAGAGAATCTGTAATGCAATGCATTTGTTGTGCCTGGTGATGTTGGCGAATTGATAGGCCTGGCAAGTATATTTTGAATTGATTCTTGCATTGGAAGAGTATAAATTGATCTGTTTTAGTGCAGGCTTCCAGTCGGGCCTGTGAGATCCAGTATAGTTCAAGCAAACTATGAGTTTGACTGAAACAATATAGATAAAGCAGACAAAAGATATTATTCAACATTGAATTAATTGGAATTGACTGCACAGTAAATTTAGGATCTCCAAGGGAGAATTCAAAACTGAAACTAAAATTAAATTCAATCCTGCCCAAAGATACAGGCTTTTATTTTCCTTCATCTGAGAATTTCAAAATTTCTGCAGCTTAAGTTTGCGTAAGTGCACATTATACAAATGCATAAATGTATCTGTCTATTCTGTAATAGTGAATCAATAACCACAAGATATGATGTATGTTTGCGGTATGCCAAAAGGAAAATTGTATTTGATGTAACAAATAATTGAAACTGCTCTTATAAATGGTGAACGTACATTAATTAAAATAAACCTTACTTTGAAGGACTGAGTCCGAAACTTTTTAATTTTCATTTTCACCAATGCAGCAAACGTAAGACTATAAAAAATCCAAGCTATAAAACTTTGAGGGAAGAAGAATACATAGTTAATGTATAAACCGAGGTTCTAGCAGTCTGTACAACATCAAAAACAAATTGTTTAATAAAGTAATGTATTTTGGCTTATCTTCCAAATATGCACTTGTATCATGGTGCCTTGCCCACGAAGTATATATATATATATATATATGTGTGGAAAATTGACTTGCTGTTCAGGGATCTAATCAAATACTAGGTACTCCTTACAGATCTTTTGGACTAGCCTTAGACAATGTCAATTTCTGTTAAAGTCGACAGAACATCTTGGGATAATTTTTAACTTCAGCACTCGTGACACTGGGATTTGCTCTCCTGGAGCACATTTTAGGAATTCAGCTGACGGTGTGGCGTTTACTAGACCCACACATCCTATTTTGGGAATTATGCTGTATGCAGAGATTATTCTAGTAAAGGTGTTTCATATTGTATCATCAGTTGAGATTAATTGTTTGTTTGGCAACTCAGGAAGTTTTCTCAAATGTTCAGTTGATAATTCTTTTGCTGATGGAACAGTGAAGATGCAGGGAGGCTGTCCATGCAAATTCTCAAAGGTATGGTTACGTGACGGACTCCTGACTCAGATTTAACTCAGGGTCAGGCTCAGAGTCAGGGTCATCACAGATTGGGTAAATCATTTATATGAACCACATACAGCAAGATCTTTTAGCATAACTCCAGCAGGAGACTGCAATAGTTAGATTGCAGTGGGTCTGAAACCTTTTTTGGGAGATTCCACCAAAGTTATAGGGGGGCGATTCTCCGAGCCCCGCGGTGGGCCGGAGAATCCCCACAACCGCGCCACGATGCCCCAATGCCGTCGCACGATTCTCCGAGGTGCGGAGAATCGGCGCCATTTGCGCCGGCGCGTTCGACGCGGCACCGGCCGCGGGCCGCCGATTCTCCGGCCCGGATGGGCCGAGGGGCCACGCCGATACGACAGAGTCCCGCCGGCGCCGTTCACCCCTGGTCGCTGCCGGCGGGAACTCTGTGCGAAGGGTCGGGGGGGGTAGCCTGTGGAGGGGGAGGGGGGGGGGGCCTCCGATGGGGTCTGGCTCGCAATCGGGGCCCACCAATCGGTGGGCCGGCCTACTTTGTTGCGCAGCCGGCCCCTGAACACTGATGCCATGTTGAGTTGGGGCCAGGGCGCTGAAGAAGTCCCCCGCGCATGCGCAGGTTGGCGTGGCCCAACTGCACATGCGTGGGTTGGCGCTGCGCCCATTTGGCGGCGGGAAGGGAGGCTGGAGCGGCGTGAACCGCTCCAGCGCCGTGCTGGCCCCCTGTGGGGGACAGAATCGGTCGTACCCGGGCCCGTTTCGCTCCGTCGTGTAACGCGGCGGCGTTCACGACGGTGCGAACACTTGGTCTCCATTTTGGAGAATCGCCCCTATGGTGGAGGACTGGAACACTCATGTGGGAATTTCAGGAATTAAATATATTCATAGATAACTTTAAAAAAACAACTTCAGCACAAACCTGAAATAATTGACAATTGATGCAAAATCCCCTAGGATTAACATTATCAAAGCAATGGAAGTTGTAAACATAAGGGCGGGCAATGGTGTCAGATGGTGCACATGAGCCATGGACAGAATACCTGGCTGAGAGGGGGAAAAAAACAATCACCAATAATCCGTATATGCATTGTGATTTATGAATTCTATGTTGGAAAAAAAAATCTTAACATCCATTAATTCATGTATCAATGTGTGTTTTCTTTTCAAAGGTTCTATCCTCTGTTGAAAACAGTGAGTCCGTGCTAGGTACTCTGTAACACCTTGCTTGGATGGTCCTTAGTCATTAATGAGCCTGTACACTCAGTCTTTCTAGATTGAAATGAAAAAAGAAAATGTGCAACATATTCAGCCGGTCAGGCAGAATCTATGTCAGATCGCTGATATTCCATCAGAATTGAAAATGTTAGCAACTTGATTATGAATAGCGTTAACAGCTGAGTCTGATGCTGTTGTCACACAATGTCCATACACATGCATTTTCTCTTAATGAATTTACAGTGCAGGAGGAGGCCATTCGGCCCATCGAATCTGCATCAGCCCCGGGACTTCCGGTGGCGACAATGGAGTGAACAGTCGCACATTTACCAGCTCCCGCTCTTAGTGGTCTTTTAACGGCTTTTAAGCTGGATTTCCGTGGGAATTTTTCAACATAAGTGGGTAAAAACGAAAGGAGAAGAAAGCAACCCCTAATTTATGGAGCTGTGCCCAAGAAACAATCGTAAAATAAGAAATCAAAAGTTGGTTGGGAGTGAAGTTCAGAGTTTGGTGGATGCAATGGCAGAGAAGCAAAGTTCGACCACGGCAGCTCAATGGACGATGGATCAGTGGGTTAAATACTTGGATGAGAAGTTCACCCGGCATCATGAGTGTGCGGAGGACCTGACCCGGGCGGTGGCCTCGATTAAGGAGGTGGTCGACCGGATGGAGGAGAAAGTGACGACCCAGGGACAGGCGATCCAAAAGTTGCAGGAGCTGGCAGCGGAACAAGAGGAGCAGTCCACTGCGATGGCATGGAAATTAATGTCTTACAGGATCAGCAGAAACGGCTGTTGGAGAAGGTGGAGGGCCTGGAGAATCGTTCTCGCAGGCCGAATATCCAGATCGCCGGTCTGCCGGGGGAAAGGAGGGATCGGATGCCGGTGCATAAGTGGGGTAGATGCTGGAGAAGATGCTCGGGGAAGATGCGTTCGACAGGCCGTTGGAGGTGGATCGGTCTCACAGGGTGCTCGTACTTAAGCCCCAGGGTCGTGAGCCCCCTAGGGCGATGGTGGTGAAGCTGCTTCGGTTCCTGGACATGGAACGCATTATGAGGTGGGCCAGGCAGACGATACGGTTCATGAGGGAAGAGGCTGAGATCCAGGTGTATCAAGACTTGGGAGTAGAACTCGCAAAGAAGCGGGCAAGTTTTAATAAGGTTAAGGCGGCCCTGTGTGCGAAGGGAATAAAATTTGGACTGCTCTACCTGGCCCGTCTTTGGGTGTCCTACGAGAACCGGGAACTATATTTTGGCTCACCAGAAGACGTGGCGGTCTTCATGAAGGACAAGAAGCTGGTAGAGGCATAATGACTTTAAAATCTAGTTGACATTGGTGTGAGTTAAAAGTTTTGTGTTGCTTTATATTTTAAAATTCTCAGCCTTTCACTGTAACTTAAGTTGTGGTGATCATGACAAGAAGGATCTAGCGGATTGATTCGATTTTGATCTGTTGCTGCATGTAGCGAGGTACAGTAAAAAATGTTTTTAAGTTGCAATGTTCTGGGAGGGGGGGAGGAAAAGATGTTTGAGTTTTTGCATGCATGAATTTTTTAAAATCCTATTTGATTTTTCTATTGTTTTTGGCTCTGTTTGAGGGTGATGGGACTGATAAGATGTTGTAAAGGGAGGAGGGGTGGGCCTCTGCTCCCGGACCTTGGGGGATTGTTTGTTTGCTTTCTGTGTTTGTTGCTATTGTTTTGAGAAATTATGTTAAGAGTTGGGGAGGGGGCGGGAGGATCCAGCAGGTGGTAGGGTGCTAGGCGCCAGGGGCGGGAGCTGCTAGGCTAGCTGGGAGAGCTGGTCCACGGGAGCAAAGTGGGGGGAGAGCTGAAGAGAGATGGGGAGGAGGGGAGGGGGAGGGGACTGATGACGACTAGGGGACTTTAAGGAGGTTGGAGATGGAGACAAGATGGTGGTGGCTGCCGAGGGGCGGGCCAGGGGAGGTGCGGGACATGGACTAAGGACTGGCCTAGGAAAGGTCATGGCTCATCGACAGGGGAGTGGGGGGGGGGAAGAAAAGAGCCCCACCCAACCAGTCTGGATACGTGGAATGTCCGTGGACTGAATGGGCCGATCAAAAGGGCTTGTGTGTTCGCACAGTTGAGACAGCTAAAAGCGAACGTGGCCATGCTACAGGAGACACACTTGGAGCTGGGAGACCAAGCTAGGCTGAAGAAGGGATGGGTCGGACAGGTATTCCATTCAGGACTGGACTTTAAAACAAGGGCGGTGGCCATCTTGATTAACAAAAGTGGGGCATTTGAGGTTGGGAAGATAGAGGCAGACCAGGGAGGCAGATTTATTCTGGGTTTTTAAAAAATATATTTTTTATTCTCCTCCTTTTTCACATTTTCTCCCAAATTTACATCCAACAATAAACAATAATCAGTAACGAATGTAATGTCAATCCTCATATCAATAACAACGATCCCATCCTCCCACCAAACCCCAGACATTGGCCCGCATGTTAACATAAACAAATGACAAAAAGGAATCAGGAATCACCCATAGTCACCATTAGCACATACAGTCCCCCTCCCCCTTACCCTCCCAGCTCCCACCCCCGTAATGTTCAATGTGATCCAATTCTCGAAAGTGCACAATGAATAACGCCATGAATTGTAGAACCCCTCCATCCTTCCCCTCAGTTCAAATTTGACCTTTTCAAGCATCGAGAATTCCAGCAGGTCCCCCCACCACGCCAGGGCACAGGGTGGAGAGGTTGATCTCTACCCTAGCAGGATCCGCCTTTGGGTGATCAATAAGGCGAAAGCTACAACATCTGCCTCCACACGCGTTTCCAACCCCGGCTGGTCCCATACCCCGAATATGGCCTCCCGAGGGTCCGGGTCCAGTTTCACGTGCACCACTTTAGAGATTAGATTTATTATGGTTAGCGGGAAACTGGAGGGAATGGCAATGGTGTTGGTAAATATATATGACCCAAACTGGAATGATGTCGCATTTGTCAGGAAGGTGCTGGGAAAGATCCCGGACCTTGACTCGCACCAGTTGGTTATGGGGGGTGACTTCAACACCGTCCCAGATCCAAGAATGGACCGGTCGAGTTCTAGGTCAGGGAAGATATCAACAACGGGGAAAGAACTGCGGGGGTTCATGGAGCGCATGGGAGGGGTTGATCCATGGAGAGTCAAGAGACCACGGAGCAAGGAATATTCATTCTACGCATGTGCACAAGCATACTCCAGGATAGATGTCTTTGTTCTGGGTAAAACACTGTTAGCGGGGGTGGAGGACACTGAGTACTCAGCAATTGTGGCGTCAGACCACGCGCCACATTGGATAGACCTGCGGGTAAGCTCAGGGAAGTCCCAGCACCCGCAGTGGGGATTAGATGCAGGGTTGATAGCGGATGATGAGATCTGTGAGCGAGTGAGGGAAGCCATTCTGGGGTATATAAAGAACAAAGACACGGGAGAGACCGCAGCTCGGGTGGTGTGGGAGGCATTGAAGGCGGTTGTTAGAGGGGAATGAATTTTGATTCGGGCCCATAGGGAGAAGACTGAACGGACGGAGCTGGACAGGTTGGTAGGAGAAATCTTACAGGTGGACAGGAGATATGGGGAGTCTCCGAATGAGGAGCCCCTAAAGGAGCGTCAGAGACTCCAAATGGAATTTGGGCTCCTTTCCACAGGTAAGGCGGAGGGACAGCTGAGGAGGGTAAAATGGGCAATATATGAATATGGGCAGAAAGCTAGCAGGATGCTGGCACATCAGCTGAGGAAGCAGGAGGCAGCGAGAGAAATAGGGAAAATAAGGGATCTGAGGGGGAATGTAATGATGGACCCGGGGGCGGTTAACAACGCGTTCTGTGAATTCTATAGTCGACTATATGAGTCGGAAACCCCGGTCAGGGAGGAGGGTATGAATCAATTCCTGGAGAGGCTAGAGTTCACGAAGGTAGATGAGGAGCTGGTGGAAGTCCTGGGGGGGCCCAATTGGGCTCGGGGAGGTGATAGACGGATTGGGGGCGGTGCAATGAGGTAAGACCTGATGGATTCCCAGTGGAATTTTATAATACGTTTTCTGGGCTACTTAGGCCACTTCTGGTCAAGGCTTTTAACGAGTCCTGGGTGCTGGGAGTGCTCCCCCCGACACTATCACAGGCATCAATCTCTCTCATCCTGAAGCGAGACAAGGACCTGGAGAGCTGTGGATCGTACAGGCCAATTTCCCTTTTAAATGTAGATGCTAAATTGCTGGCAAAGATCTTGGCCACCCGAATAGAGGGTTGTGTCTCGGAGGTAATCGGGGAGGATCAGCCGGGATTTGTGAAGGGCAGGCACCTGACGTTCAATATTAGACGGCTTTTTAATGTTATAATGATACCAGTGGAGGGGTGTGAAGTTGAGGTGGCAATAGCCATGGATGCGGAGAAGGCTTTCGACCGGGTGGAGTGGAAGTACCTATGGGATATTTTAGGCAGGTTTGGGTTCGGGCAGGGATTTGTGGAGTGGGTCCGACTGTTGTACCAGGCTCCGGTGGCAAATGTAAGAACCAACCGAGTCCGGTCAGAATACTTTAGTCTCTGTAGGGGGACAAGGCAGGGATGCCCACTCTCCCCATTACTGTTTGCCCTGGCCATAGAGCCCTTAGCAATTGCCCTTAGATCATCGAATGCCTGGTGGGGGATAGTGAGGGCGGGGGGGGGGGGGGGGGGGTGGGGGGGGGTGGAGTGGAGCACAGGGTCTCGCTCTATGTGGATGACTTGCTGCTCTATGTCACAGACCCGGTGGGGGAGATGGCCAAAATCATCGAGATACTAGGAGAATTTGGGCGATTTTCAGGTTACAAGTTAAATATGGGAAAGAGCGAGATGTTCGTGATCCAGGCACGGGGCCAGGAAAGGAGGCTGAAGGAGTTACCTTTTAAAATGGCTTAGAGGAGTTTTAGATATCTGGGGATTCAAATGGCTAAGGATTGGGGGCAGCTTCATAAGTTAAATCTGGGCAAAGCGGTCGATCAAATGAAAAGGGACTTCCGCAGATGGGATATGCTCCCGCTGATGCTGGCGGGGAGGGTACAGAAGATGAAGATGACGGTCCTTCCGAGACTGCTCTTCTTTTTTCAATGTCTTCTGATTTTTGTCCCAAAGGCTTTTTTCAGGAAAATTAACGCGGCGATATTGGGTTTTGTGTGGTGAAACCCCAAGAGTAAAGAAGGCACTCCTGGAACGGGGTCGCAGAGAGGGGGCCTTGGTCCGCCCAAGCTTTAATAACTATTACTGGGTGGCCAACATATCGATGGTCAGGAAGTGGGTAGTCAGGGAGGTGTCGGTTTGGGAGCAAGTGGAAGAGGCATCCTGCAAGGATACGAGTTTGGAGGCTTTAGCAGCGCCTCTGCCATTCTCGCCGGCTCGGTACTCTACAAGCCCTGTGGTGATCGCAGCCCTAAGGGTGTGGGGCAATGGAGGCAGCACATGATATTGGAGGGGGCGTCAGTGTGGTCACCGATTTGTGACAACCACCGGTTTGCCCTGGGGGGGGGGGGCTGGATGGGGGCTTTAAGAGATGGCAGCGGGCAGGGATTGAGAATTTGGGGACCTGTTCATCCAGGAGGGCTTTCCGTCCTAGGGAGGCACCAGAGGAGGAGTTTGAGTTGCTGGATGGGAACGGGTTTCGGTTACCTTCAGGTGGGGGACTTTGTGCGGAGGCAGGTTCCAAGCTTTCCGCGTCTCCCCCTGAGGGGACTACAGGACAAGGTGATGTCAAAAACAGGGGTTGGAGAGGGGTTTCGGAGACGTACAAGTTGATGGAGTGGGAAGGGGCACCTATCAGAGAGGTGAAGAGGAAGTGGGAAGAGGAGATGGGAGGAGAGCTGGAAATTGAACTGTGGGAAAAAACCTTGAAGAGAGTCAATTCATCCTCGTCGTGTGCCAGACTTGGCTTGATCCAATTCAAGGTGGTCCACAGGGCCCACATGTTGGCAGCCCGGATGAGAGGAGGTGGAGGACAGATGTGGGTGGTGTGGGGGTAGCCCGGCATTTTGGACATGTCCGAAGTTGAGAGGATTCTGGCAGGGATTTGCGGATGTTATGTCAGAAGTCCTGGAAGGGAGAGTAACTCCGAGTCCAGAATTGGCAATATTTGGGGTATCGGAAGATCCGGGGCCAGGAGGGTGGGGGGTGGGGGGGGGGGGGGGGGGGGGGGGGGGTGGGGGGTGCGCGGGGAGCCGATGTCCTGGCCTTCTCCTCCCTGGTGGCCCGGAGATGGATTTTGCTGAGATGGAGGGACTCGGAGCCCCCGAAGGGAGGAGTGTGGGTCAGCGATATGGCAGGGGTTTCTCAGTCTGGAGAAAATCAAGTTCGCCTTGAGAGGATCAATTCAGGGGTTCGCCCAGAGTTGACAACCGTTCATCGATTGCTTCAAGGAAGTAAGGAGGGGAGGGTTAGATAAGGACAGGGATCTTAGTATACGGGTAATTAAGGAATAGGGCGGGTGTAGTAGAGGACATTGTTTTCTGTTTTTTGTTATTTTAGGTGTTTTGCATGTGTCGGCCCGCGCGGTTGTTTAAGAAATGTTAATGTTTTAAACTGTGAAAATTACAAATGCTTTAATAAAATATTTTCTTAAAAAAAAAGAATCTGCATCGGTCCCTGGAAAGAGCACCCCATTTAAGCCCACACCTCCACCCTATCCCAGTAACCCCACGCAACCTATTTTGGACACTAAGGACAATTCAGCATGGCCAATCCACCTAACCTGCACATCTTCGGACAGTGGGAGGAAACCTGAGCACCCGAAGGAAACCCACCCAGACACGGGGAGAACGTGCAGACTCCACACAGACAGTGACCAAGCCGGGAATTGGACCTGGGACCCTGGAGCTGTGAAGCAACAGTGCTAACCACTGTGCTACCTTACCATCCCGTTTTCTCTTAGGTCTCACCTGGTCGCAATAAGCAGCAGAAATCATCTATGGCACAAGGGTGTTGAATTTATTTGTGGTATCCTTACCACTTCCCTGGCAAAGAGCAGCTAACTTAGCAGACACTCAAGCTTGCAAATGTTAGAGATAATTCAGTGTTCTTATGTTCATAGCAGGAAGCTGTACTTAAAAGCAGCATATGCCAGTGAATCAGGGCTGCAATGCTAGGCCGTATCTTCAATCTATGTTCTATATACTGTCCTCAATTTTCTTTTCTAATTACTTGTCTTACTCCAAAAAATGACTTTTTAATGGCACTCTGCATGACTCATAGGCGTGATTTTCCGGAAAGATTTCAAAGGTGTGGTCGCGAGTTTCCCGGCACTTGACCCAGTGAGGCCGACAAGGCAACTCAACGTTAATTGGTCCACTTAAAGAGGCCCCACGGGCTTCTTGCTGCAAATGAAGGCTCACCGTCCGATTCGCTGGCACAGCGCTCGTTAGCGCCCAGCTAACCAGGTCGAGCAGCACTTAAGCAGCACTTGCTCGGCCAACCCCAGTCAGCTCGCAACAATGGCATCCAGGAGATCGCCCAAGATTTGGGAATGCAGACCTGGGGAGGCTCTTAGACGCAGTGGATGCTAGGTGAGATATCTTGTTCCCCATGGGATCCGGAGGATCAGCCACAGGACAGCCAGTGCTGCCATGGATGAGGTGACAGTGGCTATAAACTCCAGGAGTGTGACCAGGAGGACTGGTCTCCAGTGCCGGAAAAAGGTCAACAACCATCACGAGTGAGTAGACACCAATGACTACCCCGCCTACCCTGAGATCTTTCTGGCCCCATGTCAGCATCCACCCCCAATTCTCCATGTGACATCCAACCCTCGCTTCACCTCCCCCCCCCTCTCTTCAGCTGTCCAACCCTCCCTTCACACACCTCCTCCCACCACTGCAAATCACGCATTTGGCTAACGATGCCCTCTTTGACTCTCGTCAGGAAGAGCTCTCCCACAATCACCAGGAGAGGCCCCAGACTGGAGGCAGGGTGCCAGACTTAAGAATCCTCCCTCACCTCCTTTGAGGAGTGGGCCCTGGAGGTGACCAGAGGGCGGTAACCCATGTGGAAGTTGGCGGACACCACAGAGGTGAGGAACCAAATTGCCCCACCCGGAGGATGTGTCAAACGTGAGTTGTTATTGCCTTACTGACTGACCCATCCCCCCCACTGACCACATGTCCATTCTCCGGCAGGTCCTCAGCCAACGGCACCAGCCCATCCCAGGTGACCCCCTCTCCAGCCCCCAAGCGATCACAAAATGATCGAGGCATCACAGTTGTCATTCCCATCCTGCACCAGCACAGATAAACGGACCTTGGTGGGAAAAGGTAGCAGACAGGCTTCTGGGGCACAATCTGGTGAGCAGCACACAACTGCTAATGTACATCACGGGGAAGCAGGAACCCCCAGGCCAGACAGCAGTCAGAGATCTGCTGGATCCCAGGATTCAGCTGGGTCCTAGCTTCATGCTGAGCGTATGGAAGAGGTTATCCCAGAGCTGATGGAGACGATAGGGAGCGGTCAGGACATTCAGAGGGAGATGTCAGCGACACTCGAGCAGATCTATAACTGCTTGGAGGAGTCCCAGAGGCTACGGGCGCTGGAGATGTCGCTGCCAGTGCATGGCACTGAGGCCAACACTGCAATGGAGGCGACCGCAGTGGAGAGCCTGGTGCACGACGTCGGCAACGTTAGTGAAGGTGTCCAAGGCGTCGTGCAGTCGGTGACGGCCATGGCTGAGGGTCTCGGCAGAATGTCCGACTCGATGGGGGATGTTACCCTGTATCAGGCTGACCTTGATGAGGTGCTACAGGACATGTCCCACTCTCAGATGAGAATGGCCAAGGTGTTGCAGAACTTGTCCCAGTTGCTGAGGAGCATCGCCGAGAGTGTCGACAAGATGGTGCAGGCAGAGCCAGATGATACAGGGGCAGCCCGGGCTCAAGCCAGCTGCCCCTTTGTCCAGAGATGAACTCCAGGCCCCTAGGGGCACTGACCAGGATGAGTGGGCATTGGGTGGCAACTCGGACCTGTCCCATGGGGTGGCGACGGTGGCCACCAGCTCCCCCGGGTTCCACCCCTCTGCTGAGGCTGTGTCTCACAGTCAGCACCCAGAATAAAATGAAATGAAATGAAAATCACTTACTGTCACGAGTAGGCTTCAATGAAGTTACTGTGAAAAGCCCCTAGTCGCCACATTTCGGCGCCTGTTCGGGGAGTCTGTAATGGGAATGGAACCGTGCTGCTGGCCTGCCTTGGTCTGCTTTAAAAGCCAGAGATTTAGCCCAGTGCGCTAAACCAGCTCCAGTAGGGCGGCACGGCTGTGCATGTGCCACTAACAAACGCGCCGGGCCCTCAAGCCCTAGAGCCCCAGAGGATGCCCCTCAGGGGTGTTATGGGCCAGGGATTAGAGAACCCCAAAATGTCACATGGAGTTCAACTGACCCACAACTTTTAACAGATTGTGGTATGGGGAGCACACCGCCCACTCCACAGGTGTGGTACAGCAGAAATGGAAAAGTATTTTTTAAAGCAAAACAATGTTTATTCTATGAACTCAAGTTGACCTTTTTAAAACATACAGTGAACATCTTAGCAACCATCAATTCAAATATAACCCCCAAAGAATACAACACTTAGTAATCATTAAGCTGGCCTTTTAACATCCATAAGGCTTAAAACAAAACTCTAAAACAGAAGCACGTCAGGGTTAAAGTCACTACTGAGAGCAGATATTAGTTTTAAATCACCAAAGGATCGATTTACAGTCTTTAGATTACAGAGAGAGGCTCATACACCTTCTGGCTGTGACTGCAGCTATCCAGCTCTGAAAACGAAACTAAAACACACCCTGCAGCAAACAGCCTAAAACGAAAGTAAAAAGCTGACAGGCAGCCCAGCTCCACCCACATGGACATCACTGATAAACACCCATTTCTTAAACACTCATTTCTTAATAACACTCACATGACCCCCCCCCCCCCCCCCGCACCACAAGAAAAAAAAAACCTAGCAACGTCAAGATGGTTTCATCTTTCACCTTTTCACTATCCTTTAAGAAATGCATACAGTAAATATACATTTTTGTTTAAAAAAACACAACACGCGAACAGCGACAATAATATAGTCGATTTTTGTTCTTCTCCCTTCAACTGAACCTGATTCCCTTCATCACATTCGTGACAAAGCATCGGCTATCACGCTTTCTCGTCCTGCCACATGTACTATTTTTAACTGAAATGGCTGTAACAGTAAACTCCAGCAAAACAGCCTTGCATTGTTATTCCGGAATTGCTCCAAAAACATCAACAGATTATGGTCAGTATATATAATGGTATCAGATGGATTGCTGGTCACATAAATATGAAAATGTTGCAAAGCTAGCACCAAACCCAAAGTCTCCTTCTCAATCGTTGAATACTTTTTCTGGTGAGAATTCAATTTCTTTGAAAAATAACCAACAGGCCGCTCTAGCCCTTCGTCATCGTCTTGTAGAAGCACCGCACCTACACCCACATCACTCGCATCAGCCACCACTTTGAATGGTTTCGTATAATTTGGGATGACTAACACAGGAGTAGTGGTTAACACAGCCTTCAGGCCGTCAAATGCCTGTTGACACTCCGCTATCCACTGGAATTTGTTACGCTTCTTGAGCAAGTCCGTCAGCAACCGCACTGCTAAAATTCGGTACAAATTTCCGGTAAAATCCACTCATACCAAGAAATCACATTATTTCCCTTCGTGTCGAGGGTATCGTAAACTCCCCAATAATTGTTTTCACATTCCATGGGACCATTCGGCCCTGTCCGATTGTATGGCCAAGGAAAGTGACTTGGGCTTTTCCAAATTCATTTTTGGCTAGGTTTATCACCAAACCCGCCTCCTGAAGTCGATCGAATAATTCCATCAGGTGTTTAAAATGTTCTTTCCATGTCTGGCTGAAAACCAGATCGTCGATGTTTACCACACAATTGGGTAATCCTGAAAGAACTTTGTTAGGTAACTGTTGAAATGTGGCTGGGGCGTTTTTCATGCCAAATGGCATAACTTTGAATTGGTATATACCATCTGGAGTCACAAAAGCGGGAATCTCCTTCGCCCTTTCGGTTAAGGGTATCTGCCAGTAACCTTTAAGTAAATCCAGTTTGGAAATAAAAGCTGATTGTCCCACTTTCTCAATGCAATCCTCCAAACGTGGGATAGGATAAGAGTCCGTTCTTGTAACTGCATTAACCTTTCTACAGTCCACACACAACCGTTGGGTACCGTCTGGTTTAGGTACCATCACTATGGGTGAGCTCCATTGGCTACAACCCACTTCAATTATGCCATTTTTAAGCATACTCTCAATCTCTTTGTTAACCTGTGCCAATTTTAAAGGGTTAAGTCTGTTTGGATGTTGTTTGATTGGAACAACATTTCCCACATCTACATTATGTATAGCCATTTTAGTACTTCCCAATTTATCTCTACAAACTTGCCCATATGATATCAATAACTCTTTCAGGTCAGTTTGTTTTTCCTTTGGAAGGTAACTCAACAATTTATCCCAATTTTTAAGAACATCCCTGTTTTCCAATTTAATTTGAGGTATGTCAAATTCACAGTCATCTGGATTTGGTTTGTCAGTTTTGAGTTAGAATATTTAAAACCTCCTCCTTTTTCTCTCCTTCCCTTTCAAAGTACCTTTTAAGCATATTCACATGACACACTCGGTGAGTCTTCCTTCTATCTGGTGTTTTTACCACATAATTCACCTCACTTAATTTCCTTTCAATCTGATAAGGTCCACAAATCCTTGCTTTTAAAGGTTCACCTACCACTGGTAACAATACTAAAACTTTATCTCCACTGGCAAAACTACGAACTTTGGATTTCTTGTCCGTGACCCGTTTCATCACATCTTGTGCAACTTTCAAATGTTGTCTAGCCAATTCACCTGCTCTATTTAATCGTTCCCTAAAATTTGAAACGTAATCCAATAATGTAATTTCAGTTTTCTCACTCACCAATTTTTCCTCCATCAATTTAAGTGGTCCTCTTACCTCATGCCCAAAAGTTAATTCAAAAGGACTGAATTTGGTTGACTCATTAGGTGCATCCCTAATTGCAAACAGTACGAATGGAATTCCTTTATCCCAATCCTCTGGATAGTCGTGACAATAAGCCCTCAATATTGTCTTTAATGTCTGATGCCACCTTTCTAATGCACCCTGCGATTCTGGATGGTACGCAGTTGATTTCAATTGTTTTATTCCTAAGCTATCCATAACTTCTTTGAATAACCAGGAGGTAAAATTTAATCCTTGATCTGATTGTATTTCTGTGGAAAGTCCATATCAAGTAAAGAATTTAAATAACTCCTCCACAATCTTTTTAGCTGTAATATTATGTACTAGAATGGCCTCTGGAAACCTAGTAGACACATCCATTATAGTCAAAAGATATTGATTCCCGCTTTTCGTTTTTAGGAAGCGGTCCTTCGCAATCAATTAGGACCCTTGTAAAAGGCTCCTCAAATGCTGGAATGGGTATTGAGGGCACTGGTTTTATCACTGCTTGAGGTTTCCCTATCATTTGACATGTGTGGCATGATTGACAAAATTTAACTACATCTTTATGCAGTCGAGGCCAATAAAAATGTTTTTGTATTTTAGCTCGAGTTTTACTTATTCCCAAATGACCTCCCACTGGTACCTCATATGCAACTCGCAACATCTTCTTTCTATACCCTACCGGAAATACTAGTTAATGAACTTCTGCCCACTTTTCATCCGCCTGCATATGTAAAGGTCTCCATTTTCTCATCAAGGCATTACTTTTACAGTAATAACACTCTGGTATACACTCAGATTCCTCTTCCATGTATGCTTTCTGATCTGCATCTTTCTGTTGTAACTCCGCCAATTTTCCCGAACTAAAAATATCCGCCTGATCCTCCACCTATTCTTGTTCTTTTTCAACCATCTGATCAAAAATCGTTTCTGATAATTGCCCTTCAACTTTATCCTCACTCTTTGATTTCTCCTCTTGTCTTAATCTGTGGCTTTGCGACCTTGTTACTACACAATCCGGAAAAATCCCAGGATATGCGTCCTTCAACACTCCAGTTGTCTGATTTTCCACTGGCTTATCAACCACAGTTGGCATCACTCCCACCTGTGATCCAGCTATATCATTACCCAAGATAAACTGTATTCCTGGACAAGATAGTTACTCCTACTACCACTTCACCAGTCTTCACTGGACTTTCCAACCCTACCTTATATAATGGAACACTCCTCCTCTCACCCTGAATTCCATATATTACCACCTTTTCTGGCAACATTCTTCCCAAACTACATAACTCCTCATCTCTTACCATTAAAGATTGACTAGCTCCCGTATCTCTTAAAATTGTGAATTCTTTACCTGCTCCTCCTGATACACATGTGTAAACTTTACACACACATACACATGTGTAAACTTTACACACACAAGTAAATTCTTTAAAGAAATCTGGCACCTTCTTATCAATCACCTCTTGATCAGGCTGTACAATCTTTTGCCCCTCCTTCACTTCACTTGGGCTTTCCTTTACCACATTAACAAACCCCACTGTCTCATCCTGCTTTACATCAGCCTTCCCAGTGCTTTTCTTCAACCACCAACCCTGCGACTTTACATGGCCTAGTTTATTACAGTGAAAACATTTTAAACATTTCATGTCTCTTCCACCCTCCTGGATTTCTTTTTTAGTCTGAGGTACACTCTCCTTATTATCTACCATCAGATCACCCTTACTTTTACCACTGGAGTATTTCTCATGTCCCCAGTTTCTATCCCTCACAGGCTGAAACTGATGTCGGAAACCAAGCTTTGATTTATGAACTAATTCATAATCATCTGCCATTTCTGCTGCTAACCTCACAGTTTTAACCCTCTGCTCTCCCATATGAGTTCTCACTACATCAGGAATTGAATTTTTAAACTCCTCCAAAAGTATACTTTCTCTGAGAGCTTCATACGTTTGGTCTATTTTCAAAGCCCTTATCCACCTATCAAAATTACTCTGTATGAGCCTTTCAAACTCCCTGTATGTTTGACTAAATTCTTTCCTTAAATTTCTAAACCTTTGTCTATAGGCTTCAGGCACTAGTTCATATGCACCCAAGATGGATTTTTTCACCTCCGCATACGTCCCAGATACCTCCTCCAGTAGTGATGCAAACACTTCACTAGCCCTACCTATCAGCTTTGTTTGAATCAGTAATACCCACATGTCCTGTGGCCATTTCATTTGTTTAGCTACCTTCTCAAATGAAATGAAAAAGACTTCTACCTCCTCCTCATCTTGGCAATGGTTGGACATATTTAAATAGATTCCCACCATGCCTTCGACTTTGACGCTCTTTCTCACTATCCTCATCACTATCATCCAATTGTACGTTTCCCTTTACGTCTGCCAATTTTAACTGACTGTCATGTTTCATGGCTATTTTCTGAAGTTCAAACTCTCTCTTTATCTTTTTCTCTGATCTGTATCTTCCTTTCTCTTTCTTTTTGTTCTGCTAGGGCTATTTTTTCTTTTCTGCTTTCTTCTCGCTCTCTTTCTTTTTCCTCTCTATCTCTTTCTCCTTCTTTTTCCACTCTCTCTATTACTATTTCCTCTCTTTCGTATTCTCTTTTCTTCCCCGCTCTCTCTATTACTTTTTCCTCTCTTTCGTATTCAAGCTGCTTTAATTATTTCTCATGTTCCATTTGTTTAATTTGTAACTGAATTTTTGCCATTTCCAATGTCAAACTGTATCTCAGGCAACTTTAAATGCTTAGCCACCGCCATAATTACCTCATCTTTTTCGCATTTTGTCAGGTAATGTTAACTGCAATGTTTTTGCCAAATCTAACAGTCTGCTTTTGTCTCTGTCCGTAAGGTACTGCGTGTGACCTTCTCCACCCCCAAAAACTTCAGAGTCTTTGAAAGAGCCATTGTCCATAACACACTCCCTATTTAAACTAGAATACCACACCTGACAAGCACCCACAATATGCTCACTCCTCACTGTCTTTAAGTTCACTAAGCCAATCCAATAGATAGAGTTTTATCCCCTTCGAGCCCCCAATTTGTTATGGGCAAGGGTTTAGAGAACCCCAAAGTGTATTACGGAGTTTACCTGACCCACAACTTTTAATAGATTGTGGTATGGGGAGCTCATGGCCCACTCTACAGGTGTGATACAGCAGAAATGGAAATTTATTTTTTAAAGCAAAACAATGTTTATTCTATGAACTCAAGTTGACCTTTTTAAAACATACAGTGAACATCTTAGCAACCATCAATTCAAATATAACCCCCAAAGAATACAACACTAAGTAATCCTTAAGCTGTCCTTTTAACATCCATAAGACATTTAAAAACCCTCTAAAACAGAAGCACATCAGGTTAAAGTCACTACTGAGAGCAGTTATTAGTTTTTAATCACCAAAGGATCGATTTACGGTCTTTAGATTAGAGAGAGAGAGACCTTCTGGTCTCACACCTTCTGGCTGTGACTGCAGCTATCCAGCTCTGAAAACGAAACTAAAACACACCCTGCAGCAAACAGCCTAAAATGAAAGTAAAAAGCTGACAGACAGCACAGCTCCACCCACACTCTGACATCACTGATAAACACCCATTTCTTAAAGGTACATTTCTTAAAAACTCATTTCTTAAAGGTACTCTCACATGATCGAAGGCATCGAAGGCCATGGGACGAGGTAAACAGCTGGCTGCCTCCACCTCTGATATGCATCCTGGGGATACACCTAGATGTAGTGGTAGATCTAGGAAGATGAAGCACATTGAGGGTATTTGAGGGCATTTGGGGGGGGGGAAGGGGTGAGGGGGAGGCTGGGTTGAGAGGGGTTGTGGGGGGCACCATCGGAAGAGTGGGGAATTGTATTACACATTAAACACTATTGTGTACAACCAGTATGATGCCTCTGTCACTTTCCCCGCAATGCAGGTCGACCTCCGAACCTTTTCTCCATCTCTCCAGGCATCTCCCCCCTCCTCGGGCAAACCACATGCAGGTGATGGGTGTGCGCGAGCACTCAGCTGACAGGCAGGGGTCAGACTATGACATAGATGGAGGAGCACCGGCACTCAGCTCTCTGCGGGTTATCAAAAAAAAACCTGCCCTCGACAGTGACCCGCTGGCAGTGCCGACTAAGTCCCAGGAGCCTGGAATGATACGACACAGTCCATGGTATGGTAGGAAATGGGGGTGGGCAGGTGGGTAAGGTAGCGATGACAGACCAGGCCAAGTCCGAAGTCAATCGGGCGAGTATGAAGGCCTCCCTGGCCCTCCGAGCTTGCTGGACCCTCGCCACTGCCGCCTGTCCTGCGCCTCCACGCCGGTTCCTTCCTGGGCTCGTCCTCCAGCCTCTGCTGGTCTGGCACTGCCTCATCATCCTCGTCCTCCTCCTCCTCCTCTCGGAGGTGGCCACATGTTTCTCATCCCCAACCTCCATCTTGTTGCCCTGCTGCTGTGCGAGGTTTTGGAGAATACAGCAGACTACCACAAAGTGGGTGACCCTCTGGGTGGTGTACTGGAGGGCACCTGCGGAGCGGTCGAGGCATCGTAACCGCATCTTGAGAAGTCTGATGCACTGCTCTCTGACAGCCCAGGTAGCCGCATGGGCCTCGTTGTACCGGGTCTCCGCCTTGGTCTCCGGCCCCGTACCACTTATCTCCCAAGAGCCAGCCGCCCATCCTGGGGTGGTCCTCGAAGAGACCAGGGATGACCGACTGCCCAGGATGCAGCTGCCGTGCACACTCCCTGTGAAGCGTGGACACACGCGCACGATCTTCATCTGGTGGTTGCACATGAGCTGTATGTTCAGGGAGTGGAACCTCTTTCTGGTGGTCCGATGAGCACAGGGCAACTTGTGTGCCATCCACTACCCCCTGGATATGGGGCATTGCGGCGATGGCGGAGAAACCAGCTGGCCGGTGATCCTGTTGGGCTTGGTCCATGTCAAAGTAGATGTAGTTTTCCACCCGAGCAAACAGGGCATCCATGACCTGTCGGATACACCTGTCGGCTGTGGTCTGTGGGATGCCACACAGGTCCCGGCTGATGCCCTGGAAGGGTCCGGAGGCATAAACGTTCAGGGCTGCGGTGACCTTGACGGACACCAGGAGCGGGTGCCCTCCTCCTCCTCCATGCGGTACCACGTCCGCGAGGATATGGCACAGGTGTCGCACCATCTCCTTGTTGAGGCAGTGCAACTGTGGCACGCACTGTCCATCATCTGTTCGCATGACCAGTGACGCCTGTGCACCCTGAGTCGTTGTGGGACTCTCCCCTCTGGGTCCTACCCTGGCCTGATCAACGTCCGAGCCATCAGGGTGCGGGGCTGGTTCCGGCACCTGAGTCACTGCCTCGAGCATCTGCTGATGCTGCTGCTGCCACTGTCTCCAGTGTCTGGCCGCCCGGCCTAGCACTAGGGCAAGTTCTGTTGGGTCTAAAATCCCTGCCATAGCGTTCAATATCTGTAAGGAATTGGGAGAGGATATTAGACTGACAAACAGCGTTGGCTCCCACCCTGGGGCCCTCCATTCCCCTAATAGGGGTAGAGTACTTCACGGTAAAAGCAAATTACTGCAGATGCTGGAATCTGAAACCAAAAGAGAAAATGCTGGAAAACCTCAGCAGGTCTGACAGCATCTGTAGGGAGAGAAAAGAGCTAATGTTTCGAGTCAAAGGGTCACCTGGACTCGAAATGTTAGCTATTTTCTCTCCATACAGATGCTGCCAGACCTGCTGAGATTTTCCAGCATTTTCTCTTCTAGAGTACTTCAGGAATTTCATTGTGGAAGAAAAGTTAACAGGCCTGGAAGAGTTCGAGGAGACGTACCAGTTACCAAGGGGAAGAGGTTCAGGTATCTCCAGGTTAGGGACTTTGTTAGGAAGGAGGTATCATCCTTTCCGGCACTGCGGCCCCCGGTGCTGCGGTATAAATTATTATCAGAGGGTAGCATTGGGGAGGGTAGAGAGGCAGATATGTATGGGAAGCTGATGAAGAGGGAGGGGCTCCCCTTGAGGATGTTCGGCGTAAGTGGCAGGAGGGGTTGGAGGCTGAACTGTGGAGGGAAGCCTTGCGGAGGGTGAATGCTTCCTCGGCAGGCGTGAGGTTAAGCCTCGTCCAAGTGACGGTGGTTCAAAGAGCCCACATGACTATATCTAGCATGAGTTGGTTCTTCTTGCGGGTGGCGAATGAGCGTGGGTGGTGTGCGGGGGATGGCGGCGAATCATGAGGACATGTTTTGGGCACATCCGAGGTTCAGGGAGTTCTGGAAGGGATTTTCGGATGTAATGCGCGCGATTCTCTGGAAAAATTCTAAGTTCATTTGGGGCGGGTTTTTCAGGGAGTTTCGAGTTCCTTACCACTATCCCGCTCTTAGAATTTTTTCAGCACCGGGGAACTGCATTCAGAGATCAGGCCGCCATTTTGAAAGGGTGCCCTGATCTCTAAGTGAGCATGTGGGGTCCACACATTCCCCACTCTTTGGCAATGTCACCCCCCCCCCCCCCCCCCCACATACACAATACCCCACACTCCCCCATGTGAGGACACCCTGCCATGAGGTCCCTGGGGGGGTCCCATCTTCAGGCCCTTCCAAGCCCCCTTACAGCACCCCCTCCCTTCGAGGACACCACCTGTCATCCCCGAACCTCCAGAGGCCCCTACTTACCTGCCTGCACACCCCCATCCTTCAAACACCCACTTCAACCTCCTTTCATGGCCATGACCCTTGACCCTTGACAGTGCTACCCTGGCACCTGAGCACCCTTGCACTACCACCCTGACACCCAGGCAGTGCTCCAGCTAGCTTGACAGTGCAACCCAGGCACGTTGGCAATGCCAGGGTGGCAGTGCCAAGGTACCCTCATTCCAGGGGGAGGGCCAGAGGGCTACCTTGCATTTAGCCTGACCGTGCAGGGGTTTCCGATGGGCCGGGAGACCGCCTTGGGTACCATTCTACCTGGTCCACGTTTGTGTGGACCAGTGCTGATCGGCGCTCGGCTGCAGCCTTCCTGGGGAGAGGCTCCAGAGATTAGCTAGTTTAGCTCAGTGGGCTAGACAGCTGGTTTGTGATGCAGAACAAGGCCAGCAGCATGGGTTCAATTCCCGTACCAGCTGAGAATTCTGAATTCTCCCTCTGTGACCCAAACAGGTGCTGGAATGTGGCGACCAGGGGCTTTTCACAGTAACTTCATTGCAGTATTAATGTAAGCCCACTTGTGACAATAAAAGATTATTATTATTATGCTTGTTTTGTGGAAGGAATAGCCTTGATAGAATGAATGGTTCCATCTTGGGGGCTGGTTTAGTTCAGTTGACTGGCCAGCTAGTTCACGATGCAGAGCTAGGCCAACAGTGCAGGTTCAATTCCCGTACCGGCTGAGGTTATCCATGAAGGCCCAGCATTCTCAACCTTGCCCCTTGCCTGAGGTGTGGTGATCCTCAGATTAAATCATCACCAGTCAGCTCTCTCTCTCAAAGGGGAAAGCAGCCTCTGGTCATCTGGGACTATGGTGACTTTACATCACGTTTCATGTATTTTGTGTGTTCTGTATAAAAAAAAAGGTTTGAGCTTTGCATTAAATTTGAACATTGTCCCTCATTCTGACAGGTATAAAAAAGCAAGCTGGGGTATCTCCTGCCACCCATTATCTCTTTACCTCAAATTCTCTGAACTTTTTCCCTTCAAAATCCAGCCAGTATCACCCTTTCCCCCTGTTCTATTTCTCCTAGTTGACAGTGTTCGTAATTGCCAAACTTATATTCGGTGTATGAGACACAGTGACAGTTCTATATCCTTACCATTGATCCTTCTCTGGCTGCTACGTAGCAAGTGCGACCTCCAGTGAAGAAAGTACCATTTACAGACCCAAATGTGGAAAGAACAACTGACAGTGGAATTATCCATCCCCAGCGGCCCAACACTTTGTTTCTGAAAATAGAAAACATTGAGAAGAAGTTATGTAAAACAATACCCATTCTTCACCCTCGTCATTCACAGTTAATTGGACAAATTATTAGGGATATTTTAATTCCTTCCATTCGGCACGGAATGGGATGGTAATGGAGTTTAAAGTCAACGTCATCCAATTTGCAGCCCCATTCCCTTTCTGTCATAATTTTTACTGGGCTTTCCATTCAGGAGCCCAGATGTTTCCGGAATCAGACTTGGGCCTCATCCATCTATACAAGCTGAGGCCCAATCACATAGATTGGGCCTCAATGCAATTATAATTGAATTTTGCATGGTGTGTGTGTTGATAATGCAGCTTATAGATAACAAGAGGCACAAGGAGTGAAATTTGCATTGGCAGCATGCAGAATGGGCAATAGCAATTGTCAGCTCATCTTACATTCTACCTGACTATTGCCATGTCCAGAAAAGGCATGTCATATTCATAACTTTAAAAATAGACTGTAATCGACAACTGCCTTTTCTTTAAAAGGGAACATTAAAAGTGTAAGGGTCAGGAGACTTTTGCAATTTGTGTGAAGATTCAGAAATATCTCAAGTCTCTGGAAAGTTTCTAATCGAATGACCATGGATGAAGTGCATCCTCTGAATGGGGGCAATTCTCCCAAAACATTTCTAAGTTAAGTTTCAGGGAGTTTCCCGCCAGCTCTGCTCTGTTTCTCACTGGTTTAGCCCACACATTTTTCCGGAAACATTTCCAAGTGGGGTAGTGAGCGGGAATTGCCGCAAGATTCCCGCGCTCGGCCCTGGGAGGCCGGCAATGCTATTCAATGATAATTGGTCAACTAAATGAGGCCCCACGAGCTTCCCGCCCCAAATGCCAGCTCGCCAGCTGATTCGCCGGGACCGCACTCGCCAGCTCCCCCTCTAACAAGGTCGATTCAGCACTTAAACTGCACTTGCTCAGTCAACCCCAGCCAGCTCGCAACAATGGCGCCGAGGAGACCGGCCCCAAGATTCGGGGCGCAGACCTGGGGAGGTTGCTAGACACTGAGGAGGCCAGGAGGGTGATGTGTTATGTACTCTGGGATAACACAGGCTGCAACTGGATGCAGCTTTAGCCAAAAGATACTCCAGACCTTGAAGTTAGTTCAGTCTGATTTATTGAACCAGTAGCACAGTTAGCACAGTTCTCTATGAGTTCGACTCTCTGCTAACCTAAGTGTTGTTACTCTGTCTGACTGAACCAGACTAGCTCTTAGCCACGTGCTGGAGGTGTGATACTGTAAATACACCCTGGCTCACTCAGTAGATGTTCATCAGTGGAAAGAGATGGAGTGTGAGTGCCTCGTGCCTTTTATAGTGAGATACCACCCCTGAGTGTCTTGCCTGCTCATTGGTCATGTCCTATTCCCTGTGTTCATTAGCTGCCTGTCTGTATATCATTATCTGCATGTCATGACAGAGGCAATGTCCTGTTCCCCCCGATGGTTGAGGTGGGTTAGCCAGTGTTGCCTGGGATGAGGTGGCGGTGGCAGTGAGCTCGGTTCATGTGACCAGCAGGATTGGCCGCCAGTTCAAGAAGAAGGTCAATGCCCTACACCAGGCAGCATGAATGAGTAGACACCAATGCCTCCCTCCACGCCCTTTTCCCCCCCCTCCCCCCACCAGGGGAGCGTCTACCCTCCCTACCCCTTCACCCCCCCCCAATGTTTCCTCTACCCTCTCCTCCCTTCAGCCCCCCAGCCCCTCCTCAACACCCCCCCCCCCCTTCCGACCACTGTGAACCTTGTGTGTGGCTAACAATGCCCTCTCTGTGTCTCCTCAAGAAAAGCTCTCCCACAATCGCCGGGAGAGGGCTCAGACTGGCCTTGGTATGCCAAACATCAGGATCTTCATCACGTTCGAGGAGCGGGCCCTGGAGGTGACCGGTGTGACCGACGACAGGGCGGTCACCAACACGGAGGCTGGCGGATGGTGCATAGGTGAGGAACCACCGGGCACAACCCGGAGGACATGTCAAACGTGAAGTCTTATTGCCTTACTGACTGACCCATCCCTCCCACTGACCACATGTCCATCCCCCTCTCCACTCTCCCAGGAGACCACCTCGGAGGAGAGTTCTGAGGATGCATCCATAATAGTCGCAGGACAGCTGTCATCCCCATCCTCCACGAGAGCAGATACACACAACTCAGTGGGACATGTTAGTGGACAGGCTTCTGGGGCACAATCTGGTGAGCACCACACTGCTGCTAATGTACATCATGTGGAAGCAGGAAACCCCAGGTGAGACAGCAGTCAGAAATCTACTGGATCCCAGGACCCAGCTGGGTCCCAGCCTGATGCTGAACCTGTGGAAGAGGTCATCCCGGAGCTCATGGAGATGTTAGGGTGTGTGGCTGGGACATTCAGAGGGAGGTGTCAGCGACATTCCAGCAGATCCATATCCACTTGGAGGAGTCCCAGAGGCTACGTGCACGGGAGATGTCCTGGTAATGCGTGGCACGAGGCCAACACTGCTAGCGTGGTGACCGCAGTGGAGAGCCTGGTGCACGATATCGGCACCATTAGTGAAGGTGTCCAAGGCGTCACGCAGTCGGTGATGGCCATGGCTGAGGGTCTCAGCAGAATGTCTGCCTCTCTGGGGGATGTCACCTAGTATCAGGTTGTCTTTGATGTGGTTCTGCGGGACATGTCCTGCTCTCTGATGGGCATTGCCGAGGTGCTGCAGAGCATGGTGCAGTCACTGAGAAGCATCGCCGAGGGCATCAACACGATGGTGCAGACATTGGGGAACCACCCGGACTGGCATAGCTAGCTGATGCAGGGACAGCTGAGGCTCGAACCAGCTGCCCGTCTGTCCCAAGGTGAACCCCGGGGCATTATGCGCACCAGCTCCGCAGTGTTCCACCCCTTTGATAAGGCTGCATCTCATAGCCAGCCGGGACGGGGCGGCATGGCTGTGCATGTGCTGCTGACCAGTGAGCCGGGCCGTCCTGCCTCAGAGCCCCCAGAGGTCGCCTGGCAGGGGCGTCAAAGGCCGCGGGACAATGTAAGAAGTTGGCTGCCTCCACCTCAGATGTGCATCCTGGGGATACACCTAGATGTAGTGAGAGAGCAAGAAGGGCAAAGCACATTGAAAATTACTGAGGGCACCAGGGGAAGGGGTGGGGGGGGTGTGGTAGGTAGGAGGTGAGGGGGCTGGGGGTAGGGGAGGGGGCACCACCATTGGGAGGGTGGGGAATTATCAAACAGAATAAACACCTTTGTGCACAACCAGTATGATGCCCCTGTCACTTTCTTCCACAATACGGGCTGACCTCCGAACCCTTGGCTCATCTCTCCAGGCATACCCCCCCTCCTTGTGGCACTCACCCAGCCGTCAACAGTCCCCGGAGCTGTGTCCCATCCTCTGGGTGTTTGGATGTTTGCTGCTGTGTGTGTGTTGTTGCTTCCTGCAGTGTTCAGGCATCAAGGTTTGATTGGGATGCTACGCAATGAATCCCACATTCTACATGGCCTGCCCAACCACGGGGATCCACTTGGATCGTGTGAAGTGCTCACTTAACCGTGATTGCCAATTCTTCAGCCACACAGCCAGAGGCCCCAGCAGTCACTGGGGGTTATGGGTGGTCATTGGGTCAGACAAGCAGGGACAAGGATTGTACCCCAGAACGGGTACACAATTCAGGGGTTGGCATGTCGGTGCCACGAGCGGTTGCCACCCCCCTCCCGCAGCGCCTCCCTCCCCACCCTCCTATGACGGCCCAGCCCTGCTGAGGGTCCTCTACCCCCAGCCGAGTCTTCCTCACCCCCCCCCCCCCCCCCATCGAGCACTGAGGTGGAAAATCCAGCGCCCCCAGGCTCCTTTTTGTGAGCAAAGATGGCTACTCACCTCCTCAGCTCCCACAGAAGCCCTTCCGCCTGGTTCACGATTTTCAAAAGGAGTACTAATCATCGCCAGCGTGAGCACTTGCTGGGGAATCCGTTGAATGACAGGAGGCTGTTGGGTATGTGCTAGCTTCCATTAATTGTATGGAAATTGGGCTTAAGTGGTGATAATTGTTTTATCGACATGCTATAGCGAGATCCCAATTTCGCCTACGGGAGCGGGCCGGTTACATCGCAAACTTTTTGGCGCCTGGCGCGGTTCTCGTTTTTGGCCTATCTCACTTTTCTCCGGCCTCGTTTCGCTTGAGCGAGAACGTAATGAAACCGGACAATCGCGCCCTTAGAATCTTTTGGGCTGCCATTTGAAAGTGAACTTATAGGTCCCCCACACCCCCACCCATAGGCAATGTCACCCCCCCGCATAGAGGCACTACCCCACACCCCCCAAGTGAGGACACCCCGTTATGGGGCCCCTGGGAGTCCCCCCTCTTCAGGCCCCCCAAGCCCCCTTACAGCACCCCACCCTTCCAGGACCCCAATCCACTACCCTCCCCAACCTCCCAGAGGCCCCTACCTATCTGCCCTGCTCATGTTCACCCTTCAAACCCCCCCCCACCAACCCTCCTTTCATGGGCATTGCCACCCTGGAACCCAGGTAGTGTTCCAGTAAGCTTGACAGTGCCATCCGGGCACATTGGCAGTGCCAGGTGCCTGCTGGGCAGTGCCTAGGTGCCCATGTTCCAGGGGGAGAGCCTGGGGGGTCACCCTGCCTTGACCCTGACCACCTGGGGTCTCCGATGGCCCGGGAGACTCTCGGATGCCTTTCCGCCTGGTCCACTCTTGTGTGGACCAGTGCTGAATGGCGCCCTGCTGTGGCCTTGCTGAGGAGAGCGGTGGATCCCGCGATGCAGGTGGGTACTGGGTACATGTTTAAAACATGCTTCGGCGCACGCCGTTGGTCATGCATCTTGTGGGCGTGTTTCTGCCTCACGGGACTTCGGTGAATCCCGCAGGGCACAAAGACTGCCAGGAAGACAGCGAGAGGACTCTCCCGGCATTCACCGGCCACACCCTGCTCAAGCGGAAGCACAACGCAGCTGGTGGATCGTGTGCAAAGTAAGATGGCTCAGTGTGTTTGAAGATTTCTGCCGGCTGATGCATGATCAATAACTCCAGAAGCGAGATTGAAGACAATTGAAGGCTTTAATACGCTAGATGTTTCCCCCAGCAGCGCAAGTACAGAAGAAAGCTGCTGGGGCGGCACGGGCTCTTATACCCAGCCTTGCAGGGCGGAGCTAACATACAGGCTTAACCAATGGGAACAAGTTCATTCTCCACCGGCATTACTAGGTACCGTAATCCTTCTAACACAGACTACCACATTCACCCCCTGTTAAAATAGAGTCCGGCAGGGGTGGTGGCTTCGTATTACATCGTGGGAAAGTGGTAGAAGTTACAGTTATGAAGGTACCATAATACCTCCGTACAGAGTTTTGCCTTGTTACATCTTAACTATTTACAGCAGTAATGTACATTTCAAAATGATGCAATTAGTCGATCGGGGGCCCTGGTCAACCTCTGCGATCGTCGTAGCTTTGGTGGTGATGCTGGTGGAGGTTCGGGCGTCTGTGACTCCGGGAGCTTGGTTTCAGCTTCTGTAGCAGCTTCATCATCCCTAGACGGGGCCAGTGGAAGGACCGACTGACCTGGGAAGGGGGCGGCTGTGGAGTGCGCCGGTGGGCGGGAGGGCCTAGACGGGGCCGGTGGGAGAACCGATCCACCTGGGAAGGGGGCGGCTGTGGGGTGCGCCGGTGGGAGGGAGGGTGGTACTGGTGGCTGGGGTGTGTGTGGGGATCCAGCAGGCACCAGGTCCCGTAGGGAGACCGTATCCTGTCGGCCGTCGGGGTACTGAGGGTTAGCGTGGAGGAGAAGGACCCTCTTGGCCAACGGGTCCAATTTGTGCGCCTGCACGTGTTTTTGGAGCAGGATGGGTCCGGGAGCTGCCAGCCAGGTCGGGAGCGAGGTCCCAGAGGAGGAATTCCTGGGGAAGACGAGACGTTTGTGAGGTGTTTGGTTGATCATGGTACAGAGCAGTGACCGGATGGACTGGAGGGCATCCGGGAGGACTTCCTGCCAGTGGGAGACTGGGAGATTCCTGGACCGCAGGGCCAGTAGGACGGTCTTCCAGACCGTTCTGTTCTCCCTCTCTACCTGTCCGTTTCCCCGGGGGTTGTAACTGGTCGTCCTGCTCGAGGCAATGCCCTTGTTGAGCAGGAATTGACGCAGTTAGTCGCTCATAAAGGAGGACCCCCTATCACTGTGTATGTAGGCGGGGAAACCAAATAGCGTAAAGATACTATGGAGGGCTTTTATGACGGTGGTTGCGGTCATTCGGGGCAGGGGATGGCAAATGGGAACCGGGAGTACTCGTCAATCATGTTCAGGAAGAACGTGTTGTGGTCGGTGGAGGGGAGGGGGCCTTTGAAATCCATACTGAGGTGTTCAAAGGGACGAGAAGCCTTTATCAGGTGCGCTTTCTCTGGCCTGTAGAAGTGCGGTTTGCACTCCACGCAGATTTGGCAGTCCCTGGTGGCTGTTCTGACCTCCTCGATGGAGTAGGGCAGGTTGCGGGTCTTGATGAAGTGGAAAAATCGAGTGACCCCCGGGTGGCACAGGTCCTCGTGGAGGGCTCGGAGACGGTCCACTTGTGCATTGGCACATGTGCCGTGGGATAGGGCATCAGGAGGCTCGTTTAGCTTCCCGGGAAGTTGTAGGTGGAGAGTTCGATCCTCCACCATAAGATCTTGTCGTTTTTTATCTTGCCCCGCTGTGCATTATCGAACATGAAAGCAACCGACCGTTGGTCAGTGAGGAGAGTGAATCTCCTGCCGGCCAGGTAATGCCTCCAATGTCACACAGTTTCTAGTATGGCCTGGGCCTCCATTTCGACTGAGGAATGGCGGATTTCAGAGGTGTTGAGGTGCGTGAGAAGAAGGCCACGGGTCTGCCCGCTTGGTTGAGGGTGGCCGCCAGAGCTACGTCAGAGGCGTCGCTTTTGACCTGGAAGGGGAGGGACTCGTCGATGGCGTGCATCGTGGCCTTTGCAATGTCTGCTTTGATGCGGCTGAAGGCCTGGTGGGCCTCTATCGACAGGGGAAAATCTGTGGATTGGATCAGTGGACGGGCCTTGTCCGCATAGTTGGGGACCCACTGGGCATAGTAGAAAAAAAACCTAGGCAGCGCTTCAGGGCCTTGGAGCAGTGTGGGAGTGGGAACTCCATAAGGGGGCGCATGCATTCAGGGTCGGGGCCTATAACTCCGTTACGCACTACATAGCCAAGGATGGCTAGGCAGTCGGTGCTGAACACGCATTTATCCTTGTTATACGTGAGGTTAAGGATTTTTGCAGTCTGGAAGAATTTTCGGAGGTTGGTGTCGTGGTCCTGCTGGTCGTGACCGCAGATGGTGACATTATCGAGGTACGGGAATGTGGCCTGTAAACCGTACCGGTCAACCATTCGGTCCATCTCTCGTTGGAAGACCGAGACCCCATTAGTGACACCGAAGGGAACCCTTAAGAAGTGGTAGAGCCGCCCATCTGCTTCGAAAGCAGTGTATTTGCGGTCACTAGTGCGGATGGGGAGCTGGTGGTAGGCGGACTTAAGATCCACCGTGGAGAAGATCTTGTAATGCGCGATCCTGTTTACCAGGTCGGATATGCGGGGAGAGGGTACGCGTCCAGCTGCGTAAACCTGTTGATGGTCTGACTGTAGTCGATGACCATCCTGTGCTTCTCCCCGGTCTTTACCACCACTACGTGAGCTCTCCAGGGACTGTTGGACCTCTGACCTAATAAAGATCCGATCCTGGGCACTGTACTGTCTGCTCCTGGTGGCGACGGGTTTGCAATCCGGGGTGAGGTTCGCAAACAGGGCAGGCGGATCGACCTTGAGGGTCATGAGGATGCAGACAGTGAGGGGGGGTTTAGGGCCACCGAATTTGAAAGTTAGACTTTGGAGGTTGCGTTGAAAGTCCAACCCTAGGAGTGTGGCCGCGCAGAGGTGAGGGAGGACGTAGAGTCGGTAGATTTTGAATTCCCTTCCCTGGACCGTGAGGTTAGCTACACAAAAGCCCTTGATCACTACTGAGTGAGATCTGGAGGCCAGGGAGATGTTTTGATTAACAGGGTGGACGGGGAGAGAACAGCGCCTTACCGTGTCGGGGTATATGAAGCTCTCTGTGCTCCCAGAGTCGATTAGGCAGGACGCTTCATTCCCATTAATAAGCACCGTCGTCGTAGCAGTCGAGAGTGTTCAGGGCCGAGACTGGTCCAGGGTCACCAAGGCTAATCGTGGCAGCAGTTGGATGTTCTCTTCGGGCGGAACTGGGGTCCTGGGAGTCCATCCAAGATGGCGGCGCCCACTGGTCGCACATGGCTGGGGGGTGCCCATCCATCGCACGTGGCGTCCGCGGGACAAGATGGCGGCACCCGGAGGCCACACGTGGCCCTGGAGGAGGAAGATGGCGCCGCCCGCTGGCCGCATGGGGTCCGTGGAGAGGGTTGTGATGGCGGTCTGTATTCGCCTCCGGAGACCGCAGCGACCGCCCGGGCCTGGCATACCGCCACGACGTGGCCCTTTTTGCCGCATCCCTTGCAGATGGATGAACGGGCCGGACAGCGCTGTCGGGGGTGCTTGGCTTGCCCGCAAAAATAGCAGCGGGGGCCCCCCCGGGTTGCCAGGCCATCTCGCAGCACAAGCTTATGGGGGGATGGGAGACGCCTCGGGGTCGACCGCGTGGGGGGGTTCCACGCTGCTCAGAGGGCTGCCGCGCAGTCGGGGTCGTAAACGCGGGTGTTTTGGGAGGCCACATCCAGGGAGTCGGCAAGGGCCCGTGCCTCCTTGAGGCCTAGTGTCTCTCCAGCAATCGCTGGCGGATTTGGGAGGACAACATACCTGCAACGAAATCGTCCCGGATCAAAAGTTCTGTGTGGTCGCTCGCCGAAACTTGCGGGCAGCTGCAGTTTCTCACCAACACCACAAGCGCATGGTAGAATTCTTCCAGTGATTCCCCAGGGATTTGTCGCCTCGTCGCTAGTAGATGTCGGGCATAGACCTGGTTTACAGGGCGAATATAATGTCCTTTCAGCAGCTCCATTGCGGCATCGAAATCGCCCGCGTCCTCGATGAGGGTGTAAATTTCTGGGCTCACCCTCGAGTGCAGAATTTGTAGTTTCTGTTCTCCCGTGGGTGTGTTTTCGGCCTACCCGAGAGATCCGTTGAAACACGCCAGCCAGTGCTTGAAGGTTGTCGCTGTGTTTGCCGCGTGGGGGCTGAGTTGTAGACACTCCGGCTTGATTCGGAGCTCCATTCTTTAAAAACTAGCGTATTAAATTGATGCCCGATCAATAACTCCAGAAGCGAGATTGGAGACAATTTAAGGCTTTAATACGCTAGATGTTACCCCCAGCAGCGCAGGTACAGAAGAAAGCTGCTGGGGCGGCACGGGCTCTTATACCCAGCCTTGCAGGGCGGAGCTAACATACAGGGTTAACCAATGGGAACAAGTACATTCACCACCAATGGTATTCCGGCATTACCAGGTACCGTAATCCTTCTAACACAGACTACCACACAGACGACTGCTCCTTCAATCACAGCCTGTTTCGCTCCCATATTTGCTGCTAATGTGGACAATAGTGAGCCCATCAGCAGAAAACATGGGTGGAGACTGTGATTGAAGGAGCAGTCAATACTGGCAACTGAGTGTACGTGAAGATAGAAAAATAAGCGCTCAATGTGCAGGACCTTCACTCACCATAATACTGTCTCATCGCTCCGGTTCCCACTTTGTCCAGACATCTCCGCATTTTCCTGCTTCCCCTGCAGCTTCCCTGCTTCTCCTGGCATCCTGGCATTCCCATGATTGTTGGCTCCCTCGATATTCAGGTGCCGCTAGGCCTCAGGCCTCGCTTCAGGTCTCTCGTCCACTCTTCCTGCACCCCCCCCCAACCCCCCCCCCCCAACCCCCCCCCGGCCCCTGCACCCCCCAGCCAATTTAGTGAGGGTGGGTAATTGAGTGTGAGAGTGATGGAAGATGAGTGATGGTGAGTGGTAGGGTGGGTGAGGGGCAGGCAGGTGGATGCAAAGATGGCTGAGTGTGAGTGGAGTGAAGTGTGTGTGTGGGGTCAGTGAGTGGGTGTTAGGGGTGCATGTGAATGAGGGGTGTGAATGTGGCGTGGGTGTGGGTTTGTGTGCATACCCACGTGTGCGTGTGTATGCGGGAGGGGTACATGTGTGGCCTCACATGCACACACCAATAGCCACTCTCACTGAGGGCGAGTGAGTGAGCAAATTGAGACTGGGAATGAGCAGGACACATACACACTCATGTCCTTTCACACCCTAATTACACATGTCCTTATTTATTACTCATTTTAATTGTGAATTTATTGTTATGACTTTCTTGCTCAGCAAATTGTTTCTCTTTTTGAAATTCATGTTTAATGTTGTGTCAAAGCTTAACTTTCTGAAATTTGTTCATCGGTCCCCTGAGGGTGATAAAAATTGAAATGTGGCCTCCCATATGAAAAAGTTGGACAAATCTGTTGTAAGGTCACCGTAATCTGATGGGAAGGTGAAGGCAGACATGGCAAGGTGGGATGGTCTTCCCTTGTCGTTGACGGAGCAGGTACAGGCAATTAAGATGAACGTGTTGCCGTGTTTTTTTATTTTTCAGTGCCTGCAGATCTTTTTGCCAAAGGTGTTTTTTATGGAAGTGGAGAGGACGATTACCTTGTTTATTTGTGTGTGTGTGTGTGGGGGGTGGGGGGGGCGGTGGTTAGGATTAGGTAGGTGCTGTTGCAGATAGGACGGCAGTCAGGGGGGGCTGGGTCTTCCGAATTTACTGTATTATTACTGGGCGGCGAATGTTGAAAAGGTGAGGAGCTGGGTCAGAGGGGGGGACTCCCAGTGGGTTAGAATGGAGATGAGTTTGTACTGGGGGTTGGGGTTAAGGGAGCTGGCAACAGCCAAGCTCCCCATGGCCCCAGGAAAATATTTGGGGAGTGCGGTGGTGGTGGTGACGTGGAAGATCTGGAGGCAGTTGCGCCAGCACTTTAAATTCTGGGCAAGGTCAAGGGAAATGCCGATTCGGGGAAACAATAGATTTGAGACAGGGACGTGGGATGGGATTTTTTTTAGAGATTGGAGGAGAGGGGAGTTAGGGTTTTAAAGGACCTGTTTCTGGGGGACCGGTTTGCAAGGCTGGAGGAGCTGGGGGAGAAATATGGTTTAGGGGAGGGGGAGATGTTCAGATATATGCAGGTCCGAGATTTTGCCAGGAAGGAGATGCAGAGCCTTCCAGTGGTGCTGACCTCCACACTGTTGGAGGAGGTGCTGACGACAGGGGGAATGGAGAAGGGGGTGGTGTCGGCGATTTATGGGGTGATTCTGGGAGAGGACAAGGTATCGCTGGAGGGGATTAAGGCAAAGTGGGAGGAAGAATTGCGGGAGGGCATGGAGATGGGGTTGTGGTGTGAGGTGCTCCGGAGGGCGAATGCTACCATCTCGTGCACGAGGTTGGGGCTGATACAGTTGAAGGTGGTGTATAGATTGCACCTCACTAGGGCGAGGTTGAGCCACCTCTTTGAGGGGGTGGGGGGTGTTTGTGATTTGCAGGAGTCCTGAAAATCTGTTCATATGATTTGGTCCTGTCCAAAACTGGAGGGGTGTTGGAGGGAGGTCTTCAGGGTAATCTCGAGGGTGGTGCACATGAGGCCCCCTAGAAGCCATATGCGGGGTGTCGGACCAGCCAGGGTTGGAGGCAGGTGCGGAGGCAGATGTCTTAGCCTTCGACTTGCTGATCGCCCGAAGGCGGATCCTGTTGGGGTGGAGGTCAGCTTGTCCGCCCTGTGCCTCGGCGTGGCGGGGGGGGGGGGGGGGGGGGAGCGACACCTACTGGGGGAGTTTGGAATGTATAGGTTATTGGTGATTATGTATGTGGTGATTATGGATTCTTGTTCTTTCATGATCTGTGTTTAAAATGTTGTGGGCTGTTTGGGGGTGGGAGGGGTAAAGGGATTATTAGCCAGGGAATTGCCATTGTATTTGTTATTGTTGACTATTTGTTGGTGGGTATATGTTTGATGAAAATGTGAACAAGGAAGAGAATAAAAATATACATTTTTAAAAATCTGTTGTAAGGTCACCAAGCCTGTTCCTTTTCAAGTCCTCCAGTGCAGAAAACCACCCAAGTCGGGTTTGTACAAGTGAATAGTGAAATCACCTCATGTTGGGAGTCAGCAACAAGAGGTCATCAATTGAAAATAATCGCTCGAGAGATTGACGAGAGTAGTTAGAGAACAAGAGATCAACAAGATCAATGAAAGTTTTTCAATGAGCAGTGAGTGAGACAAGACCTCATCTTGTACAGGAAGCTGACGGAGACATGGGGGCGTGGGGGGTGGGGGGGGCGGTATTGGTGTTGTTACCGAGATTAGTTTCAGATGACTTCAACAGCCCACAGAACTGAGATGGACTAAAAGACATTCTTCTGGAATTGATGGGATTTGCTGATTAAAGATTGCCACTGCAGGTAAGTTCATTTGCCAAATATATTCTTTGAATCAATATATTTAAAAACAAAAATCGCAATTTATGTTGGCACAAGTAACTTACCCCCATGTTACAGCCACAGCACCAGATGTTATCATTTCAGCTGGACTCATGGCTGCCAGGTAGCTGATATTTACCATTAAATACAGCAATGTCACCAGTGGAAGTGAAATCAATAAAGCCCGAGGCAGATTCACCTGAAACAGAAAATTGAGCATATGCTTGATCATAGGTTTAGATTGATGAACAAAAGCAAAGTAAAGTCTGTTAGTTCAGCCTGTGGAGACACTATGATTAGCTTCAATACCCACAATTTCTCATCCATTGATTTTGATGGATGGAAAATCATTGTAGTACATCTTGATGTTGAAAGCCGTCCATCATGTTGGCTGCCCAGAGATCTTGCAAACTTAGTTGCAGGAGGACACGCCTTGAGCAATAATTTCTTCCATGTTTCAATACTCACTTTTCAGGTTCACGCATGAAAAATGGACTGACATTGCTGTAAATTTGGTAGGCCAATTAACTTCCACATTTCCATCATTCAGCTTTTTTCTCATCTTTGAAGAAGGCAAAGATAACCCCCAACTTCTTTTCCCTAATACCAATCTCCACTTTAAACTTTCCCTCCGCTGCCCCATCATCTGTACCATGAATGCCAAGTGTCTGGAGCTCATAGACTTCTTTCTCTCAAGGTAGGAAGAACTTGGCAGATACAGAGTCCTGCAGAAGAAGGTAAGTGCAACCTGGGATGGAAGGATAGGAGACCTTTACAAGGCACTCTGACTCCACAAAGAAAATACAAACAAAAATTTATATGGCATGCTTAAGGTGATGCACAGAGCTGTACTCGGGTATGTTACCACAGTTTGTTGGGTATTATTATGATTTTTTAAATTTAAAAATAAATAAATTTTAGAGTACCCAATTCATTTTTTCCAATTAAGGGGCAATTTGGCATGGCCAATCCACCTACCCTGCACATCTTTGGGTTGTGGGGGCGAAACCCACGAAAACATCGGGAGAATGTGCAAACTCCACACAGACAGTGACCCAGAGCTGGGATCGAACCTGCAACCTCGGCACCGTGAGGCAGCAGTGCTAACCCATTGCTTCACTGTGCTGCCCCTTATTATGATTTTATGATACTTAGGGATTGTTTGCTGTACAAGCCACAAGATACATAATAACAGTTATGCATAGATATAAATTGAAGACACCAGAGTTTCTATGTGCTCTGCTCAAAGTAAAAGTGAAACACATTTATCTTCTAATGATGTCATGCTGACACCCCTTAAAGGCATATTACAAGAGTTGCTACCAGCACTTTCTCCATGGCGGCCCCAGGAGTTCTCCAAGAACCCACCCGCTTCCTCCATCCTGGGATCCCAAGGACCTCTTCACTATTTGCATTGGAGAAGGTGTGCCTAGTGTTGCATGTTTCTGAACTCAACCAAACAACATCTCAGGTAATGTTATATTGATCCACTTCTAGATACATTAAAGGAATACACATGCATTAGTCATGCAGATCTGATCCAGATTGCAAGGGAGTTTTATTGTTTTACTCCCAAAACTCATTATCGAAATAGAGATGTGGAAGAGTACATCCCACTTGCAGCCAGCTACTGCCTGCCTGTCTAACTGCGGGCCCCAATATTAATACAAAGGCAGGATTCAAGCCAGTGGGTTTGATGGGGTGGCGGTGGGGTGGGATGGGGGCGGTGAATTAAAGTGAATGGGATGTGTCGTAGAGATTATGATGGGCAGGGTTAAATGGGCACAATTTCCTGGAAACATTTCCACGTGTGGTAGCGAGCGGGCATTGCCGCAAGCTTCCCGGTGCTCAGTCCAGCGAGGCCGACAACACACTTAACACTTAATTAGACCTCATGGGTTTCTCGCCGCAAACGGCGGCTCGCAAGCTGATTTACCGGCACCACGCTCGCCAGCCCCCCCCCCCCCCCCTCCCCCCCCCGCTAACAAGGTCGGGCACCACTTAAGCTGCACTTGCTCAGCCAACCCCAGCCAGCTCGCAATAATGGCGCCGAGGAGATCGGTCCCAAGATTCGGGGATTCTGACCTGGGAGGCTCCTAGACGCTGTGGAGGCCAGGAGAGAAGTCCTGTTCCCCCGATGGTCCCGGAGAGTTAGCCACAAGGCAGCCAGTGCTGCCTAGGATGAGGTGGCGGCAGCTGTCAGCTGGGGGAGTGTGACCAGGAGGATTGTCCTTCATAGAACATAGAACATTACAGCGCAGTACAGGCCCTTCGGCCCTCGATGTTGCACCGACCTGTGAAACCACGATAAAGCCCATCTACACTATTCCCTTATCGTCCATATGTCTATCCAATGACCATTTGAATGCCCTTAGTGTTGGCGAGTCCACTACTGTTGCAGGCAGGGCATTCCACACCCTTACTACTCTCTGAGTAAAGAACCTACCTCTGACATCTGTCCTATATCTATCTCCCCTCAATTTAAAGCTATGTCCCCTCATGCTAGACATCACCATCCGAGGAAAAAGGCTCTCACTGTCCACCCTATCCAATCCTCTGATCATCTTGTATGCCTCAATTAAGTCACCTCTTAACCTTCTTCTCGCTAATGAAAACAGCCTCAAGTCCCTCAGCCTTTCCTCATAAGATCTTCCCTCCATACTAAGCAACATCCTGGTAAATCTCCTCTGCACCCTTTCCAATGCTTCCACATCCTTCCTAAAATGCGGCGACCAGAATTGCACGCAATACTCCAAATGCGGCCGCAGTGCCGGAAGAAGGTCAACGACCTACACTGGGCAGCACAAGTGAGTAGACACCAACCCACGCCCCCCGCCCCCCACCACTGACACCATGTGTGTGGCTAATGAATCCCTCGCTGTGTCTCCTCAGGAAAAGCTCTCCCGTAATCGTCAGGAGAAAGCCAAGACTGGCGGAGGCGTGCTGGAGAAGAATCCTCACCTCCTTCGAGGATCGGGCCCTGGAGGTGACCGGTGTGGCTGAAGAGAGTGCGGTCACCCACGCAGAGGCTGGCGGATGCCGCAGCGGTGAGGAACTACCAGTCTCCACCCGGAAGACCTGTCAAACGTGATTTGTATTGCCTCAGACTGACCCATCCCTCCCACAGACCACATGTCCATTCTCCCACAGTTCCTCCAGCTGACGGTGCCGGCCCATCCCAGGTAGCACCCTCTCCTGATTCGGAGCTGAAAACCTAGGAGGAGAGCTCCGAGGATGCAACAGTTATAGTCGCGGCATAGCAGTCATCCCCACCCTCCACCCCGGGGGGTGGGGGTGCAGCACCATTGGGAGTGAGGTATTGTGCGACACATTAAACATCTTTTTTGCGCAACCATTATGATGCCTCTGTCACTTTCTTCCACAATGTGGGCTGACCTCCGAACCTTTGCCCATCTCTCCAGGCATGCCAGGCATGTCCGGGTCCCCCCCCCCCACCCCCCCCCCCCCCCCGTGGCACTCACCCACCCTCTGGCTGTAGGCATGTCCCCAGAACTGTGTCCCATCCTCTGGGTGTTCGGATGTTGGCTGTTGCGTGTGTGGTGTTGCCTCCCGCAGTGTTCAAGTACTGTGTCCAGACATCAGTGTGATTGGGATACTAGCCAATGGCTCCCACATGCTACATGGCCCGTCCACCCACGGGAATCCACTTGGCAAGTGTGAAGTGTTCACTCAACCATAATTGCCAATTCCCTATTAGCAATAGCCTTCAGTCGTGCAGCCAGAGGCCTCAGCAGTCGGTTGGGGTTATTGGTGGTCATTGGGGCAGACAGGCAGGGACAATGATTGCCCCCGGAACGGGTACATAATCCAGGGGTTGGCATGGTGCTGCTGTGAACGGTTGCCTCCCCAGCCCCTCTGCCCCCCCCCCCCCAACCTCCCATGGTGGCCCACCCCTGCGGAGAGTCCCCCACCACCAAGTGTCTCTCACCCCCCACCGAGCACTGGGGTGGCAAGCCAAGTGCTCCCGGGCTCTTTCCCTGTGGTTGTAGCGACCTGAGTTGGCCAAGTCCTGATTTAAAATGGCGAACGGCAAAGACTGAAGGGAAATTCAGCCAACACAGGCAGAAACCAGCAGGTGCAAGTTTGCTCTGTATTTAAATCTGCAAAAGCCCAGACAGCATCGATACTAGCAGCCATCTGCATAATAATGTAGCAACCATCTACATACTAATAAGCAATCCTCGGGAACAATAGCAACATTTGGGACAAACAAAACCGCCAGACTCCCCGGTGCCAGCAGGAGCCAACACAAAAGAGGTTAACGGACACCTGAAGACCGCCCATCGATCAGGGAACCGCTCCAGTATTGGAGAAATCGAACCAAGTGATTGGAACGAAGTCCAATCACCTAGAACCAGGTACAGGGTCCGCCCCGAAAGGCGGGAAGCCCCTGGGGACTATAAAGTTAAGCCCCCAAGTTCAAATCGTTCTTCTTGACCGGGTCCCCTAGCAACGCGAACCAACATTGACCGTGACCGGTTCAACTGCCGCCGAGAGATCGTAAGTCTCAAGTCAACGCTCGCTACGAGATAGGCGCTCCTAGCTATCAATCCGTACCAACTTTGAATCCCGCAGATTCAGACCCGAACGAAAGGCCATTTGTTCCCCTGACCTGGTGGGCCAGTCCGAAGTTAAGTATAGGCCTGTTAGTTGTAGAAGTAGCTTAGACGTAGAATTTGTGCATGAGTAGCGATTAGTGTGTATAATAAATGTGCTTTGATTTAAATCTTACTAATCGGTGTATTGAGTTACTGGTCATTACTCGAACTTGAACCTCGTGGCAGTATCATAAAGATACCTGGCGACTCGAGAGCAAAGGTTATAAAACAGAGCCAAGTGAACCAACCAAAAGTTAGCAACATATTACTGGCGACTCCGCCGGGACCCGAACTAGAAGTGGCTTCACCACTCCGGAAGAACCCAAAAATTTGAATTACAGATCCAATTGGGAACAGAAAACCACAAGTGTTCAAGCAGTTCTGACCAATCCTCATAATTCGGAAATGTGTGTATGCATGCATAACTAACAGGGCTATAAGGTAAAACTGATAGATTTTTGTTGCGACAAAACTGTCGGGAGCTTGTACTTCGGAAATTAGCGAAAGCCGTACCCATATTTACAGCACCGCCTTAGCTCACCTGTTCCAAATTTAAAAGAAGCATTCGGACAAGAAAGATGCCAATGCAGGCAATGCAACGCCTCATGAACCCAGATGAATTTGCGGTCGCAGCGACCAGCAGCAGTAGAGTAGGACAATGTCCCGTATGGGAGGAAGAAATCAGGAAGTACCTCAAAGGGAAAGGATGGCCCCTTTGGAGCGAATTCTGTAGCAATGAGGAAACCGGTCCCGGGAGTATAGGACATACTTGGTGGGAGAACCTGAGCGAGATCCACAAGAAGAGCATAGGGAAAGCTCGCAAGCTGATGGCAATCGTGTCCTGCTTGGCACAATTGCGAGGCACAGAGAAGGTTGTTAGGACGCTCCGGAAAGCGATAGAAGGCATACATCAACTGAGCAAGGTCGATGTAAGTGAGATAGAAAGAGAGAATGTAGAGTTAAGGAGGAAGTTGACAGCAAAAGACGGAGAGGTGGATGATGCCAAGTGGGCACACCAGTTTTGTCTGGCGCACTTAAGCAGCTTCCAGTCCAAGTATGAAAAGGCCTATCAGGACACGCAACGTGCAGTCCTGGTACGAGAGGAAACCAAAAAGCAGGTAGAGACATTGCAGAGGCAGTGTAGTGACCTGAAGGCAGCATTAAGAGCACTCCATGCTGCCACTACAGAGCAAAGACAAAGCTCACTAGATCACGCAAAGTGCCGGAAACAGATTGCAGAACTGCAATCTCTGCTTTCAGTCCAAAAAGGATTCCAGGAAACCTTTGGAGCAAAATTAGATGAGGACGACGGCCCTGATTGGGAAGAGTTAAATGAGACAGCGCAGAGATATGTTCAGGGAACATGTGCGCAGGGAAAGCCCCAAAAGAGGAAAGCGCCCCAACCCCCCACAGAGCAGACTGTTCAGGCTCCAATGAACCCAGTCACCACCCACCGCACAGCCACATCGGACGATACGGAATTTCTGTACACCACCCCCTTAACAGTGACCCAATTACGGGGCGCGTGTGAGAAAATCACACCGTTCCTCCCCACCTCAGGCCCCCACCATTTCTTTGCCAGAGTAAAGCAGCAGGCGACCATATACGACCTGGATGAGCGAGAGCATGTAAAGCTCACAGTTTTAAGTTTAGACCCTTTGGTCGTAGCAGCCCTTCCCAACCCACAGAATGTAGGAGGAGGCACCCTTGCAGAAATGTATACCGCGATCCTGGATGCGAACGGGTATAACCGGGGTGACCCCGTAGATGGCCTCAATAAATGCAGGCAAAAGAAAACCGAGGACCCCACAGCATTTGCTGGACGCCTGTGGATCCACTTTGCAGCAATTTTTGGAGACTTAGACCGTGTCCATTTGTCCCCAGACAACATGGCCAAATGGACCCGTACCCTTATCTCCCATGCCACAGAAACAGGACAGAAAGCTTGCGCAAATTATGATCCCTCAGAGGAGGCACATAATGAAAAATGGGTCGTAAAAAGATTGTCCCGCGCCTGGGAGAAGTTTGTACAAAACAAACCCGCAGTTAAAAATCCCGAAGAAAAACAGGCCGACGCAGATATACAGGCAGTTAAAACACACCAGAACCCCGCATGGGTAAATGAAGGAAAGAACAGCCCACCACAAAAGTCACAGGAGTGTTACAACTGTGGACAATTGGGACACTTTGCAAGGGAATGCAATGCCCACGAAAGCCACAGAGATCCCAGCAGACGGGCACTCTAAGTAAGAATAAGACAGAGCCCATACATATAGTGTGAGCACCCGTTCAGATCAGACGGACCTGAATGGAACGGACTGACAGTGTTCGGGCTCCCCCAGTTGGGTCTGCGACACCCTTTGGGATAGGTCCGGACGACTGGTAGTTGCAGCAAAAATTCGGGGACAGCCCATCGAGTTTCTCTGGGACACAGGAGGGTCCCGCACCACAATAAATTCCTCCACCATGTTCCAAAAGGACACGTGGCCCACTACAGCCACTATCACCCTCAGCGGCTTTACAGGCCACTCACAGCAGGGACACATCACAGCCCCTGTACCCATTCAAATCGGCCACATCACCACCAAGCACCCCGTGGTTTTAGTTGACCTGCCCCACACAGCAGAACACATTCTGGGAACAGACTTCATGAATTCCCACAATCTATCATTTGATCCAGTCAACTAGTGTGTCTGGAAAAAGGCAAAGTCTGCAAGAGCCCCCACAACGCTCACAATAGGTGAATACGCCAACAAAATCAGTGCAGGAGGCGGATTTTGGTTTAACCCGACCACGCTTAGCACGGACAAGCAGGTTAGGGCAGTTTTACAGAAAAACAGGACAGCATTCGTGACCCACATACACGACTGTGGCCGGATGACTGGTTCAGTACAAATCACAGGACCTGACCCAAGACCCCAAAAACAGTATGGACTTCCCCAAGAGGCAGAGGGAGAAATCGCAAAAGTTATCGACAGCTTATGAGAGCAGGGCGCACTCAGATCAGTCGCCTCCACTAATAAAGCCCTGATTTGACCAGTGAGAAAGCCCGATGGATCATGGCGACTGACCATCGATTACCGGGAACTCAACAAAATCACCCCCGCAGCAGCCCCCACAATAGCCACAAGTCCCGAGACCATGCTCAAGCAGGGACTCAATTCCCGATTCTTTACGGTTTTGGACATCAGTAATGGATTCGGGTCCATTCCATTGGCAAAGGCGTGCCAGTACAAATTTGCCTTCACCTTTAAAAATCAACAGTACACGTGGACATGCCTTCCACAAGGATTCCACAACTCCCCCTCTATTTTCCACCGACAGCTGGCAAATGGTTTAGCCAAATTCTCTCGCCCCGAATGTCTGGTCCAGTACGTAGACGACCTACTACTGCAGACAGACACCAAGGAAGAGCACATTGAGCTTCTGTTCGAACTCCTGTAACTCTTACATTCAATTGGTTGTAAAGTTAACCCCAAAAAGGCCCAGAGTTTGGAAGATAAGGTGATATATTTAGGTACAACTATCACACATGGTAAACGCGAGATCGAGCACAAAAGGATTGACTCGATTGCTAAATTTCCCCTTCCCCAGAACCTTTCTGCCCTCCGGTCATTTTTAGGAGTGGTTGGCTACTGCCGAACCCACATTGACGGTTTCGCCAGCAAGGCAGCACCCCTCTCAGACCTCCTAAAGAAAGGAGCCCCCTGGGAATGGCTTCACCAGCATACGGATGCTGTGGATGCATTGAAGCAAGCACTCATAGCAGCCCCCGCACTACATGTTCCAACCCGCTTTCCCCTTACGCTATAGAGGTAGCAAGCACAGACTGCACCCTTTCAGCCGTGCTCCTCCAGGAACGGCACGAACAGTTAAGGCCCGTGGCTTACGCCTCCAGAGTTTTAGATGCTGTGGAGCAGGGATTTTCAGCCTGTGAAAGGCACCTGCTCGCAGTATTCTGGGCAGTACAGTATTTTTCGTACATTACCGGACTAAACCCCATCACAATCCTCACAGAACACACCCCCACCCAACTTTTACTGGACGGACGACTCAAGGACGGTACAGTTAGTCAGATAAGAGCAGCCAGATGGACCCTTCTTTTGCAGGGACGGGACATCACTGTTAAAAGGACAAAGACCCACACTTTTTTAGCCGACAGCTTACAGTACCCCGGAACCCCCCACGAATGTGAAATTATCTCTCCACACCACGACACAGGCCCCTTTATTGCTAAAACACCCCCCAGAAAGATAGGTAGTTCAACCCAGAGCCCCAAGCACACAGACATGTGCGAACCCATAAAGATATATGTGGATGGATCTTCCACAATATTAGAAGGGAAGCGCAGAACTGGATGCAGTATTTACATCGAGGACGTGCAGGGATGCGCCCGAGAAGAACTAGCAATAAAACTTCCAGGACACTTAGGCGCACAGGCGGCAGAACTTGCGGCCATCGCATACATAGTGGAACACCCAGATTCCTTCCCCAGCCCAGCAGACATATACTCAGACAGCCTCTATGTCTGCAACAGCCTTACGGAATTCCTGCCCCTGCGGAAAGCAAGAGGATTTGTTTCCGCAGACGGAAAACCCCTCCCTTCAGCCCCATTGCTCCGTCACATCTTAGAGAGAGCACAGAACAGAGTTTTGGTATAGTCAAAGTTCTAAGTTACCATCGTTCCTCCCTCTCTGGAAAGGTAAAGGCCGACGCACTGGCTAAGGCAGGTTCCAGGCATGGATATTTTTGGACACCCCCTGAAAGCGCACCAGTGAATGCAGTTCATGTCTCGCAGACTAAGATCGAGGATCTAGTGCAGGCCCAGAAGCAGGACAGCAACCTCAGGGAGATTTTGAAAGGAAACTATCCAGCACCCTACGAGAGGTTTAGAAATGCACTGACCACACATGACGGTGTGGTGTTAAAAGACACCCTTTATGTGGTTCCTGAACAGGACAGGAATCAACTGATTTGTTTGTTCCATGACGGTCATGGACATCAGGGAATCGATCCCACTACAGCCCACCTCAGGCAGCTCTGCTGGTGGCCGAGTTTAAAAGACGATGTAAATCACTACATTGACTTACTTACTTACCTTGCACTGATTAACTTACTTACCTTGCACTGATTAACTTACTTACCTTGCACTGATTAACTTACTTACCTTGCAGGTCAGCTATTTAGTTCGGGAGTGAGAGCTGGGACCTTAGAAACAGCGCGGGAGCTGCGAGGCAGAGGGGACCGTTTAAAAGGTCGCTGCCTGGGGTGAGGTAAGTACTGATTAACTTACTTACCTTGCAGGTCAGCTGTTTAGTTCGGGAGTGAGAGCTGGGACCTTAGAAACAGCGCGTGAGCTGCGAGGCAGAGGGGACCGTTTAAAAGGTCGCTGCCTGGGGTGAGGTAAGTACTGATTAACTTACTTACCTTGCAGGTCAGCTGTTTAGTTCGGGAGTGAGAGCTGGGACCTTAGAAACAGCGCGGGAATTTGAAAAAGCGCGGGAGCTGCGAGGCAGAGGGGACCGTTTAAAAGGTCGCAGCCTGGGTGAGGTAAGTACTGATTAACAACTTACTTACCTTGCAGGCCAAGTCGATTTCAGCAGGAGCGGACGGGGGGCAGTGCGGAAGTGATTTCTGGGAGGTAAGTCTCTCCTTTAAATTTTTTTTTAATTTTAGTGTTTAAGGTGGGAACAGGAAGTCGACCCACGGACGTCTGGGAAGACCCTCACCAATAAATTCTGGTGGAGAGGAAACCCGAGACACTACACGTGTAGTGTCTCCCACCCGCCCTCCTCCTCTAACCTAATAATAAAACCCATTGGTGTGAGGTAAGTACCATATTTTATTATTGTTATTAATATTTTTTTTATATAAAAAATTTAATTTAGTTGTTAGCCAGATCTTGGTAGAAAGTTAGAGGGATGGCAGGGAAGGGAGTGCAATGTTCCTCCTGCAGGATGTTTGAGGTGAGGGATGCCGTTAGTGTCCCTGCTGATTTTACCTGCAGGAAGTGCTGCCATCTCCAGCTCCTCCAAGACCGAGTTAGGGAACTGGAGCTGGAGTTGGAAGAACTTCGGATCATTCGGGAGGCAGAGGGGGTCATAGATAGCAGCTTCAGGGAATTAGTTACACCAAAGATTGGAGATAGATGGGTAACTGTAAGAGGGACTGGGAAAAAACAGTCAGTGCAGGGATCCCCTGCGGTCGTTCCCCTGAGAAACAAGTATACTGCTTTGGATACTTGTGGGGGGGGGGACTTACCAGGGGTAAGCCATGGGGTATGGGCCTCTGGCACGGAGTCTGTCCCTGTTGCTCAGAAGGGAAGGGGGGAGAGGAGCAGAGCATTAGTAATTGGGGACTCGATAGTCAGGGGCACAGATAGGAGATTTTGTGGGAGCGTGAGAGACTCACGTTTGGTATGTTGCCTCCCAGGTGCAAGGGTACGTGATGTCTCGGATCGTGTTTTCCGGGTCCTTAAGGGGGAGGGGGAGCAGCCCCAAGTCGTGGTCCACATTGGCACTAACGACATAGGTAGGAAAGGGGATAAGGATGTCAGGCAGGCTTTCAGGGAGCTAGGATGGAAGCTCAGAACTAGAACAAACAGAGTTGTTATCTCTGGGTTGTTGCCCGTGCCACGTGATAGTGAGATGAGGAATAGGGAGAGAGAGCAATTAAACACGTGGCTACAGGGATGGTGCAGGCGGGAGGGATTCAGATTTCTGGATAACTGGGGCTCTTTCTGGGGAAGGTGGGACCTCTACAGACAGGATGGTCTACATCTGAACCTGCGGGGCACAAATATCCTGGGGGGGAGATTTGTTAGTGCTCTTTGCGGGGGTTTAAACTAATGCAGCAGGGGCATGGGAACCTGGATTGTAGTTTTAGGGTAAGGGAGAATGAGAGTATAGAGGTCAGGAGCTCAGATTTGACGTCGCAGGAGGGGGCCAGTGTTCAGGTAGGTGGTTTGAAGTGTGTCTACTTCAATGCCAGGAGTAAACAAAATAAGGTAGGGGAACTGGCAGCATGGGTTGGTACCTGGGACTTCGATGTTGTGGCCATTTCGGAGACATGGATAGAGCAGGGACAGGAATGGATGTTGCAGGTTCCGGGGTTTAGGTGTTTTAGTAAGCTCAGAGAAGGAGGCAAAAGAGGGGGAGGTGTGGCGCTGCTAGTCAAGAGCAGTATTACGGTGGCGGAGAGGATGCTAGATGGGGACTCATCTTCCGAGGTAGTATGGGCTGAGGTTAGAAACATGAAAGGAGAGGTCACACTGTTGGGAGTCTTCTATAGGCCTCCAAATAGTTCTAGGGATGTAGAGGAAAGGATGGCGAGGATGATCCTGGATAAGAGCGAAAGTAACAGGGTAGTAATTATGGGAGACTTTAACTTTCCAAATATTGACTGGAAAAGATATAGTTCGAGTACATTAGATGGGTCGTTTTTTGTACAGTGTGTGCAGGAGGGTTTCCTGACACAGTTTGTTGACAGGCCAACAAGAGGCGAGGCCACATTGGATTTGGTTTTGGGTAATGAACCAGGCCAGGTGTTGGATTTGGAGGTAGGTGAGCACTTTGGGGACAGTGACCACAATTCGGTGATGTTTACGTTAAGGATGGAAAGGGATAAGTATACACCGCAGGGCAAGAGTTATAGCTGGGGGAAGGCAAATTATGATGCCATTAGACGTGACTTGAGGGGGATAAGGTGGAGAAGTAGGCTGCAAGTGTTGGACACACTGGATAAGTGGAGCTTGTTCAAGGATCAGCTACTGCGTGTTCTTGATAAGTATGTACCGGTCAGGCAGGGAGGAAGGTGCCGAGCGAGGGAACCGTGGTTTACCAAAGAAGTGGAATCTCTTGTTAAGAGGAAGAAGGAGGCCTATGTGAAGATGAGGTGTGAAGTTTCAGTTGGGGCGATGGATAGTTACAAGGTAGCGAGGAAGGATCTAAAGAGAGAGCTAAGACGAGCAAGGAGGGGACATGAGAAGTATTTGGCAGGAAGGATCAAGGAAAACCCAAAAGCTTTCTATAGGTATGTCAGGAATAAGCGAATGACTAGGGAAAGAGTAGGACCAGTCAAGGACAGGGATGGAAAGTTGTGTGTAGAGTCTGAAGAGATAGGCGAGATACGAAATGAATATTTTTCGTCAGTATTCACTCAGGAAAAAGATAATGTTGTGGAGGAGAATGCTGAGCTCCAGGTAAATAGATTAGATGGCATTGAGGTACGTACGGAAGAGGTGTTGACAATTCTGGACAGGCTGAAAATAGATAAGTCCCCGGGACCTGATGGGATTTATCCTAGGATTCTCTGGGAGGCCAGGGAAGAGATTGCTGGACCATTGGCTTTGATTTTTATGTCATCATTGGCTACAGGAATAGTGCCAGAGGACTGGAGGATAGCAAATGTGGTCCCTTTGTTCAAAAAGAGGAGCAGAGACAACACCGGCAACTATAGACCGGTGAGCCTCACGTCTGTAGTGGGTAAAGTCTTGGAGGGGATTATAAGAGACAAGATTTATAATCATCTAGATAGGAATAATATGATCAGGGATAGTCAGCATGGCTTTGTGAAGGGTAGGTCATGCCTCACAAACCTTATCGAGTTCTTTGAGAAGGTGACTGAACAGGTAGACGAGGGTAGAACAGTTGATGTGGTGTATATGGATTTCAGCAAAGCGTTTGATAAGGTTCCCCACGATAGGCTATTGCAGAAAATACGGAGGCTGGGGATTGAGGGTGATTTAGAGATGTGGATCAGAAATTGGCTAGCTGAAAGAAGACAGAGGGTGGTGGTTGATGGGAAATGTTCAGAATGGAGTTCAGTCACAAGTGGAGTACCACAAGGATCTGTTCTGGGGCCGTTGCTGTTTGTCATTTTTATCAATGACCTAGAGGAAGGCGCAGAAGGGTGGGTGAGTAAATTTGCAGACGATACTAAAGTCGGTGGTGTTGTCGATAGTGTGGAAGGAAGTAGCAGGTTACAGAGGGATATAGATAAGCTGCAGAGCTGGGCTGAGAGGTGGCAAATGGAGTTTAATGTAGAGAAGTGTGAGGTGATTCACTTTGGAAGGAATAACAGGAATGTGGAATATTTGGCTAATGGAAAAGTTCTTGAAAGTGTGGATGAGCAGAGGGATCTAGGTGTCCATGTATATAGATCCCTGAAAGTTGCCACCCAGGTTGATAGGGTTGTGAAGAAGGCCTATGGAGTGTTGGCCTTTATTAGTAGAGGGAGTGAGTTCCGGAGTCAGGAGGTCATGTTGCAGCTGTACAGAACTCTGGTACAGCCGCATTTGGAGTATTGCGTACAGTTCTGGTTACCGCATTATAGGAAGGACGTGGAGGCTTTGGAGCGGGTGCAGAGGAGATTTACCCAGGATGTTGCCTGGTATGGAGGGAAAATCTTATGAGGAAAGGCTGATGGACTTGAGGTTGTTTTCGTTGGAGAGAAGAAGGTTAAGAGGAGACTTAATAGAGGCATACAAAATGATTAGGGGGTTGGATAGGGTGGACAGTGAGAGCCTTCTCCCGCGGATGGAAATGGCTGGCACGAGGGGACATAACTTTAAACTGAGGGGTGATAGATATAGGACAGAGGTCAGAGGTAGGTTCTTTACACAAAGAGTAGTGAGGCCGTGGAATGTCCTACCTGCTACAGTAGTGAACTCGCCAACATTGAGGGCATTTAAAAGTTTATTGGATAAACATATGGATGATAATGGTATAGTGTAGGTTAGATGGCTTTTGTTTCGGTGCAACATCGTGGGCCGAAGGGCCTGTACTGCGCTGTATTGTTCTATGTTCTATGTTCTATTGAGAATTGTCTTATCTGCGCCAAGAAAAATCCGGACAAATACGCCAAAAAGGCTCAGATCTGTCACACCCGACCCGTTAATGGCCCCTGGACTAACCTCCAGATTGATTTTATGGGACCATTGCCCCCTTGCAGAAATGTTATAAATATGTACTCGTGGTGATAGACACATTTACCAAATGGGTGGAAGCATTTCCATCCAGAACTAACACGGCAAAGACCACAGCCAAGATTTTAACCCACCACATCTTTACGAGATGGGGACTCCCCCGCAGCATTGAATCCGACCAAGGTTCCCATTTTACGGGACGTGTCATGAAGAACGTCCTCACGATATTTGGCATTACCCAAAAATTCCACATTGCATACCACCCCCAGTCAAGTGGTATCATGGAGCGCATGAATCGGACGCTAAAATCCACCCTCAGAAAAATGGTCTAACAAAACAACACCACTTGGGACTCAGTCCTCCCTTTTGCGCTGATGTTTTTGCGAAATACAGTTTCAACTTCTACAGGTTACACCCCACACACCCTCATGACCGGACGCCCCATGAAAGGGACAGAATTTTTATTAGGTTTAGATTTGACCAGCCCCGAAGTGACGGCCCTCACACACGAGAAAACAGTCGAACAATTAGTGGAAAACATTAAAATGGCTCAGCTAGCAGCCGCAGTGAAATTGGGCACAAGAAAGAAACAGAGCAAGGCTTGTTTCGATAAGACAGTGCATGCGACTGAATTCAGTGTAGGACAGCAAGTCATGCTCTCCGTATACAACCCCAGCGCATTCCTGTCTCCAAAGTACTCGGGTCTGTATTCCATTGCGGACAAAGTAAGCCCTTCCGTCTACAAGATAAAGTACCCCAATGGAAAGACTGCGTGGTTCCATATCAACCAGCTGAAGGCATATGGAACACAGTCTAACCACGCACACCATGTCATGCTCGACACAGCACACCACACCCCGCCCACAGCCAACGTAACCCTACCATCCCCCAACACGTCCAGCCCAGCCACGGACTCAACCTCGACTCCACCCCCGAAATATACACTCCGCCCCAGAATGCCCACTGACTGCAGCAACAGCGACAGCGACTGTGACTCAGACAATAGCCACAGCACACCTCCCTACTATCCCCATGCAACAGGACCGACACCCAGCGATTCTGAGCACGATTCGAGTGATCCCTTCACGATCACTTTCTCAAACAAACCCCACCACCAACCACCGAGCTACAATGACGACCCCAATTCCATCCCCACAGAACTAGACACCACCTTTTGGCACCGAGATAATTCGTACAAACTCATCCGGAACGATGAGAGCGATCCAAAATCACACCATGCAGCCCTATCAGCCCTGATCCACTCGAGAGTTTGGCATCGGGAGAAGATGACGACCTTGAGTCTGACTCCCAAAACGAGAACCCCTTTGCGACCCTGTTCGCGACTGATAACTGAGGTGTCCAGATGATGTTTGAAAAGGAACCGCTTGGGAGAAAACGGTGTCCTTTCTGATGGAACCAGCAGCATGTTTTATGTTGTTTGTAGTGTTTTGTTAAATGTTGTATGTTCGACCGGAAAAAAAAATTTCCACGGCCCCACGCCACCACCCTTCTGACGCCCACTGGCAGTCAGAGAAACTAGTTTGGCCAGACGCCAGTTCAGCGGAACTAGTTTGTCCACAGAGACATGTTAAGGTCCCAGACGCCAGTTCAGAGGAACTCGTCTGTCGACGGAAACCCAGACCCCCGTTCGTAACTACTCTTCTGGTTCGAGGAAGGAACCAATACGGCAGCCCCCACGATGACTACATTTTTTGCCCGTTCTTGTCGGTTGCTCAGGCAGTGGAGAAACAGCTTGGGACCCGCCCTGCCTGGGAACCCCCCTCTGGTCAACTACGCTCGGGTAGGAGAGACACGGCATTGGTCACCGTCCTACCCGGGGACTCCATCTAACTCTTACCCGTAGCTGCCCATACGCACCTCATTTTGGCAAAGTTTGGTTCAGAAAAAGTTTTCTTTTGTTTTCAGGTAACCCTTAGGTTGCCAACCTTATGCTATTTACATCCTCAAACATTTGGATGGTAAACCGCACAGCCTGCGAGACGGCTCGCACTGGTTCATATCTGTAAGTGTGTCTTGTCCTGAAATTCGGTTTTTGAAAAAAAAATTGAGGGAGTCACACATAGTGACCAATTATAAAGGGAGTAATTGGCACTAAAGGACAGACAGACTATCATACGAGATATTAACACAACGTAGTAACAGACACTATGCTTGATCACACAGAACTCCAGAAGCTCCAGGACCGGAGAAGAGAAGAGAAGAGAAGTGAAAGAAGAAGAACCATGAGGACATCCTCCGGATTGTTCATCATTATAATGGACATTTGGTTGCGCACGAACGCAAACCCCATGACCTCAAGCCCCCCAGCCGTTACTGATTCACTTCCCTACAGTACCCAGAGCCCAGTCACAAGCGACACCACACCATCTTGGTGTGACAGGTGTATAACCTGGTACTCCCTGTCCTACGTGATAGAATCCCTATTGGTATTAGCGATACTCTGCTGCATCGTGCAGACTATTCGTCTGAGAAAGTGGAGAAGGAGAGCCTACCGCGCTCGCACCCTGGTATATAGAATAAGATCCCCTATTTTCGGATACGACCAGAGCCCCAACCCCCGCGATCTATAATAAAGAGCATTCATTTGCGTTTTGTTGTAAATCAAGAAATGTTCATGAGCAATTGTACAATCCTGAGCTTGACTGCCAAGCCAGGAAAATGTGTATAAAACTGCTATGATTTTGTTTGTATGGTTTAGGAAGTTAGTGTGATGAAATATTTGAGTGAGTGTAGTGTATTAAGGATAGTTAGAGGTTCCCATTTCCTTGTTTTGTAATGCATGTCCCTGTTTGACATAGCGCCCCTCAGAATGTCAGTTAAGATTTTCTTGCATAGTTATGGTCAATGTAGAGGCCATAGAAGAGTGCTTGCTGGGTCAGGGAATGGAAAGCAACGCAGTTATGTGATCCTTCACGCTTCGCGTTAGGATCACAAGGAGGGTGTGTAGCCACCTGAGTTGGCCAAGTCCCGATTTAAAATGGTGAATGGCAAAGGCTGAAGGGAAATTCAGCCAACACAGGCAGAAACCAGCAGGTGCAAGTTTGCTGTGTATTTAACTCTGCAAAGGCCCAGACAGCATCGATAATAGCAGCCATCTGCATAATAATGTAGCAACCATCTACATACTAATAAGCAATCCCCGGGAACAATAGCAACATTTGGGACAAACAAAACTAAGCCAGACTCCCCGGCGCCAGCAGGAGCCAACACAAAAGAGGTTAATGGACACCTCAAGACCGCCCATCGATCAGGGAACCGCTCCAGCATTGGAGAAATCGAACCAAGCGATTGGAATGAAGCCCAATCACCTAGAACCAGGTACAGGGTCTGCCCCGAAAGGCGGGAAGCCCCTGGGGACTATAAAGTTGAGCCCCCAAGTTCAAATCGTTCTTCTTGACCGGGTCACCCAGCAACGCGAACCAACATTGACCGTGACCGGTTCAACTGCCGCCGAGAGATCGTAAGTCTCAAGTCAACGCTCGCTACGAGATAGGCGCTCCTAGCTATCAATCCGTACCAACTTCGAATCCCGCAGACTCAAAACCCGAACGAAAGGCCATTTGTTCCCCTGACCTGGTGGGCCAGTCCGAAGTTAAGTACAGGCCTGTTAGTGGTAGAAATAGATTAGACGTAGAATTTGTGCATGAGTAGCGATTACTGTGTATAATAAATGTGCTTTGATTTAAATCTTACTAATACTAATACTCGATGTATTGAGTTATTGGTCATTACTCAAATTTGAACCTCGTGGCGGTATCATAAAGATACCTGCCGACTCGAGAACAAAGGTTATAAAACAGAGCCAAGTGAACCAACCAAAAGTTAGCAACATGAGCAAAGATGGCTACTCACCTCCGCAGCTTCCCGCGGAAGCCCTTCCGTTATTCAAAAGGAGTACTAATCGGCGCCAGCGTGACCGCTTGCTGGGGAGGCCGTTGGATATGGGGGGGCTCTCGTTACTTGTATGGAAATTGGGCTTAGGTGGTGATAAATCGTTTCTCGCTGCGCTACAGTGAGATCCCGACCTAAGGGAGCGGGTCGGTTGCATCACAAACTGTTTGGCGCCAGTGTGGTTCTCATTTTTGGCCTCTCCCACTATTCACCAGCCTCGTTTACTTTGAGCGAGAGCGTAATGACTCCGGAGAATCGCCCTTATGTTTTGGGTCAGGGTCCTGATGTTGGGATTAAATGGGAGTCCAACTTTGCAATACATCGAGAGGGAGAGGGGGGTGGGTGGCAGGTGGTGGGGGCGGCGTGGGAGGCATCTCCAAGCACCTACTGTGCTCCCAGCAGCATGGAAGGCCCAGTCGCTGGTTGGAAAATACATTCATACATATAAATGGCTTGGATATTGGACTACAAAGTGACATTTTTAAATTTGCCGGATAGCAAACTTGGAGTGTGTTGTTGGTGATTTTTGATAGCAATGGGCAATACACGGCCATGAAATCCAGCAGGGAACAGCTCGTCTTGAAGGTGGTCACAGATATCGGTGATCAGTTACAATGCCTGTCTCAGTCTGTGAAAGCACTGCATTTCAGATAGGTCAAGGAATCTGAGTCTCTGTCTGTAAATCTCTCGTGTGGGTGGAGCCATCTGCAGTCTTGTACTTCTCTTGGACTTCTCGCTATTGCCTCCTGTGCATCTCTTTCTCTGTCTGTCCCTCCTGTGCGTTTATCCTTCTTGTGTACCTCCCTACCTTTTAACTCCCTCCAGTGGACCTACTGATCCCCCACAGCATGTTGGCGCTGCCATGTATGGTGATTGACTTCCTTGCCGTTGTAATATTGAAAACATCTGTGGTGGGTCGGTTCACATCCTGCTGGTGTCTGCTTGAGAGCCTCCACACCTCTCGGAAACCTTTAGGCTGACAAGAACCATCTATGAAATGTTTCTCAGAGGGAGCTGACAAAGCTGTAAGGACAGAGCCTTTATCAAGATTAAACAACCTGAACTTTAAACATCTCCATAAGCCGTGGCTCAATCTCATTTCGTTTTCACTTGCAAGTTTCCCAGTTCCTGGGAAATCCATGCTGATTTAAATTGAATCAATTGAAATTCTCTTATTGCTCTGAAGCTATTCTGCTAAGGTCTGTGTTAATTAACAGCCTACCAATCCTAATCAACACAGCTCTGTTAAAGCCAGAAGAGGGCGCATTGGAGCTGGTTTGATTTCAGTTTTCACTTCTTACCTGACCCAAACCCACTTGTTCTTGGGTCTTCCCCAAGGTATCTGTTATTTTTATTTTTTTAAATTTTAGAATACCCAATTATTTTTTCCAATTAAGTAACAATTTAGCGTGGCCAATCCACCTACCCTGCACATCTTTGGGGTGTGGGGGTGAAACCAACGCAGACACGGGAAGAATGTGCAAACTCTACACGGACAGTGACCCAGGGCCGGGATTCGAACCCGGGTCCTCAGCACCGTAGGCAGCAATGCTAACCACTGTGCCACCGTGTTGCCCGTAAGGTATCTGTTATAACCCAATCAGAGGCCATGGTGTCTGTAACCTCAGAGTCTCTGCGGCCTCACCAGAGTACGATCTACCTAGATGAAGGAGCGGAGCCACCGCCTTAATCCAGGCCCAAATGAGAGCCGGGCGCCAGGAGACTCTTCGCGGAGTAGGAGGTGTAGTGGCAACGAGGATGGGAGTGGCCAGGCCGACCATGGTCCCACCTTCACATGGACCCTTTCAAGGAGCCTTGTGTCTAATTATTGTAGATGCCCATTCGATGGATGTCCATCAAATGACCACAATGACATTGAGGGCCACTACTGAGCGGCTCAGACAAACCTTTAGTGTTCATGGGCTTCCCGAAGCACTGGTATCGTACAACAGCATAGGGTGTGGAGTTCACCAACTTTCTGAAGCAAAACGGGATCCACCATGTACGGACTGCACCTCACAGCAGTAGACATTTGAGCTCGGCATGAAAAAAAAACAGACCTCCGGTTTCCCGGAAACCCAACTGGCCTTGTTTCCTTTTTTATTACTTACCACACCACATGCCACCACCAGAGTGGCCCTCAGAATTGTTAACGGTAGGTGAGGCTGAGCCTTGTCCTGCCAGATGTATGGGTCCTGCCAGGTGTATGCAACTGGCAGGAACATGCTGAAACACACCAATCCAGACCCATCTGGGAATGTGGCGGGCGACACAGTCTATTTCCAAAATTTTGCCAACAGGGTGTTGTGGGTCCCAGGGATGGTCGTAAAGCAGTCAGGACTGGTCTTGACTCTGTATGAGTATGAGGTAAAGATTCAAACAGGCGCATGGACCACCTCCGCAGCCGGGTCTTGTAGGTCCAGCATTCACGTGAGGAAGTAGCAGTGCTCTGAAAGCTAGTGATTCGAAACAAACCTGTTGGACTTTAACCTGGTGTTGTAAGACTTCTTACTGTACAGCAGAAACGAGCAGAGCACAATGTGTGACACCCAGGGTTGAAGTTGGTATTATGGAAAAAAACAGACTACCCACGGGGGGGCGGGGGGGGGGGGGGGGGGGGGGGCGGAGAGGGCAGATGGAGGGAATATATGTTAAAAATTCTGTAAGTAAGGAATGTCACTATGTAAATATCAGGTGCACTATAGATCGAGTTGTTACTCTGTAAAAACTGAAAAATGCCAATAAAAATATATTTTTTAAATGGAGCGTCTCCCTCATTATGGTGGCCTGCAGTGACCTCCAGCAGAGGGGCGACATGGTGGGGGGGGGGGGAGGAGGAATGGAGGTGGGGCACGGGAGCAGTCAGTGCTGGCTGTACTGGGGTCCGTGGTCCAAGCACTCCCCCCCCCCCCAACCCTCTGCCCAGTACCCCCTCGCCCCCAGCGCCCCTTCTGCAGCCAGTCCAGTCCATCCCTCACATCCATCTGATGGAGCACCAAGGCAGGTTGTAATGTAGTGAACATGTGTTTATTGTGAACATATATATACTAGTTTGTGCCCTAGCCGCTATAGCTATGTTATGTGCTGCATCCATGCCAACCCAACTGGTGTCTATCTTTTTAGCCTTATGGGTCCTAATGCTATGCATAGGTGAATCCATGAGTGGTACATCAGGAGTGGAGGCGGCCTGCTGCGACTCACGCCCTGTGACCTGGGTCCCCTTTGCCAACTGTCTTCTGGGGCGACCAGGCCTGGATGGGTTCGGCTGCTGCTGTGGTGTCCAAGGTGGCATGGCGCCACCCTGTTCTGCCCGCTGCCCATATGATATGCCAGGGTCAGGAGGGGGAGGGGGGGAGGGAGGAGTCCGAGGTGTTGTGATGTTCCTACACCTTCCCTGCGGGAGTCCGCAACATGGGCCCCATCATCTCCTCCTCTCTCAGGGTACCTGCTGCATGGGACAGGGGTGTGAGTCGAGTTAATTCCTCAGGCTGCCCCGCCACCTGGCACTGCCAGTCCTGGAGCCCCAATTGCACCTCGACCAGGGTCTCCATGCTCGCAGCCTAAGAGCACAGGGAGTGGGCCAACCTATTCTGGGATTGCGCCTCATCACCCAGTGACTGTGCCACCACTTTCTGAGTCTGTGCTACATCAGGCAGTGACTGCACCATTTTCCCTGGGACTGGGCCACCGCCCTCTGTGTCTGAGCCACGTCGACCAGCGCCCGGGCATTATGTCAGTGATGACCCACTGTGACTGTATCACACTCTGGAGTGCCGCTGCAATGTCCAGCTGGCTGATACATGGCAGCTTGTGAGAGGGCAGCCTTGTTCTGGGACTTGGCCACCACCCGCACAGATTGCCCCAGGCCTTGGACATCATGACCCATGGCTGAAACCTTTGCCACCCATCCGGTGTTGGCCAGAATGGCACGCAGTGTCGATGTCACCACTTCCTGCTGCTGCATGCGGTTGAACTCCCCCACCTGTACCTACAGGTACTGGATGCTCGCCGACAACTCCTCATGCAGTCCCTGGCTCTGTAACTACATTTCCTCAATTGATGGGACTGTCAGCTAGTCCATGGGCTTGGATGACCCTCCATCCATCCTCCCCCTGTTGTACCGCAGCATGGCAGCATGTATGTGGTGCACATCAGGGAGTGTCCCAGGAGCCTCTTCATTAAAGTGCCCAACCGAAGTGAGTGTCTCTGGGATGGTGGGGGGTGTTGGAGACAGCTGTGCTGGAAAGTCGGTGTCTTTTTTCATAGAATTTACAGTGCAGAAGGAGGCCATTCGGCCCATCAAGTCTGCACCGGCTCTTGGAAAGAGCACCCTACCCAAGGTCAACACCTCCACCCTACCCCCATAACCCAGTAACCCCACCCAACACTAAGGGCAATTTTGGACACTAAGGGCAATTTATCATGGCCAATCCACCTAACCTGCACATCTTTGGACTGTGGGAGGAAACCGGAGCACCCGAAGGAAACCCACGCACACACGGGGAGGATGTGCAGACTCCGCACAGACAGTGACCCAAGCCGGAATCGAACCTGGGACCCTGGAGCTGTGAAGCAATTGTGCTATCCACAATGCTACCGTGCTGCCCTAAACTCTTGCCTGAACTCAAGCTCCACGGTGTCACGAGATGCATGTCGAGGGCTCTTGTCGGTGTCCTCGTTATCTTGTGGGGGTGGGGGGGTGGTGGGTGGTGGGGGGGGGGGGGGGTGGGTGGGAGGGGGGGTGTAGAGGGTGACCCCGTGTGTGGGTGGAGTGGGGGGGTGTTGGGGTGATGGTGGAGGTGGAGGGGAGGTGTGGGTGTAATGGTGGTGGAGGGGTGTTGTGTGGGGGTAGTGGTGCTGCCTACTCACCCTGACCGCCCCGAGGAGGTCATGCAGTTCCTTTCGGCACAGCAGTCCGGTCCTCACGGTATTGTTCACGCCATCTGCGCCCTGGTCCAGTGAACGGCAGCGGCTGGCAATTTCCTATTCACATGGGCACAGGGTCGCCTGCCTCTCCTCTACGGTGGCCATTAGGGTCTTGCGTTCAGCGTCCGTGAAACGGGTGCTGCTCTTCTTACTGCCATCTTATAGACTGAGATGAGTATGTGTGGGGAGTACAGTGTGTATATGTGGCTGCAGCTAGTCAGCCTCCTCATTGTCAATCCCAAGCCCAGTGAATCCGGCACCATTTCTCATAGGAATCGATCATGTTCCACGTGGTGCACCTGCTAGTTCCTTAATGGTCGGTGAATTGGTCCAGGTGCAACACCAATTTTGCTGTCATAGAAGACCACTAATCCTGACCGGTGTCAACACTTAGTCTCAAGAACAGAGAATCCGGTTCAAGGTCTATGACTTGTTTCTTAATTTGTTGCAGAAGCTAGAACTGAGGATCATTCTGAAGAAGTTCAGGATAGAATGACATTTAATTCATAGACATCAATGTGAAGCAATTGTTCCAACAAAAACCTGGAAATGAAGGGTACCAGTAAAATTGCTCAAGCTGGTCTTGGATACCTTAAAATGGACCTGATGTCAGTATCACTGATTTTAACTGGGGGGTTGAAAATAATGAACTGTTTTTTCCTTCTGAGACAGTTATGTACTAAATGACAATGTTGATGAGTACAGTAAAAAGTCTTAGAAGTCTTATTTGGAATCACGAGCTTTAGGAATATAGCTCTTTCATCAGATGAGTCCAGCAAATAATATGCGAAGGGAGGAAGTGCATTCACAAAGACTGGGGTTCAGGGTGACAGTGCGGGAGAAGAAAACAAAGTGCAATTCATGATTTAAAGCCATAATACCAATTGGGCTGAATTTAGTTTTCTCAGTGCAGGTACTGATAGCAGTCGCGGAACTTCAGTTTGCAGTGAGAAGAGCTGGCAGACTGCAATTATACAACCATTGGCCAATTCCAATTATTTGAGGAATATGGTGACCAAGAAGGCACCAGATCCGTTATCAGCTGACTGGTTCAGAGGTCCAGGCACCATTTTTAAGCAACATCTGTGTTGCCTCCATTGCTGACATGCAACAGCATATGTAGAGTGTATACAAGACCCCAGGGTCGTCATCTTGCCTCCAGACAAGGACGGCACATGACTCAAAGCAGACATTGTGTGGCCTCCTGGTTCAACATTGTCTCCCTGCAGATACTCCTCCAAACTATCCAGGTATGACGGGAGTGTTTTCCTCCAACAAGGATTCCTACGTCAGACTCCTCTTCAATGACTACAGTTCCTCCTTCAACACCATAATCCCAGCCAAACTCATATCAAAGCTCCAAAACCTAGGACTTGGCTCCTCCCTCTGCAACTGGATCCTCGACTTCCTGACCCACAGACCACAATCAGTAAGGATAAGCAAGATAGTTTTTAATACCCCCTGCAAGGTTGCGTACTTAGCCCCTGCTATACTCCCTGTACGCACACGACTGTCTGGCAAAATTTGGCTCCAACTCCATCTGCAAGTTTGCTGATGGCACGACTGTAGTGGGTCAGATCTCGAACAACGAGGAGTCAGGGTACAGGAGGGAGATAGGGAACCTAGTGGACTGGTGTAATGACAACAATCTCTCCCTCAATGTCAGCAAAACTAAAGAGCTGGTCAATGACTTCAGGAAGCGAAGTATCGTACACACCCCTGTCTGCATCAATGGTGCTGAGGTGGAGATATTTGACAGCTTCAAATTCCTAGGTGTGCACATCACCAACAATCTGTCCTGGTCGACCCACGTCAATACTATAACCAAGAAAGCACAACAGTGTCTATACTTCCTCAGGAAACTAAGGAAATTCAGCATGCCCACATTAACTCTTACCAACTTTTACAAATGCACCATAGAAAGCATCCTATCTGGCTGCATCACAGCCTGGTACGGCAACTGCTCGGCCCAAGACCATAAGAAACTATAGAGTCGAGAACCCAGCCCATCACACAAACCTGCCTCCCATCCTGTCTACACCACCCGCTGCCTTGGGAAAGTGGGCAGCATAATCAAAGACTCCTCCCATCCGGGTTACTCATTCTACCAATTTCTTCCATCGGGCAGGAGATACAAAAGACTGAGAACACGCAAAAACAGATTCAGAAACAATTTCTTCCCCGCTGTTACCACACTCCCGAATGACACTGTTATGGACTGAAGTGATCTCCTCACACATCTTCTCTACTTAGTAGTACAACACTCTGTATGCTCACCCCAATGCCTGTGTCTATGTATTTACATTGTGTATTTATGTATGTTCTTTTTTTTTTCATGTATGGAATGATCTGCCTGTACTGTACGCAGAACAATGCTTTCCATGTACCTCAGTACATGTGACAATAAAACAAATCCAATCCATTCCAAAGATTCAATGGCCTTGAAGCCCACAATTTCAACCAAGCTCATTGGATCTGTTCTAAAGTGCACCAATTCTCTGGCCTGTTTAAAGAGGAAGTACATCAATTCTTTATGTCGTGATGTCGGGGTGCCACATATGTCACACATGTCGCACATGTCCCTTGTAGAGCCCAGGGAGGAGCCGCTGGAATTGGGTTCCGCAATGACTTTTAAAGCCACTGGCTTTAAAGACTTTTAAAGACACTGGCTTTAAAGATTCCTCGCTCAAGGAGTGATCTCATGAAGTAATAGGGATATGGTGACATAGACATAGAACTTACAGTGCAAAAAGAGGCCATTCGGCCCATCAAGTCTGCACCGGTCCATCACCCTACCTAAGCCCACACATCTACCCTATCCCCGTAACCCAGTAACCCCATCTAAACGTTTTGGACACAAAAGGCAATTTAGCATGGCCAATCCACCTAATTTGCATGTCTTTGGACTGTGGGAGGAAACCAGAGCACCCAGAGGAAACCCACGCAGGCACGGGGAGAATGTGCACACTCCGCACAGACAGTGACCCAAGCCCGGAATCGAACCTGGGACCCTGGAGCTGTGAAGAAACTGTGCTAACCACTGTGCGACAATGCCGCTCATATGGAGCTGAATTCTCTGTCGGCGGGACCCTCTGTTTTGGCAGCAGCGCACTCACGCCAGTGGATTTCCCGATGGCGTGGGGTGCCCACAGTAGAAAACCCCATTGGCCGGCTGTTGGGACACAGAGTCCCGCTGCCAGAGAGGGTGCACCACACCAGACAAAGGATGTGGCAGGATGGAGAAACCCGCCCATGCTATATCAAAAACAAACTTTATTACTAACACAGTATTAAAATATCTTGAACATCATACCAGAAAATTCTAAACAATGCAGTGACAAGTGGCTGGTTTAGCACAGTGGGCTAAACAGCTGGCTTGTAATGCAGAACAAGGCAGCAGCGTGGGTTTAATTCCCATACCGGCCACCCCGAACAGGCGCCAGAATATGGCGACTCGGGGCCTTTCACAGTAACTTCATTGAAGCCTAATTGTGACAATAAGCGATTATTATATTATTATTATATTCCCACTCAAACACCCAAAAAGAACCATCTCAGCTCTTAACCCACCTTAAATAGATAGCACTGAGGCATACCTGCTTTACAGAGATGTTCTCTGACACGGTCTAAAGAATGGATCTGCAGAAACTTTGGCTGTATGCTTTCAGAAGCTACATCAACTCTCCTAATCAGACCATTCGGAACTAAATGGAAAGACTGCAAATCTGTATGCAGAAATATCTTCAACTGAACTGCAATGGGAGCAAACTGCCTGACTTCTGTTCACAGCTTCATCTAAAACTCCACTGACCTGCTTTCTGCAAAATGCCTGCTAACTTAGCTCCACCCAGTAACGACATCATTTTATCTAGCTGAAAATTCCACAGGGAACCCCCTCCCCCTTAATCCAAACAAAACTGCATTTAGTCCAAGCTTTTACGATGGCTTAATTGCACCCCTGGCTCTCAAACGTTTAGTTGTTTTTCAAACTAGTATTTCTTTTAAAACATGACTGCAGCAGTCACACTTTTAACCCTTACTGCAGCAAATAACTGTAACACAATATGGCTGAAATTCCTACATTCATCACAATGGCCACTCCGACACCAGAATGTAGTTGAGGTAGGAGCAGTAGACTGTGGGATGCACCATTGCTCTACGCAGACATTACCTTGATTATCTCCTTCCTGACCGCTCTCAGCATCAAGTCCTGCTGCAGATGGTATCCCTTGTTGGCATGCTGGCTGCACTTCAATGACACTAAGTTCAACTCTTCCTCTGCACCAGTCCTCCTCCGCTCGACACTCCCTGAACACTGGATGTACGAGACCCATTTTGCCTGCAGGCATTCAATAACAGAGGGCAGAACCTTGGCAAGGGTGCGTCCTCCAAAGCAGACCTGGGTTTCAAGAAAAACCTTGCACCTGTGGCAGAATGCTGCTCATCCCGGTCTTGGGGGGCTCACCCGAGACTTACTTAATTCACTCTCAACCTTTCTTCAGTTGCAGTCAACTGTACTCGCAATATCTTCCCGCCTCCTCTCCCCTCTGCCAAAACAATCCCAGAGTGATGACAGGCAGCTCGAATTAGATTAGCTTCCACTTCAAAGACTACTTACCTGCTCACCACCAGCACTAGCTGGTCAAGAAAGAAAATGCCTGATATGCGCTTCCAACTTAATCATAAAGATAGCGCTGAATTTCTAAACGTTGTGACTTTATGAGTATTCGCTGCATATTAAACCATTAAAATTACTTTCCCGCTGCATGTCATTGGCATTGCTGTCCCACTTCCTCCCCCATCACCCCACCAATTCAGTGCTCCCATCCCAACATAGAGCATTGAAACTGCGTTTCCCACACTATTCAATACCCTACCTCTTTCTCTCCCTCTCTCGACAGAATTAAGTTCCACCCAATCCTCCATCCTCCGTTTACAGCTGGGAATTTGCAGTGCAGCTGAAAGTGAATGGAGGTGTAGCCATCCAAGGTGGCCACCTGCAAAGGACCATGGGAATTATGGCCAACCCAGGACTCAGACAGATACAGACCCTATTTGTATCTGAAACACAGGTAACCAGACCTGATCGAAGCCACCGCTGGTTTGCATTTTAATGGCCCATTTCCCAGGACAATAGAACTCCAATCAAGCAACCGGTACAGCCACAGACTGATCGGCGCCACTCCCCTTACTCAGAAAGCCCAACTGCCAAGGTCAATGACCGTTAAGGACCCGCCCAGCTACTAAAGCACCCGCCCCTTTATTGGCCGAAATCGAAGACAGTGATCAGAGCCCTGTCGAACTATTGGGTCCAAGGTTAAGGACCGCCCCAAAGAGCGCAAAATCCCAGAGGGATAAAAGAGGACACAGCCATATGTTCTGTCTCTTTTGGATCCGGCCTGTGCCAACCCAATTGCAGCAGGAACAGCCAGCTAAGTTCAAGACCAACGATTGCTACCTGACGGATGAGCCCAGCAGAGACAGAGCCACTTTCTTCCAACCAGCCAAGTGAAATCCAGATGAAGGCCTTTATCTATTTGCACAGTGCCGTTTGCCCTGAAGTTAAGTATAGGTTATTGTAGCTGATAAGTGTAGTTTAACTCGTCGTAGATATTGTGTTGCATGTTGTGATAACTCCTGTGTATGTAAATAAACCATCTTTTGAACTAACTAACTGGTTGTGTGGTCATTTGATCGATATAAGGGAAAGGCTTGTGGTTCATGAAGATAAATAGAAATACCCACAGTATTGGCGACGCTGTTGGGACTGAAACAGAGCAACAAGAGGCTTGGCTGGAATGCCTGTTCTCGCTCACAACGAGTCCGCCACGGACGAGACTGGAGAATTCCACCCACTCACTCTATTTTCTAAACCTTCTCAAGATTTTTGAAAAAGTTAAAATTAATCTGCCATTTTAGTAGAAAGCAACTGTCCAAAGTTACTTAACTAAATAAACTCACAGAAAAGCTTCCCGATAGGAGACAGGATTATAAAGAGAACAGTCACATTCAATTGTTTGCATGGTTTTATATGCTGGCTGAGCACTAGGTGCTCAGCATAAACAGGATGTTGCTAATAGTAATTATAATTAGTATTGTAATGCAGTAGTTTTTTAAGAATCAAGTGTTATCTAAAAACCATTTGTTTTGCACTTACCTGGGGGCGTCTGATTTCTTCGGTCACGTAATTTAAGTTATTCCATCCATCATAAGACCACATCCCCTGTTGGAATGCCATTCCCACTGACCCAATTTCTCCTATTGTTCCTTTAAAGGCATTCTGAAAATTGTGTATGTGTCCCTTGAAGATCAACACTATTCCACCGGTCACAATGATAAATAGGGATAGTAGTTTGGCAAACGTGAAAACATTTTGAATACGAGTTGCCAGCTTCACATTAAGACCATTAATGATCCCTAGAATTAAAATGCTGGCAGCTGCCGTGCATTTTACCACAGCTGATGGTGGTCGACATTCACCATAAAATGGAGCTGCAACGTACTGCGCGAGACTCAGAGACATTGCTGCAATACCGGCAGGTCTAGCAAGAAACACAGAAGTCCAGGAGCACAGAAAGGCAGGGACATGACCAAAATTTCTAAAGATGTATATGTACTCGCCGCCAGATTCTTTTATGGTAGTCCCAAGTTCTACATATGCGAAAGCGGCTATTGTGCATATCAGCCCACTGGCTGTCCATATCAAGAGGCTGGCTCCAGGACTCCCAACGTATCGTAACACCCATTCCGGAGACATGTAGATGCCAGAGCCAATCATTGTCCCCACAATCAAACAAACCGCACTAATTAATCCTACTTCACGTTTTAAATGTAGTTTTCCTGTAGTTGTATCCATATCCAAGGTGGGTTAGCAACGATGCAGCTTGATCCTTTCCTCCTTTTCTCACCTTTAGCACTACCGAACGTCCTTGTTTAAATATTTTACGACATGTAAAGTTCTAAGTATACAATACCTGACCAGCATTTTGTAAACATTAACTGCTATGTTAACTATCAGTCCTACCTTCAGATAAAGTGCTGGCATGCAAAGCAATATGCAAAGGTAAAGCTTTAGTCCTAAAATTCATGGTATAACTATTACAGTGAAATAATAGAAAACACAAAGTGTTCTATGTGCTGAGGAGGTTAGGATTGTTCAGACATCTGGCACATCAATATAAAGAGCCCTTGCTCGAACTGTGGCTGTGCACAGCCTTACAGAGTCACGTATATTCTAAGCAAAGTTATGTTATTTTTTCATTCTCTGGTTACTCCTGGCAAGACTGACATTTTTTTTAAGGGGCAATTTAGCGTGGCCAATCCACCTACTCTGCACATCTTTGGGTTGTGGGGGCGAAACCCACGCAAACACGGGGTGAATGTGACAGTGGCCCAGAGCCAGTATCGAACCTGGGACCTTGGTGCCGTGAGGCAGCAGTGCTAACAACTGTGCCACCGTGCTGCCCCCAAAACTGACATTTATTGTTAGTCCCTTACTGCCCTGAGAAGGCGTTGCCATTTCAGAGGACAATTAAGATTCAATCATACTGGGGTGGAAGTGCAGTCATTTATCGGCCAGATTCGGTAAGTGCAGACAATTTTACTGAAGGATATTCATGAACCAGTTGGGTTATTATTGAGATCCTGGCAGGGTCACGGTGTCAATTGCTACTTTTATTAATAGAAATTCCATGGTGGCTAATCATCAACTGAAGAGTGTGGTAGAAAAATGCAAATTACTGCAGATGCTGGAATCTGAAACAAATATAGAAAATACTGGACAATCTCAGCCGGTCTGACAGCATTTGTGGAGAGAGAAGGGAGCTAACTATTTGAGTCTGGATGACTCTTTGTCAGAGCTAGAGAGAACATGAAATGGGATCAGATTCATACTGTAGTGGGGAAGGGGAGCCCTTGGCGCAGAGGAGGTGGATAGAGGGCCAGCATTCGGTGATTGACAAAGATGTCGTAAACAAAGGGAATGTAAATGGTGGTGATCAAGGCTGAGGTGGGTGCTGATAGTCGCACATTAAGAGATCAGAATGTGTTAATGGCAGAACAGAGATAAGCAGTGTGTCAAAGGACACCTTTGGTCAACTGGGTCAAAAGACCCACACCTTCCAGTCCCTTGACATTTCAATTCACCACCCTGCTCTCTCATCCACATGTCTGTCCTTGGCCTGCTGCAATGATCCAGTGAAGCCCAATGCAAACTGGAGGAACAGCCCCTCATCTTCCGTTTAGGCATGTTACTTACTGCCTTTGGGACTTAACATTGAGGTCAACAACTTCAGACTGTGAACTCTCTTCACAACCTTTACCCCACTTTTATTTATATCAATTTATTTTCGTTTCCTCCATCAATCCATTTTTCCCTCACTACTGTCTCCCCACCCTCCACCGCACTTGGGCCACCTGGTCCTTTGACACCATGCTTACCCCTGTTCTGCCATTAGCGCATTCTGATCTCTTAATGTGTGTGGTAATACCAGGTATTGCAGTACCTAAGAGGTGAATGACCATTGGCTAGACCGCGGGGTCTACCATTGGATAATGTACATAGCCCCGCCCTGAGAGGCGGGGTATAAGAACCGATGCCGTCCCAGCAGCCTTCACTTCTGTAACATCGCTGCTGGGTACAGTTCTATCTGATTAAAGCTGAATCGATATGACTCCTCGTGGCCTCAAGAGTATTGATTGTGCATCAATTTAATCAGCTAGTACTTTTGAAGGATGGATCTCCGCATCAAGCCGGCATGCCTTCAGCTCAGCCCTCACGCAGAAAACTCCACCACAATTTTTAAGCATTGGCTGGCGTGTTTTGAGAGCTACCTCGAAACGGCTGCCGACACCCCCACGGAAAAGCAGAAGATACACCTCCTACGCTCGCGGGTCAGCCCGGCGATCTACCCCCTGATCGAAGGGGCGGCGAACTATGATAAAGCCATGGAACTGCTGGAAGGACATTACATTCGTCCACTGAACCAGGTCTACGCCCGTCACCTGCTGGCAATGAGACGGCAGAGCCCAGATGAGACACTCGAAGACTTCTACCGGGCACTGATAGTGCTGGGCCAAAACTGCGGCTGCCCAGCGGTGACGGGGAACGAGCACACCAAACTTTTAATTCGAGATGCTTTCGTGGCAGGTATGGTTTCCCCCGACAGCCGCCGAAGGCTCCTCGAAATGGACACACTGGGCCTCACTGAGGCCCGGGCCCTGGCAGGGCCCATGGACGTGGCGTACAAGAATGCTCTCACGTACGCCCCCGTGCGCACCGCGCCCCCCTGGGCTGCGTGGCACCCCGCCACGGCAGCCCCCCAGACTTCCTCGCTAAACCCCCAGACTAACCAGCTCACTTACCAGCAAGGCGCCCCGATACCGCCGTCGGCCAACGCTGCTTCTTCTGCGGCCAGGCGAATCACCCGCGTGCGCGCTGCCCGGCCCGCACCGTCACCTGCAAAGGGTGCGTCAAGAAAGGCCACTATGCCTAGTCTGCCTAGCCCGCGCTGTGGCCGCGGTATCCGGCGACCACCAACAGCCGTTCCTCCAGGTCCCAGCTGTCCAAAGCCCGCCGCAGTCCTTCTCCCAAGCCCCGCCAGCCCAACGCGCACCGCAGCCTTTGTCCCCCCAGGCAGTCTGGCCATTTTGCCCCCCGGCAACCACGCTGGAGGAGTGGGTAAGTCTGGGGGGCCACCATTTTGTCCCTCGCCGCCGCCATCTTCCAAGTCCCCGTCCCCGGACTCCATGTGCGACCCGTGGCCTGCGCCATCTTGGATGGGGCCTCAAGCCCCCAGCACGGCTGACTACGCGCTGCCCGACCAGAACTCCTTGCTGCAGCTGGCCTCTGTGACCCTGGATCAGAGTCGGCCCCGGACGCTAGCGAAGGCCACCACAACAATCGCCATCAACGGCCACATGACGTCGTGCCTGATCGACTCCGGGAGCACGGAAAGTTTTGTCCACCCCGACACGGTAAGGCGCTGTTCTCTGGTCACCTATCCCGTCAAACAAAGGATCTCCCTGGCCTCCGGGTCACACGCGGTGCAGATAAAAGGGTTCTGCCTCGCGAACCTCACCGTCCAAGGCAGGGAATTCCGCAATTTCCGCCTATACGTGCTGCCACATCTCTGCGCAGCCACCCTTCTGGGACTGGATTTCCAGTGCCAGCTACAAAGCCTGACCTTTAAATTTGGCGGCCCTAAACCCCCCCTTACTGTTTACGGCCTCGCGACTCCTTAAGGTCGACCCGCCTTCCCTGTTTGCGAACCTCACCCCGGATTGCAAACCCGTCGCCACCAGGAGCAGACGGTACAGCGCCCAGGACCGGACCTTCATCAAGTCCGAGGTCCAAAGGCTGCTGAAGGAAGGGGTCATCGAAGCAAGCAACAGCCCCTGGAGGGCTCAAGTAGTGGTGGTAAAGACCGGGGAGAAACATAGGATGGTCTTCGATTATAGCCAGACCATCAATCGGTTTACGCAACTGGACACGTACCCTCTTCCCCGTATTGCCGACCTGGTAAACAGGATTGCGCAATACAAGGTCTTCTCCACGGTGGATCTCAAGTCCGCCTACCACCAGCTACCCCTCCGTAATAGTGACAGGCAGTACACTGCCTTTGAAGCAGATGGGCGGCTCTACCATTTTTTAAGGGTTCCCTTCGGTGTCACGAACGGGGTCTCGGTCTTCCAGCATGAGATGGACCGAATGGTTGACCGGTACGGCTTACACGCAACGTTCCCGTATCTTGACAACGTCACCATCTGCGGCCATGACCAGCAGGACCACGACACCAACCTCCGTAAATTTCTCCAGACCGCGCACCTCCTTAATCTGACCTACAATAAGGAGAAGTGCGTGTTTAGCACTGACCGCCTAGCCATCCTAGGCTACGTAGTGCGAAATGGAGTCATAGGCCCCGACCCTGAACGCATGCGCCCCCTCATGGAGTTCCCCCTCCCTCACTGCCCCAAGGCCCTAAAGCGCTGCCTCGGCTTCTTTAGCTACTATGCACAATGGGTCCCTAATTACGCCGATAAGGCTCGACCCCTGATCCAATCCACAACCTTCCCCCTGTCGACGGAGCCCCGCCAGGCCTTCTGCAGCATCAAAGCGGACATCGCAACAGCCATGATGCGCGCCATTGACGAGTCCCTCCCCTTCCAGGTCGAGAGCGACGCGTCTGACGTAGCTCTGGCCGCCACCCTCAACCAAGCGGGCAGGCCCGTGGCCTTCTTCTCCCGCACTCTCCATGCTTCCGAAATTCGCCACTCCTCGGTCGAAAAGGAGGCCCAGGCCATAGTAGAAGCTGTGCGACACTGGAGGCATTACCTGGCCGGCAGGAGATTCACTCTCCTCACGGACCAACGGTTGGTGGCCTTCATGTTCGACAATGCACAGCGGGGCAAGATCAAAAACGACAAGATCTTGCGGTGGAGGATAGAACTTTCTACCTACAATTACGAGATCTTGTACCGTCCCGGGAAGCTGAACGAGCCTCCTGATGCCCTGTCCCGCGGCACTTGTGCCACCGCACAAGTAGACCGCCTCCAAGCTCTCCACGAGGACCTCTGCCACCCGAGAGTCACCCGGTTCTTCCATTTCGTTAAGGCCCGCAACCTGCCCTGCTCCATCGAGGAGGTCAGGATAGTTACCAGGGACTGCCGAATCTGCGCGAAGTTCAAACCGCACTTCTACCGGCCAGAGAGAGCGCATCTGATAAAGGCTTCCCGTCCCTTTGAATGCCTCAGCATGGATTTCAAAGGCCCCCTCCCCTCCACCGACCGCAACACGTACTTCCTGAACGTGATTGACGAGTACTCCCGGTTCCCATTCGCAATCCCCTGCCCAGACATAACCACAACCACCGTCATCAAGGCCCTCCAAAGTATTTTTACACTGTTCGGTTTCCCCGCATACATCCACAGTGATAGGGGGTCCTCCTTTATGAGCGACGAGCTGCGTCAGTTCCTGCTTAGCAAAGGCATCGCCTCGAGCAGGACGACCAGTTACAACCCCCGGGGAAACGGGCAGGTAGAAAGGGAGAACGGAACGGTCTGGAAGACCGTCCTGCTGGCCCTTCGGTCCAGGAATCTCCCAATCTCCCGCTGGCAAGAAGTCCTCCCAGTGGCCCTTCACTCCATTCTGTCGCTGCCAAGTACTACCACAAACCAGACACCTCACGAACGTCTCCTTGTTTTCCCCAGGAAGTCCTCCTCCGGGACCTCGCTCCCCACCTGGCTAGCGACACCCGGACCCGTCCTGCTGCGGAAACATGCGAGGGCGCACAAGTCGGACCCGTTGGTCGAGAGGGTCCACCTGCTGCATGCCAACCCCCAGCACGCCTACGTAGTGTTCCCCGACGGACGCCAAGGTACGGTCTCCCTTCGGGACCTGGCGCCCGCCAGAGCTCCAAGCGCACCCGCGCCACTGCCCCCCCCCCCCCCCCCCCCCCCCCCCGCCCCCGCAGCACCTGACCGGAGGGTCAGTATTGCTGCCGGAACCCCTACCCAGCGGCGAACAGGCACCGACGCCCCCTACCGGCGCCCCTCCCCCTGCCCATTTTTCGCCCCTACAGCGCCGCCTAGGGGTGACGAAACTGCCTGGGAGGAAGACACCACATTCCCGGAGCCACAACCGCCGGGGCCCTCACCAGGATCGCCGCCGAAACTCAGACGCACCCGAAGGACGACCAGGCCGCCCGATCGTCTGATTGCAGCACCATGAAAAAAAACACAAGAACTTTCTCCGTTACCCTCGACAGCATGGTACCTGCAATACCTGGTCCTACCATGCAAAGGCGACAGTAACACTGGCCATCAAACCGCTGGGTCCTTTTTTAACAGTGGGTGAATGTGGTAATACCAGGTATTGCAGCACCTGAGAGGTGAATGACCATTGGCTAGACCGCGGGGTCTACCATTTGACAATGTACATAGCCCCACCCTGAGAGGCGGGGTATAAGAACCAATGCCGTCCCATCAGCCTTCACTTCTGTAACATCGCTGCTGGGTACAGTTCTATCTGATTAAAGCTGAATCGATATGACTCCTTGTGGTCTCGAGAGTATTGATTGTGCATCAATGTGCCACTATCAGCACCTTCTTAGTCATGATCACCACCATTTACATTCCTTTTGTCTTTCTGTCCACGACATCTTTGTCGATCTCTCCCTAGCCTCTGCCTATCACTGGACCTTGATCCAGCCCTTATTGCTCCCCGTCCCCCCTCCCTCCAGTATAAATATCATCCTACTTCTAGTTCTCTCTGGCTATGACGAAGAGTCAATCAGACTCAAAACGTTAGCTCTGTTCTCTCCCACAGATGCTGCCAGACGTGCTGAGATTTTCCAGCATTTTCTCTTTCGTTTCAGCAATTTCTGTTTTTGTATTGGTGGGAGAACTGACAAAGTTTAGCATTGATCTAAGTGACAGTCTAAGCCTTTCAAGCACAAGACAATTATTGAAAGCAAGGACAACTCACAGAAGGCCAGTAGAAATATCACAGTCAAAGTACTGGATGTAAATACTGTGGAGGACACCACAAAAAGAAAATAAATTATATCCAGCATGGGGAAAGCTTTTTTTCAATGTGTTCGATGCCCAGCAAGGAATCTACCAAACGATTTGTGATTTGTCCAGGATCTTTATTAAATCACAAGTGGTAGACTTCCGGTGACGGTGATATGTTGAGCTGACGCACATCAGGTGGCTCTCCTCCCAAACAGAACTCAATGACTACCGTCCGGTGGCCCTGGCTTCAGTCGTAATGAAGTGCTTCGAGGCGTTGGTCATGAAGCGCATCACCTCCATACTCCTACAACGCCTTGCTCCACTACAATTCGCATACCGCCGCAACCGGTTCACAGCAGACGCCATTTCCCTGTCCCTACACTCATCCCTAGAACATCTCGACAACAAGGACTCCTACATCAGACTCCTATTTATTGACTACAGCTCTGCCTTCAACACCATAATCACAGCCAAACTCATATTAAAGCTCCAAAACCTAGGACTTGACTCCCCACTTTGCAACTGGATCCTCGACTTTCTGACCAACAGACCACAATCAGTAAGAATGAACAACAACACATCCTCCACAATAGTCCTCAATACCAGGGCCCCGAAAAGGAACAGCGGAGGGAAAGATGCCGGGAATGGGAGCTCAAGGGGCCGGCGAGAGGGCAGAAGTGGTGGAAAGGGCCACGAGCAACGGGCAGATGAACCTGTGGACCCACGAGATGAGGAGGTCCCGGCCGCCCAAAAGAGGGGAAGACCATTGCCCCGAGGGCCAGCCCCCTCTCCACCAGGAGACGGATGTGGGACCTTCCTAAAGAAGGAGCTGGCTGCCATGAAGGAGGTGAATAGAATTGAGATCCAGATGATTTTGAAGGTGGTGTTGACGGAGGCGATGGACTCACTACAACGAATGATGTACGGTCTGGGAAAGAAAATGGAGGCGCAAGAGAGGATGATTCAAAACCAAGAGAGAGGATTGACGGACCAGAATGACAGGATCGTCGCTCTGGAGGCAGAGGTGAAAAGGTTGGTAGTGGCCCAGGGGAGCTTGAAGGGAAAGGTCGAGGACCAGGAAAACAGGTCCCGATGGCAGAACGTACAGATAGTGGGCCAACCGGAATGCATCGAGGATTATATCGCCCAAATGCTGGGCAACCTAGCTGGGAGGGATAGCTCCCCAACCCCCCAGAATTCAACAGAACACATAGGCCGCTCAGACCGAAGCCCAAAGCGGGCGAGCAGCTCAGAGCGATCATAGCAAAACTGCACCGATACCAGGACCGTGAAAGGATCCTGCGGTGGGCTAGACAGACAAAGGCAAGCACATAGGAAGGACATAGAATCCAGATCTGTCAGGACACTGGGGTAGACCTCCCCCCCCTTACTACCGCCTTCAATGACTCCCAGACCACTGATTGCGAGACCTTCCCCCCTACAATTAGACATCACATACCCCTCGATCACCTTCCCAATCTTCTCACAGAAGCTCCAGTCTGCTAGTAACCCCACACCCATTCTCCACCCCGGCATCTGAGCTAACCCCTTTTCCAGTACCACATCCATCCAATGCGGGGCATTATCCAAAATCACGATTGCTGAGTCGTCAGATCTCTGAATCACAGCCAATAGTGCCTTTCCCACGACAAATAAGTCAATTCTTGAGTACACCTTGTGTATGAAGGGCAGCATGGTGGTGCAGTGGGTAGCATTGCTGCCTCACGGCACCGAGGTCCAAGGTTCGATCCCGGCTCTGGATTACTGACCGCTTGGAGGTTGCACATTCTTCCTGTGCTTGCGTGGGTTTCGCCCTACAACCCAAAGATGTGCAGGGTAGGTGGATTGGCCATGCTTAATTGCCCCTTAATTGGAAAAAAATGAATTGGGCACTCTAAATTTATTTTTAAAAAGTGTATGGGAGTAAAAAGAACACTCCCATACCTCTGGACGTAGGAACTTCCATGGATCTACTCCTCCTAGCTCCCCACTAAGCCCAGCCAATGCTTTGCCCCCCCCCTCCACCCCATGTTTGGGACAACGAGCGTGGCTGGGTCTTGCCCACCTTCGGATCTAACCCCATGTTCCAATCTTTTCCTACTATCACCTCACAGGTATCCAGATCCCGGATAGTACCCATCACCTTCTTGCAAACCCCGCATTGTCCCAATTGGGACCATATGTGTTCACTAATCCCACCAACCTACCCTCCAGTGCACCCGTCACTACTACATACCTGCCCCCCTGGACCACCACCACCTTCTCCATCTGAAACCGTACAAAGAACAAAGAACAGTACAGCACAGGAACAGGCCCTTAAGCCCTCCAAGCCTGCGTCGATCACGTTGTATCCTTCTATACCCTGTCTGTTCATGTGCCTAACTAGATAAGTCTTTTTTTTCAACCAGAACAATGATTTATTATCAAACATGTGGAAAGATAACTAACAGATTTATATACATACAAAGTTACTCAAATTCCTCAGGGGATACTCTTAGTGCGGCTATCCTTTTTTTTTAACAAACATTTTACTAAGGCATTTATGGTTACAAATATAAATACAAATGTAAACATAATTCAATGCATAACAGACCCCTCCATCCTATCTAGATAAGTTTTAAAGGTCGCTAACATATCTGCCTCAACCACCTCACTTGGCAGTGCATTCCAGGCCACCACCACCCTTTTGTGTAAAAATCTTCCCCCGCACATCCCCACTAAACCTTTCCCCCCCCTCACCTTGAACTTGTGGCCCCTTGTAATTGTCATTTCCACCTTGGGAAAAAACCTCCAACTGTTCCATATCTATACCCCTAATAATTTTATAAACTTCTATCAGGTCGCCCCTCAGCCTCCGTCATTCTAGGGAGAATAATCCCAGTTTATTCAATCTCTCCTGAGAGCTAATATCCTCCATACCAGGCAACATCCTTTTAAACCTTTTCTGTACTCTCTCCAAAGCCTCCACATCCCTCATGTACCCTCTTGCCTACACCCCGAGCCCTACTGTCAAATCCCGAGTGAAATACCTGACTAGCCCAGCCCTTCCGAAGCCTCACCTGATCTTTCACCCTCGGATGTGTCTCCTGCTAAATCAGCCTTTAAGCTCTTCAAATGAGTGAAGACCTTTGATCTCTTCACTGATCTCGTTAACCCTCTCACGTTCTGAGTTACTATTCTGACTGGGGGTCTCTCATCCACCCTGCCCTTCCTATCCACCATCATCAAAGCCCTGGGTCCTACCTCTCAGTCTAAACTGCCCCATCTTTTTGCTACCGGCGAATTCCCCCCAACCCCCCCAAAAAAACTCCCCAAATGCTTCCCCATATCAACCCCACCCCAGTATGACTTCCCTCCCCCCATCTTTCATATCTCCCAGGCCCATTAAATCCTGCTCAACCACAATTCGACGGCCATGCCCCATCCCCCACCACACTCCCGTTCACTAGCCAAACTCTGCATGCTAGTGCGGGGGTACCTACCCGAACCCACTCCTTCCAATCCCCTCTTCCATAGCCCAATCCCAGGAATAAACCCCCCCCCCAAAACTACCCCCCCCCAAAAAACTACCCCCACCAAAGCTAGTGCACATATCCTTCAAATCCAAAATACCGATAACAAATTAAAACACAGCTAGACTACCCTTTCACATTCAACTCCGACGTTCCTGCCACCCAGTACAGAAATGTAAAACACCATAAACGAAAAACAAAGACTAAGCACAGTCCCCTTCACTTCAGTCCAGATCACATTTCCAGTCCCATCTGTCAGTTTCATCCCAATCCGAACGCCCCAGGCCCCCTCCACCGTTCTGAAATAGAGATCTTCCAAGTTGTATGTCACTCTTAACTTCGCAGGATAGACCGCTCTGAACCACGCCGCCTTCGCCTGTCTGAAAGCCACCCCGCCTTTTCACCAAATCTATCGCCAAATCTTGGTAAATTCATATATCAGTATCCCCCCATTTCACCTCTCGCCGTTGCTTCGCACAGTTTAGGACCTTTTCCTTGGTACGATACTTGTGGAAATGAAGTATAACTGCTCTTGGCGGCTCATTCGCTTTCGGCTTCGGCCTTCGTGACCGATGTGCCCTGCCAACTCATATTGGGAGGGTTCTTCTCCCTCCCCCATCAACTCCGCCAGCATCAGTCGGCCGTGGGCCCTCCACCCCCTCCAGCAGACCCACGATCTGAAACTTTTGTCTCCTTGACCTGTTCTCCAGGTCCTCCACCTTAGCTTTGAGCTCTTTATTCGCCTCCGCAACTCCTCACCCAACAAAGTGATCTAGTCGCTGCGCTGCGACATAGCCTCCTCCATTCCTTTCAGATTATCTCCTTGCTCTCTTATCTCGGACGCATTCTTTGACACAGCCGCCTTTACCGGAGCCATCGCCTCCTCCACCCATGTTTTCATCACAGCCATCATTTCCCTTCGCATAACCTCCATATGCTTGGTGAACAGCCTTTCAAATTCACTGGACATCACTTCGATCAAAGAATCCGCTATGCGGGGAACAAAGCCACATTGTACTCCTACACCCGCCATCTTTTCCTCTGCCTGAGACACGACTCATTCGATGAGGGATTTTCAGTCGCTCCCTTCTTTCTGCTGTTCTTCCCCTGGGCCTTTGACATCACACCCCTATCTAAAACCTTCCAACACCAATTTATGCAAAAACACCCCTGGGATCGGGCCAGAAAGATCGAAAAACCAAAACTTCAGGTAGGAGCTTCCCCACTCGCGACCTCTGATTACATTACATCACCGGGAGTCCTCCAGAGAGTTACTTAAAGCAAATAGAACAACTCTATACACCAGTTGATAAGGAGTGCCTGTCTTTGCTTGTGAGCATTTCAACCAGAACCTGCTTGGGAGAGAATAAGTCACAGTAGAGTCTGATCACAAGCCACTTCAAAGCATTTTTTTTCAAACTGATTCTAACTGTCCCAAAGCCTTTGCAAATAATGTTACTTTGTTTATAGAGATTGGAAGTGAAGTACAAACAAGGGAAGCAGGTGTACATTGCTGACATTCTGTCGAAAGCAGCACTCCCAATGAAGGAAGTTGATTATGTGAATCCAGATTCAACTAGAAGCAGCTGGAAATCAATCCAGCAGAAACATCTGACAGATTTGCTCAGATCAATCAAATTGCACAATGAGATGCAACTCTTCAAGTCAAAGAACAAAGAACAAAGAAAATTACAGCACAGGAACAGGCCCTTCGGCCCTCCCAGCCTGCGCCGATCCAGATCCTTTATCTAAACCTGTCGCCTATTTCCCACTGTTCCCTGCCCGTTCATATATCTATCTAGATGCATCTTAAATGATGCTATCGTGCCCGCCTCTACCACCTCCATTCCAGGCACCCACCACCCTCTGCGTAAAAAACTTTCCACGCACATCTCCCTTAAACTTTCCCCCTCTCACCTTGATATCGTGCCCCCTTGTAATTGACACCCCCACTCTTGGAAAAACTTTGTTGCCATCCACCCTGTCCATACCTCTCATAATTTTGTAGACCTCAATCAGGTCCCCCCTCAACCTCCGTCTTTCCAACGAAAACAATCCTAATCTACTCAACCTTTCTTCATAGCTAGCACCCTCCAAACCAGGCAACATCCTGGTGAACCTCCCCTGCACCCTCTCTAAAGCATCCACATCCTTCTGGTAATGTGGCGACTAGAACTGCACGCAGTATTCCAAATGTGGCCTAACCAAAGTCCTATACAACTGTAACATGACCTGCCGACTCTTGTACTCAATACCCTGTCCAATGAAGGCAAGCATGCTGTATGCCTTCTTCACCACTCTATCGACCTGTGTTGCCACCTTCAGGGTACAATGGATCTGAACTCCCAGATCTCTCTGTACATGAATTTTCCCCAGGTCTCTTCCATTGACCGTATAGTCCGCTCTTGAATTGGATCTTCCAAAATGCATCACCTCGCATTTGCCTGGATTGAACTCCATCTGCCATTTCTCTGCCCAACTCTCCAATCTATCTATATTTTGCTGTATTCTCTGACAGTCCTCCTCGCTATCTGCAGCTCCACCAATCTTAGTATCATTTGCAAACTGGCTAATCAGACCACCTATACCTTCGTCCAGATCATTTATGTATATCACAATCAACAGTGGTCCGAGCACGGATCCCTGTGCAACACCATTAGTCACTGTTATAATCTGCCTGCTTACCATTGGCTGGGGACTAATGACAATCCCACAATCCTGTGGAAGTATGAGCTTCCCCAATGAGGGGGGCAGAGAAACCATTAGTAAACTCCAAGTTTAAATAAAGCTGACCAGTTTGGAACCAGCAGGAAGGAGTGTGCAGCAAGGAAAGTTGCTGCTGCTGTTATATATATATGTTATTGTAAATAAATGTTATTACTTTGTATCCTTAAAACTCATGCTGGATTCTTTGTGGCCCTCACAAAAGTCACCCTTCTCCATTTTGAGACACTCCCTTCCACCAGTACTCTCTGTCTCCTGTTGCCCAGCCAGTTCTTTATCCATCTAGCTAGTACACCCTGAACCCCATACGACTTCACTTTTTCCATCAACCTGCCATGGGAAACTTTATCAAACGCCTGTCCATGTATATGACATCTACAGCCCTCCCCTCACCAATTAACTTTGTCATTTCCTCAAAGAATTCTATTAGGTTTGTAAGACAAGACCTTCCCTGCACAAAACCATGCTGCTTATCACTGATAAGTCTATTTTCTTCCAAATGTGAATGGATCTTATCCCTCAGTATCTTCTCCAACAGTTTGCCTACCACTGACGTCAAGCTCACAGGTCTATAATTCCCTGGATTATCCCTGCTACCCTTCTTAAAGAAAGGGACAACATTAGCAATTCTCCAGTCCTCCGGGACCTTACCCGTGCTCAAGGATGCTGCAAAGATATCTGTTAAGGCCCCAGCAATTTTGTCCCTCGCTTCCCTCAGTAACCTGGGATAGATCCCATCCGGACCTGGGGGCTTGTCCACCTAAATGCCTTTTAGAATACCCAAAACTTCCCCCATCCTTATGCCGACTTGACCTAGAGTATTTAAACATCCACCCCTAACCTCAACATCCATCATGTCCCTCTCCTTGGTGAATATCGATGCAAAGTACTCATTAAGAATCTCACCCATTTCCTCTGACTCCACGCATAAATTCCCTCTTTGTCTTTGAGTGGGCCAATCCTTTCTCTAGTTACCCTCTTGCTCCTTGTATACGAATAAAGGCTTTGGGATTTTCCTTAACCCTGTTAGCCAAAGATATTTCATGAGAAATATGAGAATGACTCGAGCGAGGGTAGGTCCGATCAAGGACAGTAGCGGGAGATTGTGTATTGAGTCTGAAGAGATAGGAGAGGTCTTGAACGAGTACTTTTCTTCTAGATTTACAAATGAGAGGGGCCATATTGTTGGAGAGGACAGTGTGAAACAGACTGGTAAGCTCGAGGAAATACTTGTTAGGAAGGAAGATGTGTTGGGCATTTTGAAAAACTTGAGGATAGACAAGTCCCCCGGGCCTGACGGGATATATCCAAGGATTCTATGGGAAGCAAGAGATGAAATTGCAGAGCCGTTGGCAATGATCTTTTCGTCCTCACTGTCAACAGGGGTGGTACCAGAGGATTGGAGAGTGGCGAATGTCGTGCCCCTGTTCAAAAAAGGGACTAGGGATAACCCTGGGAATTACAGGCCAGTTAGTCTTACTTCGGTGGTAGGCAAAGTCATGGAAAGGGTACTGAAGGATAGGATTTCTGAGCATCTGGAAAGACACTGCTTGATTAGGGATAGTCAGCACGGATTTGTGAGGGGTAGGTCTTGCCTTACAAGTCTTATTTAATTCTTTGAGGAGGTGACCAAGCATGTTGATGAAGGTAAAGCAGTGGATGTAGTGTACATGGATTTTAGTAAGGCATTTGATAAGGTTCCCCATGGTAGGCTTCTGCAGAAAGTAAGGAGGCATGGGATAGTGGGAAATTTGGCCAGTTGGATAACAAACTGGCTAACCGATAGAAGTCAGAGAGTGGTGGTGGATGGCAAATATTCAGCCTGGATCCCAGTTACCAGTGGCGTATCGCAGGGATCAGTTCTGGGTCCGCTGCTGTTTATGATTTTCATTAATGACTTGGATGAGGGAGTTGAAGGGTGGGTCAGTAAATAAAAGTCAGACGATACGAAGATTGGTGGAGTTGTGGATAGTGAGGAAGGCTGTTATCGGCTGCAAAGTGACATAGATAGGATGCAGAGCTGGGCTGAGAAGTGGCAGATGGAGTTTAACCCTGAAAAGTGTGAGGTTGTCCATTTTGGAAGGACAAATATGAATGCGGAATACAGGGTAACGGTAGAGTTCTTGGCAATGTGGAGGAGCAGAGAGATCTTGGGGTCTATGTTCATACATCTTTGAAAGTTGCCACTCAAGTGGATAGAGCTGTGAAGAAGGCCTATGGTGTGCTAGCTTTCATTAACAGAGGGACTGAATTTAAGAGCCGTGAGGTGATGATGCAGCTGTACAAAACTTTGGTAAGGTCACATTTAGAGTACTGTGTACAGTTCTGGTCGCCTCATTTTAGGAAGGATGTGGAAGCTTTGGAAAAGGTGCAAAGGAGATTTACCAGGATGTTGCCTGGAATGGAGAGTAGGTCTTACGAGGAAAGGTTGAGGGTGCTAGGCCTTTTCTCATTAGAACGGAGAAGGATGAGGGGCGACTTGATAGAGGTTTATAAGATGATCAGGGGAATAGATAGAGTAGACAGTCAGAGACTTTCTCCCCGGGTGGAACAAACCATTACAAGAGGACATAAATTTAAGGTGAATGGTGGAAGATATAGGGGGGATGTCAGAGGTAGGTTCTTTACCCAGAGAGTAGTGGGGGCATGGAATGCACTGCCTGTGGAAGTAGTTGAGTCGGAAACATTAGGGACCTTCAAGCAGCTATTGGATAGGTACATGGATTACGGTAAAATGATATAGTGTAGATTTATTTGTTCCTAAGGGCAGCACGAAAGCAGTGTGGATAGCACAATTGCTTCACAGCTCCAGGGTCCCAGGTTCGATTCCGTCTTGGGTCACTGTCTGTGCGGAGTCTGCACATCCTCCCCGTGTCTGCGTGGGTTTCCTCCGGGTGCTCCAGTTTCCTCCCACAGTCCAAAGATGTGCAGGTTAGGTGGATTGGCCATGATAAATTGCCATTAGTGTCCAAAATTGCCCTTAGTGTTGGGTGGAGGTGTTGAGTTTGGGTAGGGTGCTCTTTCCAAGAGCCGGTGCAGACGCAATGGGCCGAATGGCCTCCTTCTGCACTGTAAATTCAATGATAATCTATGATTCTAGGACAAAGGTTCGGCACAACATCGTGGGCCGAAGGGGCTGTTCTGTGCTGTATTTTTCTATGACTCTATGACCCCTTTTAGCCCTCTTTATTGCGTGTTTGAGACTTGTCCTACTTTCCAGATATTCCTCCAAAGCTTCATCAGTTTTAAATCGCCTAGATCTTATGTATTCTTCCTTTTTCATCTTAGCTAGTCTCACAATTCCACCCGTCATCCATGGTTCCCTAATCTTGCCATTTCTATCCCTCATTTTCACAGGGACATGTCTGTCCTGCACTCTAATCAACCTTTCCTTAAAAGACTCCCACATTTCAAATGTGGATTTACCCTTAAACACCTGCTCCCAATCCACATTCCCTAGCTCCTGCCGAATTTTGTTATACTTTCCCCAATTTAGCACTCTTCCTTTAGGACCATGAGTATTCTAAAACTTACAGAATTGTGATCGCCATTCCCATAGTAATCACTGACTGAAACTTCAACCACCTGGCCGGGATCATTCCCCAATACCAGGTCCAGTATGGCCCCTTCCCGAGTTGGACTATTTACATACTGCTCTAAAAAAACTCTCCTGGATGCTCCTAACAAATTCTGCTCCATCTACGCCTCCAATACTACATGAGTCCCATTCAATGTTGGGGAAGTTAAAATCTCACATCACGACCACCCTATTGCTCCTACATTTTTCTATAATCTGTCTACATATTTGTACCTCTACTTCACGCTTGCTTTTGGGAGGCCTGTAGTAAAGTCCCAACAATGTTACTGCACCCTTCCTATTTCTTAGCTCTACCCATGTTGCCTCAGTGCTCGAATCCTCCATAGTGCCCTCCTTAATCACAGCTGTGATATCATCTCTGACCAGTAATGCAACTCCTCCACCCCCTTTACCACACTCTCTACCCCCCCTGAAGCATCTATACCCTGGGATACTTAGTTGCCAATCTTGTCCTTCCCTCAACCAAGTCACAGTAATACCAATAACATCATATGCCCAGGTACTAATCCAAGCCCTAAATTCATCTGGCTTACCTGCTACACTTCTCGCATTAAAACAAATGCACCTAGACCAGCTGTCCCTTTGCATTCATCATCTCTTCCCTGTCTACTCTTCCCCTTAGTCACAATGAGTTTATTATCTAGTACCTTACTGGCTTTAGTTGCTGCCTCTTTACTGACCTCTAACTTCCTAATCTGGTTCCCATCCCCCTGCCACATTAGTTTAAAACCTCCCCAACAGTGTTAGCAAAAGCACCCCCTAGGACATTGGTTCCAGTCCTGCCCAGGTGTAGACCACCTGATTTGTAATGGTCCCACTGCCCCCAGAACCGGTTCCAATGTCCCAAAATTCTGAACCCTTCCCTCCTGTACCATCTCTCAAACCACGTATTCATTCTGACTATTCTTGAATTTCTACTCCCACTGTCTCGTGGCACTGGTAGCAATCCTGAGATTACTACCTTAGGTCCTACTTTTTAACTTATCTCCTAACTCCCTAAATTCTGATTGTAGGATCTCACCCCGTTTTTTACCTATATCGTTGGTGCCTATATGCAGCACGACAACTGGCTGTTCACCCTCCCCCTTCAGCATGTCCTGCAGCCGATCTGAGACATCCCTGGCCCGTGCACCCGGGAGGGAACATATCATTCGGGAGTCTCGTTTTCGAACACAGAAATGCCTGTCTACTCCCCTTACGATTGAATCCCCTGTGACTATAGCCCTGCCAGTCTTTTTCCCACCCTTCCGTGCAGCAGAGCCAGCCACGGTGCTATGAGCCTTCCCCTGGTGAGTCACCTTCCTCCAACAGTATCCAAAACGGAATACCTGTTTTGGAGGGAGATGACCGCAGGGGACACCTGCACAGCCTTCCTGCTCTTTCCCTGTCTTTTGGTCACCCATTCCCTGTCTCCCTCACCAACCCTAATCTGCGGTGTGACCAACTCACTGAACGTGCTATCCATGACCTCCTCAGCATCGCGGATGCTCCAAAGTGAGTCCATTCGCAGCTCCAGAGCCGTCATGCGGTCTAACAGGAGCTTCAGCTGGACACACCTCCCGCACATGAAGGAGTCAGGGGCATTGGTCGCGTCCCTGCACTCGTACATTGAGCACAAGGAGCATAACACGGGTCTGGGATCTCCTGCCATTTTTACACTTTACCTTAACTGATTACAAATATAGTATCAAATCATGAATAAATGAAAGGAATAAAGATTTTACTTACCAATCACAATACTTACCAACACACGAAGAGTTAAATTTCTCCCAGCTACTGCTAATTGGAGCACTTTCCTTACCAGCCAATCAGGTCACTGTTTTGCTGTGATGTCACTCTTCAAATTTATCCTCAAAGACCCTGTGGCCGCTGTTTAAGCAGCGAAGCAGCTAGTTTAAATACTCACCGCTCAACTCTGTAGCTCCGCCCACTCCAACAGCTGAATTCCCGTCGAAAAGACTCGAATCCGCGAAGCAGCTAGTTTAAATACTCACCGCTCGACTCTGTAGCTCCGCCCACTCCGACAGCTGAATTCCCGCCAAAAGGTGATACAGGAAGTTGTGATAAATGGATGGCCTGAAACCAACAATGACACACTTGTTGCTTTAATAGCATATTGGGCATACAGGGATAAAGTAATCACCCAAGATGGCACCTTGTATAAAGGAATTAGAGCCATCAGTGCTAAGGAGATGAGAAAAGAGATGCTTAAGCTCACCTGAGCAAGCTATCAAGGAATTGAGTCTCGTCTGAGGAAGGTAAGAGAAGTGCTCTACTAGCAAAACATGAGAATGAGATTAAGGACCATATCAGCCATTGCAGTGCTTGTAATGAACATCAAGCTAAGCAAGATAAAGAACTGCTTATGATTCATGACATCCCATGATATCAAGGATGAAGCTTGGAGTAGACCTCTTCACTCTCTTTGGAACTGGTTACCACATCACAATTAATCAGATGACAGTGATTGGACCAGCTGACATCAATGACTACCAGTGAGATTGGAGAATGCTGAATGTACATTTTAGTCATTATGCCATTCCCGACATAACACTCAGCGACAATGGCCCTCAGTTCATGAGTGAAGAATCGGGCACTTCATGAATGATTGGGAAATTACGTACTACACAACATCTCTACCCTATCCTCACTCAAATAGAAAGCCTTAGGCAGTGGTGAAAATTTCCAAAGGGATCGTCAATAAATGGATTAGATCCAGCACAAATGTGTACATGGCAATCGTAGAATGGAGAAATACATCTACTAAAATAATGGAGACTGGTTTACTTCAAGAACTAATGTCGTGCTGCACTCAAACAACTCTTCCAACAGCTGAGAAATTACTGAAGCCAGAGGCAGAAACAGGAGCGAGTGACAAAATGAAAGTGAAACAAAAGGAAGACAAATTCCACTTTGGTAAAGCTGCCAAACCTTTGCCAGATCTAAGAGTTGGAGTGCCGGTCTGAGTGCAAAGCACTCACTAAAAGTCAACCCACTTGGCAACTTGTGACCTGTGTAGAAAGCTGGTCAGCTCAATCATGCGTGGTAAAAGTGAATGACCAAATCTAATGTTGTAACTGCAGATATATATGTGAAACTGGTGATTCAATTTCACAGAAGATTGCTGATGAAGGAGATTTGATTTCTCCAATTGAGCAAGAAACTAAATAATCTTTATTAGTGTCACAATTAGGCTTACATTAATACTGCAATAAAGTTACTGTGAAAATTCCCTAGCCGCCACACTCCGCCACCTGTTCGGGTACACAAAGGGAGAATTTAGAATGTCCAATTTACTTAACAGCATGTCTTTCGGGACTTGTGGGAGGAAACCGGAGCACCCGGAGGAATCCCACTCAGACACAGGGAGAATGTGCAGACTCGGCAGAGACAGTGACCCAACCGGGAATCGAACCAGGGACCCTGGCTCTGTGAAGCAACAGTACTAACCACTGTGCTACCATGTGACCACGAGGCCCAGATATCAACCATTCTTCAACAAATGCAATGGAGCAGCAGCAGAAATCCATATAATGCCGATAATAATAATCACTTATTGTCACAAGTAGGCTTTAATGAAGTTACTGTGAAAAGCCCCTGGTCGCCACATTCCGGCGCCTTTTTGGGGAGACTGGCACGGGAATTGAACCTGCGCTGCTGGTCTTGTTCTGCATTACAAGCCAGCTGTCTTAGCCCACTGTGCTAAACCAGCCCCTACAGTGCAGAACAAGGCCATTCAGCCCATTGAGACTGCACTGACCCTCCAAAAGAGGACTCCACCTAGGCCTACTCCCCCGCCCTATCCCCGTAACCCCATGCATTGATCATTGCAAATCCACCTAACAATCACACTCATCACGCAGCAACATTCCCCAGAGAAACAACGTCACCCCAGGTACTAGCACACACCAGATTGACAACCAACAACAGCCCACTTGCATGCATTAGCAGAACTGATTGCTTTGAAGACCATGGGGAGAATTTATGGAGGTGACAGGGGTCACAGCTGCCATTTAAAAAGCAGGCGATGGACCTGCATTGCCATCTTTGGGGATGACCCACTAAATAAAGAGCCAATCAGACTATCAACAGACAATGGCGGACCTTCCAAGGGTTTAAGACCACAGGGGCTGAGGGCTGCTAAGTAGTCAGCTCTTGTGTTCAGTAAATCCTGCACAAGCTAACGAGTTTCTGACCAGCTAATGGTCCCACTGTAACAGCAGAGTCTAAAATCACTGAGAACTCCACCCTCCAATTGTAGGGTGTATTGTAGCTCCAATATCAATGGGTGCTGGGAGGGAAAGAACCTTGAAGGCTGGGAAAGTAGAGACGATACCAATCTTAATGGCAGGACCTCGGTAGTACCACCTTACACTTGGCAGCCAATCAAATGGATAGCCTGGAAGTGGAGATTTATAATAAGCTTGCATTTATATAATCATTATCTGTACAAAGGTCTCAAAAAGTTTCCCCCAATTAATTGTTTTTGAAATTAATGGTTAGGTAAACGGATATGTTATTACAAATACATTTGGTGCTCAATACTCCTCACGTACTGGTGTGGTTGTGAGGAGTCTGCCATTACTTGGAGCACAAAATCTCAGCCGCTACAATAGCAGAAGAGGCAGCCATTAGATTGAATGGGCAGAAATGTCTTAAAGGTCTGGCCATGAGTTGTTTTGTAGACTTCAGCAGGAATCAAGCTCTTATGAAGTAATAGTCAGTGGGGTGGACCTCAGAACTGCCCTGCTTTCTAGGGTCTATCTGCATCTTGAAAGCAGACACAAAGGAAATCCAGACCCCCATTCCCACCATCTGAAACCATCTGAGTGAGTTCTCCCAGTGAGACAGAGAAGACAGCCAGGAGTGAGACAGCAAAGAGTGAGTTTGGGAATTTGAATCGAGGTGGGAATTCAAAGCTGGGTGGGGAGGAAGTGCTTTTTGTGACTGGTAAGTAGTGTTTCTGTTTTTCTGTTTCTTTTCATTGGTATATTTATTTATTTTTTTCTTCATTGTTTATTTATTTATTTAAATTTTTTGGGGAGGAAATTGAAATTGTTGAAGTTAAGCGAAGGTTTAAGACATGGCAGGAGATCTCAGACCCGTGTCATGCTCCTCGTGTGCGATGTGGGAGCTCAGGGACACGTCCACTGTCCCTGGCTCCTTCACTTGCATGAAGTGTGTCTAGTTGCAGCTCCTGTTAGACCGCTTGGCGGCTCTGGAGCTGCGGATGGACTCACTTTGGAGCATCCGCGATGCTGAGGACGTCGTGGATAGCACGTTTAGCGAGTTGGTCACACCGCAGGTGAAAGGTACTGAGGGAGATAGTAAATGGGTGACCAAAAGACAGAGCAAGAGTAGGAAGGCAGTGCAGGTGTCCTCTGCGGTCATCTCCCTGCAAAACAGATATACCGCTTTGGATACTGTTGAGGGAGATGGCTCACCAGGGAAAGGCGGCAGCAGCCAGGTTCATGGCACCGTGGCTGGGTCTGCTGCGCAGCTGGGCAGGAAGAAGAATGGCAGGGCTATAGTGATAGGGGACTCAATTGTAAGGGGAATAGACAGGCGGTTCTGCGGATGCAATCGAGACTCCAGGATGGTATGTTGCCTCCCTGGTGCAAGGGTCAAGGATGTCTCGGAGCTGCTGCAGGACATTCTGGGGGGGGAGGGTGAACAGCCAGCTGTCGTGGTGCACATAGGCACCAACGATATAGGTAAAAAACGGGACGAGGTCCTACAAGCTGAATTTAAGGAGCTAGGAGTTAAACTAAAAAGTAGGACCTCAAAGGTAGTAATCTCAGGATTGCTACCAGTGCCACGAGCTAGTCAGAGTAGGAATGTCAGGATAGAGAGGATGAATACGTGGCTCGAGAGATGGTGCAAGAGGGAGGGATTCAAATTCCTGGGACATTGGAACCGGTTCTGGGGGAGGTGGGACCAGTACAAACCGGACGGTCTGCACCTGGGCAGGACTGAAACCGATGTCCTAGGGGGGGTGTTTGCTCGAGCTGTTGGGGAGAGTTTAAACTAATGTGGCAGGGGTATGGGAACCGATGCAGGAAGTTGGAAGGTAGTAAAACAGGGACAGAAATAAAAGGCAGTAAGGGGGAAAGTGTAAGGCAGAGAAGCCATAGTCAAAAATCAAAAAGGGCGACAGTACAAGGTACAGAGACTGAGGGGAGCTCAGTGAATAGGATCAGGAATACTAAAAGTAATAAAACGGGACGTGAAAACATTAATGGTAAGCGACGCGGCAGGTTGTTACAGGAAGATATGGGTTCGACGACAAGGAAAATTAGGAGAAAGGTTAAGAGGAAATATAACTTAGGAGAGGTTACTGATCGAGGTGTTAAGATTCAGAACAGAGGTAAAAAAGCAAACATAAGTGTACTTTACCTGAATGCTCGTAGTATTCGGAATAAGGTAAATGAGTTGATGGCGCAAATCATTGTGAATGACTATGATTTAGTGCCCATTACTGAAACATGGTTAAAGGGTGGTCACGACTGGGAGTTAAATATCCGAGGGTATCAAACTTTTCGGAAGGACAGAGTGGATGGTAAGGGAGGTGGTGTAGCTCTGTTATTTAAGGATGACATCCGGGCAACAGTAAGGGATGACATTGGTGCTATGGAGGATAAGGTTGAATCCATTTGGGTGGAAATCAGGAATAGTAAGGCGAAAAAGTCACTGATAGGAGTAATCCCCAAATAGTAACATTATGGTGGGGCAGGCAATAAACAAAGAAATAACAGATGCATGTAGAAATGGTACAGCAGTTATCATGGGGGATTTTAATCTACATGTTGATTGGTTTAACCAGGTCGGTCAAGGCAGCCTTGAGGAGGAGTTTATAGAATGTATCCACGATAGTTTCCTCGAACAGTATGTAACGGAAGCTACGAGGGAACAAGCGGTCCTAGATCTGGTCCTGTGTAATGAGACAGGATTGATTCAGGATCTCATAGTTAGGGATCCTCTCGGAAGGAGCGATCACAATATGGTGGAATTTAAAATACAGATGGAGGGTGAGAAGGTAAAATAAAGCACTAGTGTTTTGTGCTTAAACAAAGGAGATTACAATGGGATGAGAGAAGAACTAGCTAAGGTAGACTGGGAGCAAAGACTTTATGGTGATTCAGTTGAGGAACAGTGGAGAACCTTCCAAGTGATTTTTCACAGTGCCCAGCAAAGGTTTATACCAACAAAACGGAAGGACGGTAGAAAGAGGAAAAATCGACCGTGGATATCTAAGGAAATAAGGGAGAGTATCAAATTGAAGGAAAAAACATACAAAGTAGCAAAGATCAGTGGGAGACTAGAGGACTGGGAAATCTTTAGGGGGCAACAGAAAGCTACTAAAAAAGCTATAAAGAAGAGTAAGATAGATTATGAGAGTAAACTTGCTCAGAATATAAAAACAGATAGTAAAAGTTTCTACAAATACATAAAACAAAAAAGAGTGGCTAAGGTAAATATTGGTCCTTTCGAGGATGAGAAGGGAGATTTAATAATGGGAGATGAGGAAATGGCTGAGGAACTGAACAGGTTTTTTGGGTCGGTCTTCACAGTGGAAGACACAAATAACATGCCAGTGACTGATGGAAATGAGGCTATGACAGGTGAGGACCTTGAGAGGATTGATATCACCAAGACCAAGGAGGTAGTGATGGGCAAGCTAATGGGGCTAAAGGTAGACAAGTCTCCTGGCCCTGATGGAATGCATCCCAGAGTGCTAAAAGAGATGGCTAGGGAAATTGCAAATGCACTAGTGATAATTTACCAAAATTCACTAGACTCTGGGGTGGTCCCGGCGGATTGGAAATTAGCAAACGTGACACCACTGTTTAAAAAAGGAGATAGGCAGAAAGCGGGTAATTATAGGCCAGTGAGCTTAACTTCGGTAATAGGGAAGATGCTGGAATCTATCATCAAGGAAGAAATAGCGAGGCATCTGGATGGAAATTGTCCCATTGGACAGACGCAGCATGGGTTCATAAAGGGCAGGTCGTGCCTAACTAATTTAGTGGAATTTTTTGAGGACATTAACAGTGCGGTAGATAACGGGGAGCCAATGGATGTGGTATATCTGGATTTCCAGAAAGCCTTTGACAAGGTGCCACACAAAAGGTTGTTGCATAAGATAAAGATGCATGGCATTAAGGGGAAAGTAGTAGCATGGATAGAGGATTGGTTAATTAATAGAAAGCAAAGAGTGGGGATTAATGGGTGTTTCTCTGGTTGGCAATCAGTAGCTAGTGGTGTCCCTCAGGGATCAGTGTTGGGCCCACAACTGTTCACAATTTACATAGATGATTTGGAGTTGGGGACCAAGGGCAATGTGTCCAAGTTTGCAGACGACACTAAGATAAGTGGTAAAGCAAAAAGTGCCGAGGATGCTGGAAGTCTGCAGAGGGATTTGGATAGGCTAAGTGAATGGGCTAGGGTCTGGCAGATGGAATACAATGTTGACAAATGAGAGGTTATCCATTTTGGTAGGAATAACAGCAAAAGGGATTATTATTTAAATGATAAAATATTAAAACATGCTGCTGTGCAGAGAGACCTGGGTGTGCTAGTGCATGAGTCGCAGAAAGTTGGTTTACAGGTGCAACAGGTGATTAAGAAGGCAAATGGAATTTTGTCCTTCATTGCTAGAGGGATGGAGTTTAAGACTAGGGAGGTTCTGCTGCAATTGTATAAGGTGTTAGTGAGGCCACACCTGGAATATTGTGTTCAGTTTTGGTCTCCTTACTTGAGAAAGGATGTACTGGCACTGGAGGTGTGCAGAGGAGATTCACTAGGTTAGTCCCAGAGCTGAAGGGGTTGGATTACGAGGAGAGGTTGAGTAGACTGGGACTGTACTCATTGGAATTTAGAAAGATGAGGGGGGATCTTATAGAAACATATAAGATTATGAAGGGAATAGATAGGATTGATGCGGGCAGGTTGTTTCCACTGGCGGGTGAAAGCAGAACTAGGGGGCATAGCCTCAAAATAAGGGGAAGTAGATTTAGGACTGAGTTTAGGATGAACTTCTTCACCCAAAGGGTTGTGAATCTATGGAATTCCTTGCCCAGTGAAGCAGCAGAGGCTCCTTCATTAAATGTTTTTAAGATAAAGATAGTTAGTTTTTTGAAGAATAAAGGGATTAAGGGTTATGGTATTCGGGCCGGAAAGTGAAGCTGAGTCCACAAAAGATCAGCCATGATCTCATTGAATGACGGAGTAGGCTCGAGGGGCCAGACGGCCTACTCCTGCTCCTAGTTCTTATGTTCGTATGAAACGCAGCAAGTGGCGAAGGAATCACCATCTCAGACGAGGAGGAGGGGATTTCAGACCAAATGGTTAAATGATATAGTCCAAATTGTCTATCATTCTCTGTCACTACCCTTACCAAATTTAGCAGGGATTGTAGAGAAGGAATTAGTTAATTAGTTAAACTGTAGGAGGAAACTGGAGCACCTGGAGAAAACCCACACAGACACGGTGAGAAAGTACAAGCTCCACACAGTCACCTAAGTCTGGAATCAAAAACTTGTCCCTGGCGTTGTGAGGCAGCAGTGCTAACCACTGCGCAACCATGCTGCCCAACTTCTGTCAAATATTAAATGAAGGGAACTAATTACCTCATTTTCCCTCCAGAAGAAATATCATATACACCTAGGCAACACTTAACAAATTGAAATGTTCTACAAGGAAACATTAATCCCCATTTGGTTGAGTGATCCAGTAGAGATTACACCAAACTGGAAAAACATGGGGGTTGGATTCCCCATTATGGAAACTATGTTCTCCTGCTGGAGCTGAATTATTTCTGTTTTGTGCTGGTGCTGGGAGCGGCAAATGGAAACGATTCAGTGTGCTATGCCATACAAATTTATGCATGCCGGGAATCACAATAGATTCCATCGTGAATCACATTATCAGGCCTCATTTTGAGCTGCCCCCCCTCGCCCCCGCAATGCAAATGCTGCACCCCCCCCCCCCCCCCGACAAGTAGCGGCATTCCCCCCCCCACCCCCAACCACAGGAATTGCTGGGTCATGCCCTCCTCTCCCACAGAAAGCATGTATGAGGGTGACCTGACCCCCCGCCCCCCCCATGACTCCCCACCAGAGAACGCTCATCAGAGAACCCCATCAGACACCCCAATCAGAGACTCCCACCAGAGACTGCCCAACAGAGAACCCCCATAATACGGAACCCCCCAGTAACAGGGAACATCCATAACAGAGAAATCCCCATAGTAGAGATCCTCCAAAGCAGGAAATGCCCCATAACAGAGAACCTCCATTGCAGAGAACCTCCCATAGTGCAGAACCCCCCATAATAGGGATCTCCCAATAGCAGAGAATCCTTGCCCCTCCCATAGCAGAGAACTCCACCCCCCCCCCCCCCCAACCCCCCAACATCAGTCACCCCTGCTTGGAAGCTAAAGAGAAGTCTAGGCCGAGACAGTGAAAAAAACTAATTCACCGGAGCCTTACAGCAGCAGCTGAAAGTCAAAAACTATATCACAAGGCTTTAAACCCTCTCAGATCTTTTGATATGCAAGGCTTCTATATTTACTTCAGAGATAAATAGCTTTTAGTAGCCTGTAATTAACAGTTTTCAGGCAGCCAGATGTCTGGATTGATTAATTTCATTTCTCTTCATGCTTGAATGGGTCTCAAATAATTTGCTTTGAAACTAACCACAATGTTTATAAATATTTAGCTATGACTGACACCTCATGATCGCATGAAAAGCAGTTAAGTGCTTTCTGCAGATAAAGAAAGGAAGTGAAAGCACTTAACCGCTAGATGTTGAAACCCTCATTTCTGTGTCTATCTCTAAACTGGACTATTCCAATACACTCCTGGCTGTCCTCCCACATTCCACCTTCCATATGTTTGAGGTCATCCAAAACTCTGCTGCCTATGTCTTATCTCATCATGTACAGGCTTGCTGACCTATATTATCTCCCTGTCAAGCAATGTCTTGATTTTAAAATTATCATCCTTGTTTTCAATTCCCTCCATGGCCTCATCCCTCCCTATCTCTGAAGTCTCCTCAAGCCCTACAAGCCTCCTTGATTTCTGTCCTCATCTAGTTCTGGCCCCTTGAATATCCTTGATTTTAATTACTCCACCACTGGTGTTGCGCCTTCAATCGCCGAGCAGCTACCAAGGGGGGGCAGCTCAAAAGGGCAGCCTGATAATGTGATTCGCGATGGAATCTATTGTGATTCCCGACATGCATAAATTTGTATGGCATAGCACACTGAATCGTTTCCATTTGCTGAGCAGATATTTTCTGAAATTCCCTGCCTATACATCTCCAGCTCGCTTCAGTTCCATGTCCTTCATTACCCCTTAAAGCCTACTCCTTTAACCAAACCTTTGTTCAGCTATGTGGCCCAGTATTATATTTTGTTTTATAATGCTCTTGTGAAGTGCCTTGGATATATGATTGTGATTAAGGTACTATGTAGTGTCACGTGAGAGTAACTTTAAGAAATGGGAGTGTATTACTGCAGTGATGTCAGAGTGTGGGTGGATCTGGGCTGTCTGCCAGCTTTTTACTTTCGTTTTAGGCTGTTTGCTGCAGGGTGTGTTTTAGTTTCGTTTTCAGAGCTGGATAGCTGAAGTCACAGCCAGAAGGGGTAGTAGTCTCTCTCTCTGTAATCTAAAGACTGTAAATCGATCCTTTGGTGATTTAAAACTAATAACTGCTCTCAGTAGTGACTTTAACCTGATGTGCTTTTGTTAAAAATGTTTTTAAAGTCTTATGGATGTTAAAAGGAAAGCTTAAAGGATTACTTAGTGTTGCATTCTTTGTGGGTTGTATTTGAATTGATGGTTGCTAAGATGTTCACTGGATGTTTTAAAAAGGTTAACTTGAGTTAATAGAATAAAAATGGCTTTGCTTTAAAAAATACTATTCCATTTCTGCTGTACCACACTTGTAGAGTGAGCCATGTGCTCCCCATACCACAATCTATTAAAGGTTGTGGGTCAGGTGAACTCCATGATACACTTTGGGGCTCCCTAAACCCTGGCTCACGACAAATTGGGGGTTCGAGGGGGATAAAAGTCTATCTCTTGGATTGGCTTAGTGAAGTTAAAGAGAGAGAGCCGAAATGATGCAGGCAGTGGACTCCGACTCCGAGATGGAGACACAGGATGCCTCAGAGTGGGAGTTCTCGGGCCCACGGGCTGTGGATGTACAACCGGTACACCGTTTATCACAGAAGCGCCATTCTCCGTCTCGTTACACGCCGCCCGATCCAGCGCCTCGTGCAAATGGTGTCCGGCCAGCAGCACAACGAGTCCGATGCCCCCCTTCGCCAGGGTCTTCGGTGGATTCCTTGGACTTGGGGGGGGGGGGGTGGAGGGATGTTATAACCTGCCTGCTTACCATTGGCTGGGGACTAATGGCAATCCCACAATCCTAAGGGAGTATGAGCTTCCCCAATGAGGTGGGCAGAGAAATCATTCGCAGGTCCCTGCATAAATGGAGCTGGCCAGTGTGGAACCAGCTAGAGAGGAGTGAGCAGCAAGGGAGTTACTGCTGCTGTTGTGTGTGTATATATATATATACACACATGTTATTGTAAATAAATGTTATTTCTTTCTATCTTACAACTCGTGCTGGATCCTTCGTAGCCCTCACAAAAACTTCTAACCAAATAAAATTTGCCTTTGGGCTATTAAGGAAACAAAGGCAAGAGCCTCCATCTTCACCACTGTCTGCAACTCTGGTAAGTCTGAGATCCCAAATATAGCCACCAAAGGGCATGGTTCCAATCAACCCTAAGAATTCTTGACATGGTGCTGAAGAAGGAGGCCCAGAAGCTCAGAGGCTTAGTGCAGGACCTCAACACGTGTATGTGATGCACCGGGCCCCCAGAGCACCGTTCGCACCTGGCCAATATGTCCGCAACAATCCCACTCATTCGTGCCCTAGTCAAATGTGCAATATGCACCAACTTGAATTGAATCAGGCTAAGCCTGGCACCTGAGGAAGTGGAGTTGACTCTATTCAAAGCCTCGCTCCACACCACTCCTTCAAACTCCAGGCCCAACACCTCCTCTCATTTCCTTTTAATCTCGTCCAACAGGACTTGCTCCATCTTCACCAGCTGCCCATAGAACTTTGATCCATCTCCCTCCAACATCAACCACTGTGAGAGATGGATCTTACTAGGATGGAGGGACTCGGAACTCCCGAATTCGGGGTTGTGGGTTAGCGACATGGCGGGGAGAAACTTAAATTTGCCTTGAGGGGTTCATTGCAGGGGTTTGCTTGGAGGTGGCAGCCGTTCATCGACTTCTTTGAGGAAAATTAAGCTGTCAGCAGTGGGGAGGGGGGGAGGGGTGTGAAGGGGAGGCATGGGAGAGACGAGTGAGGGCAAGAGAACCAACGGAGGGGGGATGGGAAAGGTGGCACTGTTTATGAAAGCCATGTTGGCTGGGGTCTGTGTTCGGGGGGGTTTGTTGGTTATAGTGTTGTGTTTTTGTTCTTGTTGAAATTTGATGTTTTAAAATTATTAAAATTATAAATGCCTCAATAAAATATTTTCTGAAAAAAAAACACAGAGAACTCCGTCCATCAACAAGGATGGGGGGGGCTTCCGGTGGCGGCTATGAGGGAGTAAGTCGCACATTTGGTGGTTCCCGCTCTGGCCGGACATTTGGACCTTTTTCCCCGACTTTTTCGTGGTTTTGAGTTTTGGCTTTGAAGGCGCAGACAATGAGGCTCTGGATCCACACAGTGGTGCATGGAACGGAGAACCCCAAGGGACCGAAAAGGAAGAAGTAAAAGGATAAGCAAGGGCTGGGTGGAGGTGGCAGCTGAAGACAACATGGCTGATGTTCGGACCCCTGCTGCGACGGCCCAGCCATCGACGAACCAGCTGATGCAGGTCATCCAGGAGGGCTTTGCCAGACAGAAACGGGACCCGATGAAGGAGTCGAGCGAGCGGCTGGAGCGCAGGCTGGATGCCCAGGATTGGACGATTCAGAAGTTGGAGAAAGCGCTGGCGGACCAGGAGGAGCACCAAACGGTGGTCGAGCTGGAGGTGGGTATGCTGAAGGATCAGCAAAAGAGGCTGCTGGAGAAGGTAGAAGATCTGGAGAACAGAGCTCGCCGGCAGAACTTAAGAATTGTCGGTCTCCCTGAAGGGGCTCAGGGGGCTGATACTGGCGCGTTTGTGGCGAGTATGTTCCAGAAGCGTCTGGGAAGGGGGCTTTTCCCGACCGTTGGAGGTGGACAGGGTGTACAGGGCGATGGCGAGGAAGCCACGGCTGGGGGACCCTCCAAGGGCGATGGTAGTCCGATTCCACAGATTTTTGGATAAGGACTGTGTTCTCCAGTGGGCCAAGCATACTAGAAGCTGTAAATGGGTTGCCTGTCCATCACAACCTGAGTGTGGAGGTGGCCAGAAGGAGGGCAGGCTTCAGGCAAGTGAAGGATATCCTGTTTAAGAAGAAGGTGAAATTTGGGCTGCTTTACCTGCCGCGTCTGTGGTTTACGCACAAGGACCAGCACCATTATTTCGAGTCGCCTGAAGACGCGATGGACTTCGCCAAGAAGTAGGGGATGGCGCAGAACTGAGAACTTTTTGGTTTTAAGTTGTAACTTTTCTGAGTGATGTTTATAGGTTTTGACTGTCGTTTTTCTTCTGCTTTTAAGTTTGGGTAAAGATGGGGAAGTAAAACGTATTCAGTTTCTATGGGTTCTCGGTGTTTTGGTGGGGGCTTTTTACATCTTATTACTTTGATTTGCACTATTGGGGGGTTCTTTGTGGATTTTTCGTTTTGGGTTGTCTCCTATGGTAATTGGGAGATTGTTGGGTCTCGGTTTGATGAGGGAAGTGGTTTCGATGGGGGGGGGCGTGGAAGAGAGAGAGAGAGTAGGGAACAATAGGTGGGAGACTTCTTGGCACCGGAGGCGAGGGTCACCAGGCTAGCTGGGGGAGCTAGTCTACGGAAGCACAGTGGGGGGTGGGGGGGGGTGTATATGTTCAATATAGGGCAGGGGTTAGGTTACAAGGTGGTGTTGCTAGGGGGAGAGGGGGGAGTTACTCTGCTGACGAGGGAGGGACTTAGGTTTTGGGACAGAGAGGAGGTCGGGGCTGCCAGAAGGTGGGCCGATGGAGGCGCGGCGCATGGGCTGCGGGGCGGGCCCAGGAAAGGGGATGGCTGAACGGCGGAGGGGGGGGCGCGGTGCCCCCCAACCAGGCTGATCACCAGGAATGTTAGAGAGCTGAATGGGCCAGTCAAGAGGGCACGTGTGTTCGCGCATCTGAGGGCTCTGATGGCGGACGTGGTGATGTTGCAGGAGACACACCTGAAAGTAACGGATCAAGTTAGGCTAAGGAAGGGTTGGGTCAGTCAGGTCTTTCATTCGGGGCTGGACACCAAGACCAGAGGGGTGGTGATTTTAATCAATAAGCGGGTGCAATTCCAGATGGGCAGTATAGTCTCGGACGGGAGGGGCCGTTATGTCATGGTGAGCGGTAAGCTGGTGTGGAGGAAGGTGGCCTTGGTTAACGTGTACGCGCCAAACTGGGACGATGTAGAATTCATAAAGAGGGTACTGGGGAAGATACCTGACCTGGACTCGCACAAGTTGGTGATGGAAGGGGATTTTAATACGGTCATCGACCCCGGCCTGGACTGGTCGTGTTCGAAAATGGGGAGGGTGCCAGCAATGGCAAAGGAACTGATAGGGTTCATGGAGCAGATGGGGGGCATCGACCCATAGAGGTTTAGACAGCCGACGGGGAGGGAGTTTTCTTTTTATTCGCATGTGCATAAGGTTTACTCCCGGATTGATTTTTTCATTTTGAGCAGGGATTTACTGGCGGGGTTGGTGGACACGGGATATTCGACCATCACTATTTTGGATCATGCCCCACATTGGGTAGAACTGCAGGTTAGTGAGGAGAGCTTTCAGCGCCCGCAATGGAGATTGGACGTGGGCTTGTTGGCGGATGAGGCGGTGTGCAAGAGAGTGAGGAAGTGCATGCAGAACTACCTGCAGGTCAACGACACGGGGGGAGTCCCAGCAGCGGTGGTCTGGGAGGCGCTGAAAGCAGTGGTGAGAGGGGAGCTGATTTCGCTCCGGGCTCATAGGGACAGGACGGATAGGGCAGAGACGGACCGACTGGTTAAGGAGATCCTACAGAGAGATAGGAGGTATGCGGCGACCCCGGGGATGGAACTGTTAAGGGAACGTCGGAGGCTGCAGGCTGAGTTCGGGATGTTGTCCACAGGCAAGGCAGTGTAGCAGCTTAGAAAGGAGAGGGGGGCATTTTATGAACATGGGGAGAAGGCCAGCAGAATGCTGGCACAGCAGTTTAGGAAGAGGGAGGCGGCCAGGGGAATGGAAAAGGTGGTTAATGGGGATGGGAATCAGGTAGGGGACTCGGCTGGGCTAAACAGGGTATTCAGGGACTTTTAAAGCAGACTCTATCGCTCGGAACCCCCCGCGGGGCCCGAGGGGATGAGGTGCTATTTGGACGGACTGACCTTCCCAAGGGTGGGCAGGGGGCTGGTGGACGGGCTGGGGGCTCCGATCAGGGCCGAAGAAATAGCTGAGGGCTTGAAGGCAAGCAGTCGGGTAAAGCACCGGGGCCGGACGGGTGCCTGGTGGAATTCTACAAGAAATTCTCGGGTATATTAGGGCCGTTGCTGGTCAAGATTTTCAATGAGGCGAGGGATAGAGGGATGCTGCCCCCGACGATGTCACAGGCCACTATTTTGTTAATATTGAAGTGGGACAAGAACCGGGAGCTATGTGGGTCTTATAGGCCGATCTCACTGCTTAATGTGGACGCCAAGCTGCTGGCCAAAGTGTTGGCCTCCAGGATTGAAGATTGTGTGCCGGAGGTGATTATGGAGGATCAAACCGGGTTTGTCAAGGGCAGGAAGTTGGTGGCCAATATAAAAAGGCTGCTCAACGTGATTATGATGCCCCCGGAGAGTAGGGAGGTTAGGGTAGTGGTGGCAATGGATGAGGAGAAGGCGTTCAACCGGGTGGAGTGGGAAGACCTATGGGAGGTGTTGGGACGATTTGGGTTCGGTAGGGGCTTTATCGACTGGATTAGGCTGTTGTACCAGGCCCCGGAGGCTAGTGTAAGGATGAATAGGACGACCTCGGACTATTTTAGACTGCACGACTGCACCGGGGGACAAGACAGGGATGCCCTCTCTCCCCACTGCTGTTTGCATTAGCTAAAGAGCCGCTGGCAATTGCTCTAAGAGCTTCAAGCGGCTGGAAGGGGCTGGTTTTGGGGGTGTGGGGGTGGGTGGGGGGGGGGTGGTTGGTGGTAGTGGAACATAAGGTCTCGCTGTATGCGGACGACCTGCTCTTATATGTAGCAGATCCAGGGGCAGGGATGCGTGATGGGTGAGATCATGGCGACTTTGGGGGTATTTGGCCGGTTGTTGGGATATAAACTGAACATGACAAAGAGCGAGATGTTTGTAGCCCAGGCAAGAGGTCAGGAGGGTCGGCTGGGGGAGCTACCATTTAGGTTAGTGGGGGACAGTTTTAGGTACCTAGGGAAACAAGTGGCACGCGACTGGGGCCGGTTACATAAGTTGACCTTGTCCCGGTTGGTCGAGCAGATGAGGGGCGAGTTCCGGAGATGGGATGCGCTACCGCTGTCGCTGGCTAGGAGGGTGCAGACGATTAAGATGACGGTCCTACCGAGATTTTTATTTGTATTCCAAAGCCTCACAATTTTCATCCCACGGTCTTTTTTGAAGAGGATTAACAAAATCATTTTGGGCTTTGTCTGGGCGGGTAAGTCCCCGCGGGTGAAGAAGGTGATGCTCGAGAGAAATCGGGGGGAGGGGGGGGCTTGCCCTGCCAAACTTCAGTAATTACTACTGGGCGGCCAACATTGCTATGATAAGGAAGTGGGTGGTGGGGGTGGGGTCGGTTTGGGAGCAGTTGGAGGCAGCTTCATGTAGGGGCACCAGCTTGGGGGCTTTGATAACGGCACCTCTGCCGTTCCCGCTGGCGGGATATTCCACCAGTCCCGTGGTGGTGGCGGCCTTGAGGATCTGGGGTCAGTGGAGGAGGTACGTTGGAGCAGTGGGTGCATCGGTTTGGTCCCCAATATGTGACAACCACCAGGGAGCCTGGACGGGGGGTTTTGAGTATGGCGAAGGGCGGGAATTGAGAGGATGGGGGAACTGTTCCTGGAAGGGAGCTTCCCTAGCTTGAGGGCGCTGGAGGAGAAGTTTGGGTTGACAAGAGGGAACAAATTCAGATATTTACAGGTGTGGGACTTTCTGCGCAGGCAGGTATCATCCTTCCCACTCCTGCCACTAAGGGGGTTCCAGGATAGGGTGGTGTCTAGGGGATGGGTGGGGGAGGGGGTGTCTCGGACATCTACAAAGAACTAATGGGGGCGGAGGAGATGCAGACCGAGGAGCTGAAGTGTAAGTGGGAGGAGGAGCTTGGGGGAGAGATGGAGGATGGCTTATGGGCAGACGCGTTGAGCAGAGTCAACACGACCGCTACATGCGCAAGGCTCAGCTTGATCCAATTAAAGATGTTCCATCGGGCCCACATGACAGTGGCCCGGATGAGCAGATTCTTTGGGGTGGAAGACAGCTGTGTAAAATGTGCGGGCGGACCAGCGAACCATGTCCACATGTTCTGGGCGTGTCCAAAACTTAGGGGCTATTGGCAGGGTTTGCAGACGTCATGTCCAGAGTATTGAAAACAAGGGTGGCAATGAGTCCAGAGGTGGTGATTATTGGGGTGTCGGAAGATCCGGGAGTCCAGGAGGAGAAAGAGGCAGATGTTCTGGCCTTTGCCTCCCTGGTAACCTGGAGACGGATATTATTCGTTTGGAGGGACTCAAAGCCCCTGAAGTTGGAGGCCTGGTTAACCGACATGGCGCGCTTTCTCGGCTTGGAGAAGATTAAGTTCGCCTTGAGAGGGTCAGTGTTAGGGTTCGCCTGGAGGTGGCAACCATTCATTGACTTCTTCGCGGAGAATTAATCATCAGCAGGGGGGGACGGGGGAGGGGAGGCTAGCGTAGAATAGGAGGTTAAATAGGCGGGTCTTGGAGGGACAGGTGTCGGTGTTTGCACTATGTTTATTGTTCTTTGTACACTTTTTATACTGTTGTTGCTTGTAATGCCAAAAATCCCGAATTAAAATTGTTTGTTAAAAAAAACAAGGATGGGGGGGCGGTGCAAAGGAAAGGACCTCATTGTGCGCAAGGTCTCATACCTGGTAGGACCTAAATTGGTTAGCTCTTGGAAGCTTATACTTCTTCAGCCACTCCTCAAAACTAGTGAACTTACCACCAACAAGCTGGTGGTCCTGCAGGGTGGGCTAGCTGATGAGGCATCAGCCCTGGAGGGGGCAGTATGCCAGTGTGGGTAGCAAAGGCCATGGTCCATGAGGCCACTGATCATGGTGGCGCTCTGTACATTTACAGGTCACAGCGGGCAGTCGTCGGTGCGCGCAGCAGCTGGCTGCCTTGCAGGCTGTGGCAATGGCGCTCCGTGCCCGAACACCCTGGTCCCGGGAGGGGTGACATTCCGGATCCAAGGCCCCTCTCCTGGTTGCCCCCTGCTACGCTCCCCTGGCCCTGGCAGAGCCCCCCACCCCAGCCAGCGGAACAACTGTCAGCGCAGTTGTTATGCCTTTGGAAATTTTTCTTACCTTATCTCTCTCCCTCAGCAGCCAAGGCACCCGGTCCCCATTTTTAAATACCACAAGTGAACCGTGACAGCATCACTTCTGCCTGGTGGAGGCGGAGCATCGCAGGAGGCCGGAGACTACGGGGTTGGGCCCGTTAATGATATGTTAATGAATGCTACTGTACATTTTGCATGCCCATTCCTGGGCGGTGCGTGGAACCAGAGCATGGCGCTCCTTTGGTTGCCCGATACTGACCTCAATTTCCGGCTGATGCCTGATGTTCTGCCTGATCGCAATTCGCGATTCGGGCACGCTGGACGGATCATCCACCACAAAGCTGCTGTGTCCTTTCCAGTACTAATGACTGTAGCAATGGTAGTCTCTTCAGCTCTGGGCCACTGTATATTATGTCATAATATTTTGGTTTGTAGAGAACAAAACTTCAAGGCATCACAGCCTGAGGATACGGAGTAGACCATTTAGGAGATGAGGAGAAATTTCTTCACCCACAGAGTGATAAACCTGTGGAATTTGTTACGACAAGAAGTTGTTGAGACCAAAGCATTGTATGTTTTCAAGAAGGAGTTAGATATAGCACTTAGTGCGAAGAGGATCAAACGATATGGGGGGAAAGCGGGATGAGGCTATTGAATTGGATGATCAGCCATGATCACAATGAATGGTGGAGCAGGGTCAAAGGGTCGAATGGCCTCTTCCTGCTCTTAGTTTCTATTTTTCTTATAAATTTAGAGTACCCAATTATTTTTTTCCAACTAAGGGGCAATTTAACATGGCAAACTCACCTACCCTGCACATCTTTGGGTTGTGGGAGTGAGATCCACGCAGACACGGGGAGAATGTGCAAACTCCGCACAGACAGTGACCCAGGGCCGGGATCAAACCCGGGTGCTTGGCACCATGAGGCAGCAGGGCTAACCACTGCGGCACATGCCGCCCCGAGTTTTCTATTTGAAGGAGTGACTCTTGGTGCTGGACACAGGAAAATATCTGGTGGATGGCTGGACTATAAAACAGTATTAAAAGGTTATTGCAATATGGCACACATTACTGAAAGTGCTTTGAAGTTGCAGCAGTCACAATATTTCAGGAGTCAGATAAGCAAAAAATACCATGGCAAAAGTCAAAAAACCTGAGTACAGAGCACCAGCACAAACAGATAGGGTAAGTAACTTTCTGCTGTACTGAAATTTCTTTCATTCTCTGAAAAGGAATCTCAGTAGATTAAGTGTTACGTGTCATTTCTAATAATTCTGTCTAATCTTCGGTGGTTGGAAGACACAAACTCCTCATCTCGTTACTAAGTCTTGGCCTTTCTTTGAAATGACACACTCTTGTTTATTGCGGTTAAAACAGCTTGTCTAAAGTCCAACACTATCAGTGGAGAAAGTCCAAATTACTGCTCCAGCAGAGTTTGATTGCAGGATTGCCAAGGTACAGTGATCTTTTATACTGGGACTAAGGTCATCTGTGGACACCTTGTAATAATAAGCATATATTTTCAGATTTGTTACTTACAATTATGTTTACAGGTATATTCTCTGCTCCAACTTTCTTTGGTTTGGACCCGGCAACCTCCCAGGGCAAATACTTGACCAAAGTTTTCCAGTATGATAGTTCAGATAGTAAACTTGTGAATGTCGCAGAATCACATTAAATGTTTGTTTGCTATTATGTGAAATGGTTTCTAGCCAATATTATTCTTTTGATCAATGAAAAGATTTATTTCTGGTTCTGCAAATAAAAATCATTACTCATAGTACATTTTCAAAAAAAATATTTTTATTCTCCACCTTTTTCACATTTTCACCCAAATTTATACCCACCAACAAACAATCAACGGTAACAAATACAACGTCAATCCCCTGGTCAACAATTCCTCCCTCACACCAACCCCCAAATAACCTTCAACATTTTAAATACAAACATCAAAGAAAAGGAAGCAGGAATCCAACATCCACCCCATACATAGTCATCAACAACATACACAGTCCAACAGCCCCACCTACCCAGCCTGACCCCGCCTTATGTTCGATGTCATCTAATTCTTGAAAGTGCATAATAAATAAAGCCCATGAATTGTAGAATCCTTCCATCCTACCCCTCAACTCAAACGTCACCTTCTCGAGTGTTTAAAAACTTCAACAGATCCCCCCACCTCCACCCCAACAGCAGCCACTTTTGGGCGATCAGCGAGGCGAAGGATAAAACATCTGCCTCCGCACCCAGCAACTCGGGCCGATCCAATACCCCAAATATGGCCTCCAGAGGACGCGGCTCAAGCCTCACATGTACCACCTTCGAAATTATCCTGAACACCTCCTTCCTATATCCCTCCAGCTTTGGACAGGACCAAAACCTATGAACATGGTTTGCGGGCCCTCCCCCGCAACGTTCACAAACATCCTCTGCCCCCTCAAAGAGTCGGTTCCTGACTTGGGCCACTGTGCGGAATCTGCACGTTCTCCCCGTGTCTGCGTGGGTTTCCTCCGGGCGCTCTGGTTTCCTCCCACCATTCCTGAAAGACACGCTGTTAGGTGAATTGGACATTCTGAATTCTCCCTCTGTGACCCGATTAGGCGCCGGAGTGTGGTGACTAGGGGATTTTCACAGAAACTTTATTGCAGTGTTAATGTAAGCCTACTTGTGACAATAATAAAAAATATTATTATTAAATAGTAGGAAAAAAAGTACAAAATACATACAAATATTGTTTGCCAGAATGGACATTAGAGGAGCTGAATTGCATGCTGTCAGATGGACCGACCTGACTGTCTTCATTTAGAATTTGCAATTTATTATAATTTTATGATTTATTAATACCATTCTTCACACGTCTTGTGAGATGATGGTCATTATAATGTGGTTAGTGCAAGTTCTCTCTCTCTGGTTCCTGCCTGCTAATAGCTGACGCTGTACTTGAAGGCTGGCTCTTCTTGAAGTAACAGTGAATTGGTTACACATCAATATAACCAGAGCATAATGTTTACAAATAAATGAAGTAACTTTAATTGAGTAATGTCCCTATTATCTTAATACTTTCGAGCTGATTTTCCAGCTTGGAGTAGTTTATAGTAACCACACCCACATGTTAAAAATTCCTGGAGTTGAAACTGGTGATGATGTCACTTCAAGTGACTGCAGGACTATGGACATTTGCACGTTCTCCCCGTGTCTGTGCGTGGGTTTCCTCCGGGTGCTCCGGCTTCTTCCCACAGTCCAAAGATGTGGCAGGTTGGGTGGTTTGGCTATGATAAATTGCCCGAGTGTCTAGGGATGTGCAGGTTAGGTTATGGGGTTACGGGGATAGGGCGGGGTGGATGGGCGAGTGGACCTAGGTAGACTGCTCATTCGAAGGAGCGGTGCAGACTCGATGGGTCGAATGGCCTCCTTCTGCACTGTAGGGATTCTATGATTCTATGAAAAGGGGGGAGTTTAAGATGGAGGAGAAAGGTCAAAATCTAAGGCTGTTGAACTCAACGTTGCGTCTCGAAGGCTACAACATGCCCAACCATAAGTTGAGATGCTGCTCCTCCAGCTGGCGCTGGACTTCACTGGAGGATTGCAACAGGCCAAGGATGGACATGTGAGCATGAGAGCAGGGGTGCTGGGTTGAAATGGCATGCAGCAGGAAGGTTGGTGTCTGTAGCCATCTGGGATGGCCACTTCCCGATTACAAAATGGACACTTTGCAAAGATTGCAGGGAAAATGGACAATGCTGAGAAAACAAGCAGCTCCCAGACAAGACCAAAACTGTAGGCCCATTTGCATACTAATGGCCCATCTCCGGGAACAAAAGAGTAACTATTAAGTTACCGATACTAAGGCAGACACCCCGGCGCCAGAGGAGACCAAAACAAAGCAGGCCAATGGCCACCTAGGACACGCCCATCCATCAGGGCACCCACCCCTTTATTGGATGAAATCAATCGGAATGATCAAGAAACGGCCCAATTGATTGGGGGCAAGTTCAAGGCCCGCCCAAAAGAGCGCGAAGCCCCTTTGGGTATAAGAAGGAACCCCCAAGAGAGAATCGTTCTCTTGGATCCGGCTCTCACTGAGGAGAGACCTGTCCACCAGCTGCACCAGAATCAAGTAAGTCCAAGGTCAACGCTCGCTACCAGACAGACGACCTTAGCTGTTCCCCTCTACCACTTCGACCCCAGCAGCCTCAGAACCGAACAACGGCCATTGTTCCTCTGACTGAGTGGGCGCCCGAAGCTAAGTATAGGTTTTAGCAATAGTGATAGTTTAGTCTGTAGAGTTTCGTGCATGAGTATATTTAACTGTGTGTGTGAAAATAAATAAGCATTGACTTTGAACTAGCTAACTGGTGTATCGAGTCTTTGATCAGTATTCGGTTTTGAACCTTGTGGCGGCATTGAAAGATACCTAACGACTCTAGAGCAAACGTAATTAGAATTAAGAAAGGCGACCATATTGACCGCCGAATTCAGAGCCAACCAAAGAGAGCAACATTTACTGGCGACCTCTGACGGGACTCGACCTAGAAGTGGCCTAGTCACTCCGAGAGAACCTAAATTTGAATTGGAATCCAATTGGAAACAGAAAAACCACAAGTGTGAGAACGATACTGATCAAACCTCCGAGATTCGGAAGTGTGTTAATTCATGCGTAATAACAGGGATATAAGGTAAATCTGAGAGATTTTGTTGCGTAAAACTGTCGGGAGTTTTGTAGGCTGGAAAATAACGTAAGCCGTACCCGTGTCACCACTTTATCACCCCCTGTTCCAAAATCAGTAGAGAACCCAGAGATAGAGAGAAAATGGCAATGAAGGCAATGGAAGGCCTTATGAACCCCCAGCAATTCGAGGTTGCAGCGACCAGTAGAGTAGGACAGTGTCCCGTATGGGAAGAAGAGATCAGAAAATATCTCAAAGGGAAAGGATGGCCCCTTTGGAGTGAATTCTGCGCCAATGATGAAACAGGTCCCGGGAGTATAGGACATACTTGGTGGGAGAACCTGTCAGAGATTCATAAGAAGAGCTTGGGGAAAGCTCGCAAGCCGATGGCAATCGTGTCCTGCTTGGCACAATTGCGAGGCACAGAGGAAGTCGTTAGGACGCTCCGTAGAGAGATTGAGGAGAGAGACAGAAATAGTGAGGGAGATGTGAGCGAATTTGAGAAGGAGAATAAGGATTTAAGAGAACAGTTAGCACCGAGGGACAGAGAGGTGGATGATGCCAAGCGGGCACATCAGTCTTGTCTCGCCTATTTGAGTAGTTTTTAGACCCAGTACGATAAGGCCTACCAGGACACACAACGCGCGGTCTTGGTAAGACAAGAAGCCGAGCAACAGATAGAGCAATTGCAGAAACAGTGCAATGATTTAAAGACAGCCCTCCGAGCACTCCACACTTTCACGACTGAACAAAGGCAGAGCTCCGTACATCACACAAAGTGCCAGAAGCAAATTGCAGAATTGCAATCTCTGCTTTCTGTCCAGAATGGGTTTCAAAGTACGTTTGGACCCCAGTTAGACCAGGAAAACGGCCCCGATTGGCAGGAGTTAAATGAAACAGCTCACAGATACGTACATGGGACATGTACGCAAGAAAAACCACAAAAAAGGGAAGCACCCCAACCCCAGACTGAACAGGCAGAACACCCCCCCATGAACCCTGTAACCACACACTGCAGGGCCGCAGCAGAAGGAAACACAGATTTCCTTTATACAACCCCGTTAACTGTGACCAAATTACGGGACGCTTGTGGAAAAATTACACCGTTCCTTCCCACATCAGATCCCCACCAGTTTTTCGCTAGAGTTAAACAGCAGGCTACCATGTACGGCCAGTTTCAAGCCTCGACCCTTCAGTCGTGGCAGCCCTTTCCGACCCACAGAATGTAGGAGGAGGCACACTCCAAGAAATGCACACAGCGATCCTGGATGCGATCGGCTATAACAGAGGAGACCCCGTTGAAGGCCTAAACAAGTGTAGGCAAAAGAAAACAGAGCACCCCACAGCATTTGCTGGACGCTTGTGGATACATTTCACAGCAGTATTTGGCGAGTTAGCCTGCGCCCATTTGTCCGCGGATAATATGGCCAAATGGACTTGAATCCTAGTCTCTCATGCGACAGAGGCAGGACAGAGACCTTGCGCAAATTACGACCCCTCAGCCGAGGCCCACAACGAGAAATAGGTTTTGAAAAGATCGCCCCGCCCTTGGGAACAATCTGTCCAAAACCGCATTTGCAAAACCAGAGGAAGAGCAGGCAGACATGCATCCAGTTAGGACGCACCAGAACCCTGCATGGGTAAATGAGGACAGAAACAGCCCACGGCAGCCTAAATCCCAGGAATGCTACAATTGTGGACAATTAGGACATTATGCACGAGAGTGCAACGTGCCCCAAAAGCAGCAGAGAAACCAACAGACAGGTACCCGAAATAAGAATAGGGCAAAGCCAATCCATAGTGTTAGCGCCTGTTCAGAGAACACAGACATGAACAGCACTGACTGACGGTGTTCGGGCTCCCCAACTTGGGTCTGCGACACCCTTTGGGACAAGTCCGGGAGACCGGTAGTAGCAGGCAAAGTCCGGGGACACCCCGTAGAATTTCTTAGGGACACAGGAGGGTCCCGCACCACACTCAATTCCTCAATGATGTTTCAACGAGACACGTGGCCCACAACAGACACCATCACACTCAGCGGCTTTACAGATCATTTACAACAAGGACACATCACAGCCCCTGTAGTGATACAAATAGGGAACATTACGACTAAACACCCCGTAGTTTTGGTCGATCTGCCCCAGACAGCTGAACACATCCTAGGAATCGATTTTATGAGTTCCCACAACCTCTCATTTGATCTGGAAAATAAATGTGTATGGAGAATAGCAAAGGCAGCACGAGCCCCCGCCACGCTCACAGTTGGAGACTATGCAAACAGAATCAGCGCAGTAGGAGACTTCTGGTTCGACCCTTGAGCCATTAGTCAGGACAAACAGGTTAGGGAAGTCTTACAGCAACACAAAGCAGCATTTTCACAGCACAAGCACGACTATGGCAAGATAGCTGGCTTAGTGAATATTACAGGTCCTGACCTCAGACCCCTTCAAATTGCCCCTTCCTCATAATGTCTCAGCCATCCGGTCATTTCCAGGACCGGTTGGCTACTGCAGAAACCATATCGACGGTTTTGCCACAAAAGCAGCGCCCCTATCCGACCTTCTCAAGAAACAGGCACTTTGGGAATGGCTTCCACAGCACACGGATGCCGTGGATGCTTTAAAGAGAGCCGTCAGCACAGCCCCCGCATTACAGGTCCCAGATCCACTTTCCCCGTACGCAACCGAAGTAGCAAGCACCGACCAAACCCTTTCGGCTGTGCTCCTCCAGGAAGGCCTTGACCAATTACGCCCCGTAGCATACGCCTCACGTGTGTTAGGTCCTGTCGACAAGGATTTTCTGCCTGCGAAAGGCACCTGCTCGCAGTTTTTGGGGCAGTACAGTACTTCGCCTACATTACAGGACTCAACTCCATCAGCATTCTCACTGAACACACCCAAACACAGCTATTATTAGACGGTCGACTTAAAGATGGCACAGTCAGCCAAATCCCGTTGGACCCTTCTTTTACAGGGACGGGACATTACAGTTAAAAGAACCAAGACCCACACTTTCCTAGCCGACAATTTGCAATGTGAAGGTACCCCACATGAGTGTGAGATCATCACCACAAAGCACAACACGGGCCCATTTATACCTAAGTCAGCTCCCAGGAAAGCAGGTAATGCACCCCAGAGACCCTAGCCCACAGACACGTGCGCACCCCTGAAAATTTATGTGGACGGCTCCTCCACAGTTTTGAATGGAAAGAGAATCACCAGTTCCGGCATTTATGTAGAGGACGCGCAGTGACGTGCCCTAGAAGAGATTTAATTAAAGTTGCCAGGACATCTAGGCTCGCAGGCAGCAGAACTGGCAGCCATAGCTTACATTGTAGACCACCCTGACTCGTTTCCGACCCCAGCAGACATATATTCGGACAGTTTATATGTCTGCAATAGTTTAACAGAATTTCTACCCCTGTGGGTAGAAATGTTGTGGGTTGTTTCTGCAGACGGAAAGCCCCTACCCTCAGCCCCATTACTCCGGCATATCCTAGAGACAGTTAAAGATAGGGAATATGGTATCATTAAGGTTCGCAGTCATCACCGTTCTTCCCCCCCCTGGTAACGTTAAAGCAGACGCCCTAGCGAAGATAGGTTCCAGACATGGTTACTTTTGGAACCCCACCCCCCCCGAGAGCACCCCAGTACTCGCGGTTCAGGTCTCACAGACCAACATTCAGGATCTAGTCAAAGCCCAAAAGGAAGATGAAAAGCTCAGGGTAGTTTTAAAAGGATCTTTCCCAGCCCCGAACGATAAGTTTAAGAACGCAATTACCACACACGACGGTGTGATTTTGAAAGACGGTATTTATGTAGTTCCCAGCCAGGACAGGAACCAGATTATTTGTCAGTTCCATGACAATCATGGACACCAAGGCATTGCACCCACTCTAACCCACCTCAGACCTCTCCGCTGGTGGCCTGATTTAAAAGCCGATGTCACTCACTACATTGAAAATTGCTTGATCTGTGCCCAGAACAATCCGGACAGATATGCAAGAAAGGCTCAGCTTAGTCACACCCGCCCCGAAATGGCCCCTGAACGAATTTGCAGATAGATTACATAGGACCCCTACCCCCCTGCAGAAATGGTTATAAGTATGTGTTGGTGGTCATCGACACCTTCACAAAATGGGTGGAAGCTTTTCCATCCAGAACGAACACGGCCAGTAGGCTAAAATCCTAACACAGCACATCTTTACAAGATGGGGCCTCCCACGCAGTATAGATCTGATCAAGGCTCCCATTTTACAGGACGAGTAATGAAGAACGTACTCACAATTTTCGGAATTAGGCAGACGTTTCACATAGCCTACCACCCCCAGTCAAGCGGCATTGTAGAGAGGATGAACAGAACTCTAAAAGCCACTCTCAGGAAAATGGTACAACAGAACAACAGCACCTGGGATTCAGTTCTCCCATTTGCTTTAATGTTTATAAGGAACACGGTATCCACGTCCACAGGATACACCACCCACACCCTCATGACCAGACGCCCCATGAAAGGGACAGAGTATTTATTATGACTGGATTTGGCCAGCCCCTCAGTCACCGCCCTCACGCATGAAAATGCTGTACAGCAGCTTATTGAGAATATAAAGGCAGCCCAGCTCGCAGCAGCTGTGAGACTTGGGACCAGGAAGAAACAAAGCAAGGCTTGTTTCGATAAAACGGTATACGCCACCGAGTTTGTAGTAGGGCAGCAAGTGATGCTATCCCTGTACAACCCCAGTTCATTCCTTTCTCCAAAATTTTCCGGACCGTACTCCATTTCGGACAAAGTCAGCCGCTCGTTATACAAGATCACATATCCTAAAGGCAAGTCTGCGTGGTTTCATATAAACCAGCTTAAGGCTTATGGCTCGCAGAACAACCATGCACACCACATCTCGCTCGCAGCAGCAGATGAGCATGCCCCGCCCAGAGATGATGCATTGCTACCCTCCCCCAGCCAGTCCAGCCCGTCCTCAGACACATCTTCAACTCCACCCCCAGTGGCACGACTCCGCCTCTCCCTTCCTTCAACCAGCGACAGCGATAGTAATAGCGATAGCAATAACGACAGCCCCAGCACACCACATTATGATTACACCCCTGCACCAGGCCCCACTCCCAGCGAATCCGAGCATGATTCCAGTGACCCCTTTGAAATCACGTACATCAAAGCCCCTGACCCAGACCCACCGTCCGACGATTACAGATTGAAGCATTGTAGCTCCACACTCGACACACAATTCTGGCACCGAGACAATTCATTCAGGCTCATCCCGAATGATGAGATGGACCCCAATTCGCCCCAAGCAGCTTTAGCCAAACTACTTCACTCAAGAGTATGGCAGCTGGGAGAAGATAATGACATTGAGTCTGACTCCCACCAAACAAATCCCTTTGCGACCCTGTTCGCTACTGAGCAATGAGGTCCACATTATGGTAAAAAACAACCGATGGAGAGATACGGTGTCCTTTCTGATGGAACTTGCATCATGTTTGTCGTATGTTTGTTCGTTTAATGCACATATTAAATGTTGTTTGTGAATTTAAACGTTTTCATGGCCCCACACCACCACTCTTTTAAAACCCACTGGCAGTTAATGGAACAAGTTTGTCGACAGACAACTGTTCAGAGGAACTAGTTTGTCGGCAAACATCAATCATAACTACTCTCCTGATTTAAAGGTAATCACGAGAGGCAGCCCCCACGATGACCACATTCTTACCCGTTCCTGACGGCCGCTCAGGTAGTGGGGAAATGGCACTGGTCCCCGCCCTGCCTGAGGACCCGCTCTGGTCAGCTACGCTTGGGTAGAGCACAAACGGCACTGGTCACCGTCCTACCCGGGGATTCCACCCATTCTTACCCGCCGCGACCCATTCGCACCCCATTTTGGTACTTTCAGTTCTAAATTCTTTTGTTTGTTTCTGGCGACCCTCGGGTTGCTTCTGAATGCTATTTCCATCCTCAAACACTAGGATGGTAGATTGCACAGGCTGTGAGACAGCTCGCACTGTGTCAGTATTTTTCTCGGATGTCTTGTCCAAATGTTCGGTTTAAAAAAAATTAAAATGAGGGAGTCACAGATGGTGACCAATTATAATGGGTAATTAGCAACAAAGGACAGACAGACAGACATACGAGATCTTAAGCAAGATAATAACAAATATTATGCTTGTGTCCACAGAACTCCGGAACCTCAGGAACCCCAGAGGAAGAAAAAGAAGAAGACCGACAAAAGAAAAGGTGAAGACAACCTTCATGTTTTTCACCTGAACCTTAGCGGGATCCCTTCAGTTGCGCGCGGACACTACCCCCCTGACCCCTACCACACAGGCCATGAATGATTCCCACCCCTGCCATACACTGTACCCCGAGATAGTTAACCCCGAGATAGTTACCCCCAAGACAGTTATCGATACCCCGACCTGGTGTGGCAAGTTTATTACCTGGTATTCACTATCTTACATTGTAGGAACACTCTTAGTACTGGCGATACTCTGCAGTGTGGTGCAGACACTTAGACTCAGAAAATGGCGGAGGAGAGCCTCCTGCTACCGCACTCCGGTATACACATTTAGATCCCCAATCTTCAGACTGCAACAAACCCCCCAACCCCTTTAAGTGAATTAAAGTGCATTCGTTTTTTTGTGTGTGTTTTGTTCATTTAATAAAGAAATGTAAAACTCTGTGCTTGATTGCCAAGCCAGAGAGACTTGTATTGCCGCTATTCGTACAGTTTAAAATGTTGTAGATTATTTTTGATTGGTTAAGTGAGGATAGATTATTGAGGCTAGTTAGAGGTTCTAGTTTTTTATTTTGTAATGCATGCCTGAATGTCATAGCGCCCCGTAGAGTTTTATAATAATGTATGTATATAAAATAATTTTAGGTAAAGTTGCAATTCATAGGACAAAGCAGTATAGAGCCTGTGAAGTGCTTATGGGTGCTCAGCTTGGTCAGAGAACGAAGACGACGCGGTTATGTGATCCTTCACGCTTCGCGTTGAGGATCACAAGGAGGGTGTGTAGCCACTTCCTGATTACAAAATGGACACTTTGCAAAGATTGCAGGGAAAATGGACAATACTGAGAAAACAAGCAGGTTCAGAGCTTGTCTGTATATTGGAGCCGCAGCTCCTAGACAAGACCAAAACAGTAGGCCCATTAGCATACTAATGGCCCATCTCTGGGAACAAAAGAGTAACTATTAAGTAACCGATACTAAGGCAGACACCCCGGTGCCAGAGGAGACCAAAGCAAAGCAGGCCAACGGCCACCTAGGACACGTCCAGCCATCAGGGCACCGACCTCTTTATTGGATGAAATCAATAGGAATGATCAAGAAATGGCCCAATTGATTGGGGCCAAGTTCAAGGCCTGCCCAAAAGAGCACGAAGCCCCTTTGGGTATAAGAAGGAGCCCCCAAGAGAGAATCGTTCTCTTGGACCCGGCTCTCACCGAGGAGGGACCCGCCCACCAGCTGCACCAGAAGCAAGTAAGTCCAAGGTCAACGCTCGCTACCAGACGGACGACCTTAGCTGTTCCCCTGTACCAGTTTGACCCCAGCAGCCTCAGAACCGAACAACGGCCATTGTTCCTCTGACAGAGTGGGCGCCCAAAGCTAAGTATAGGCTTTAGCAATAGTGATAGTTTAGTCTGTAGAGTTTCGTGCATGAGTACATTTAACTTTGTATGTAAATAAATAAGCATTGACTTTGAACTAACTAACTGGTGTATCGAGTCTTTGATCAGTATTCGGTTTTGAACCTTGTGGCGGTATCGAAAGATACCTGGCGACTCTAGAGCAAACGTAATTAGAATTAAGGAAGGTGACCATATTGACCGCCATATTCAGAGCCAACCAAAGAGAGCAACAGGTCATGCTTGCAGACTGAGCGAAGGTGTTCCATGAAGTTGTCACGCAGGATCAACCTCCACAGCTCCAGCATGTGCTACCGTAAAAGGCTTCCCCTCATCATCCCATCAACATTCTGCAGGGACCGCTCCCACCGTGACACCCTGGTCCACTCCTCCATCACGCCCAATCCTCTTCCCAAGCCATCTTCCCTTGCAATCACAGAAGGTGCAACACCTGCCCCTTTACCCCTCACTCGTCCCTTCTCACCGTTCAAGGCCCCAAGCACTCCTTTCAGGTTAAGGAACATTTCACTTGCACCTCCTTCAATTTAGTTTATTGTATTCACTGCTCCCAATGTGGTCTCTTCTACATCACTCTCAAACGTTCCGCACCCTGACTTTTGTCTGTTTCTGTGGCTAATTATTCCTGGAACAGGTTGCTTGTCTGTTGCCAGGGGCTTATAGCTTGAGGGCATTACACCACATTAAACATAGTCACACTCACATATGGGGAGGCAGTGGCGTAGTGGTATTATCGCTGGACTGGTAATCCAGAGACCCAAACTCATGCTCTGAGGACCCTGATTCGAATTCCATCATGGCAGAAATTTGAATTCAATAAAAATCTGGTATTAAAAGTGTAAAAAAAAGGTGACCATGAAATTATTGTTGATTGTCGTAAAAAAACACCTGGTTCACTAATGTTGTCCTTACCTGGTCTGGCCTACATGTGACTCCAGATCCACAGCAAAGTGCTTGACTTTCAAGTGGCCTTAGGGATGGGCAATAAATGCTGGCACCGCCAGCGGCGCCCACATCCATGAATGAATAAAAAAACATACACAAATTTGAGGGCAATTTAGCATGGCCAATCCACCTAACCTGCATGGCTTTGGGCTGTGGGAGGAAACCAGAGCACCCATAGGAAACATGGGGAGAACATTGAAACTCCACACAGACAGTCGCCAGGCCAGAATTGAACCTGCGACCCTGGCACTGTGAGGCAGCAATGCGAACCAGTGTGCCACCCATCTCCTCTACATAGGGGAGACTAAACACAGATTTAATAATAATAATCTTTATTGTCACAAGCAGGCTTACATTAACACTACAATGAAGTTACTGTGAAAAGCCCCTAGTCGCCACATTCTGGCACCTGTTCAGGTATACAGAGGGAGAATTCAGAATGTCTAAATTACCTAATAGCACCTCCATTGTAACCACACCTCACTCATCACCTCTTTCTTATTGATCTTTACTGGCCTCAATCTCACAATGCAACACATTTAAGATTCTTGCCTATACATCACTATTTGTTGGCGCCCCACTACATTTTTGCAGTCTTGCCCAGCTTTATATCCATTTGTAAGTGCTCAATTTCTCTCATTGTGGTCTTTTGTGTATGCCCACACCGCTCATGCCAACATTTGTAGCAGAGCATTCAGGGTCATGATCCTAGTCTTTGTAACTTCCTCAGTTAAGTCTTGGCTCCTTTCCTTTAAAAACAGCCTGTTTCTTTAACTTTCAGTGATCCCTCCTAACCTCTCGCTTCCACCTCATTTTATGGTTTCCTTTTAGCATTTTGTCAAATGCCTCAGGATATTTCATATATTAAAGATGCAAAATAAATGCAAGTTGATGAACATCATTCTGCCATATATCAACTGTCAGTTTTTGAAAATATCTTTGAGTATCCAAATTGGATACAAGTTCAAGACATATGCATCACAAAAATATGTAGAGAATGAGCCAAAAACGCCCAGCTGCATAAACAAAGGAACATAGATCTGTAGCCTATTCAAGGACTGCTCCAACCAATTTATTTATTGTGTTTTAGAAGCGGCCCTTTTCATGTTGTAACAGATTAAAGACAACTAGATTTGAGATGGATATGCAACTATTTCATAACTTTCAACTAAAAATGTGAACTATTATTTCAGGCGGCACGGTGGCACAGTGATTAGCACTGCTGCCTACGGTACTGAGGACCCGGGTTCGATCCCGGCCCTGGGTCACTATCTGTGTGGAATTTACGTGTTCTCCGGTAGACCTCTGGAGTTGCAGTTTTCAGTGCCTCCCTTGCTGGTCTTGCAGTGCCCCCTCCCTCTCTTTGGCAGTGCATTTGAATATTTGTGTCTTCCTCTCTCTGGCAGTGAAGTGGGCTGCAGTGCCTCACCCTTTATCTCTAGCAGTGCATTGGGGTTACCATGCTCCTCTCTTTCTGGCAGTGCCCCGCTGTTCCTGCAGCAGTGCAACTGGGTTGCAATGCCTTCCTCTTCGCCGGGTATTGCAGTTAATTTACAGTTTGCCTCTTCTGGCGGTCCAGTGGAGTTGCAGTGCCTCCTTACCGTCTCTCGCAGTGCACTGGAATTGCAATGCCTCCCTCTCTCTGGCAGAGGGCAATGGAGCTGGTCGGCAGGGTGGGAGAGCAGGCAGTCGCAGAGGCGGAGGTCGACATGGGACAACCAAGTGAGCCCCCAATGCATTGTGATGGCCCTATGGCATGTGAGCCACGCCTCCCCCAATACCATACCTACCCGTGATCTCACCATGTGTCCTGTCTTGTGTTTTGCAGGGTCACCGGCTGACAAAGTGGGATCGGAAGAAATCCCTCGCTCTAGCTGTAATACCAACACTCACTTGGCAACGAGATGGGACTGTCCGGGGTCCCTCGCTCCCCTGCACTAGCCCCACAACACCCCGGAGCATATGTCCAGGGACACCATCAACTTCTCGCCACTGCTGTCATAGGCACCCTCCACCATCCCAGAGACACTTTAGTTAAGAGGCTCCTGGGCACTATCTGGTGCACACGACTCACATGCAACAGGTGTCACCCAAGGTGGAAGCCTTGGCTGCGAGGGTCACAGCCATGGGTCAGGATATCCTAGGCCTGGAGCGCAGTGTGCGGGCAGTGGCTGAGGCACAGGAGAGAGGAGCCATGTCACAGGCAGCCATATACCAGGGCCAAATGGACTCTGCTGCAGCGCTCCAGATCGTGGCCCAGTCATGGCAGCGGGCATCGAGTGCATTGGCCTGGTGCTGGTTGACCTGAGCCTCCCACAGAGGGATCTAGCACGGCCATTGAGAGACGTGGCACAGTCCCAAGGGACATGGCACAGTTCCTGTGCTCAATGGCCGTGAGCATTAAGACCCTGGCCAAGATGAAAGTGGGTCACCAGGAACGGCAACGCCAGGTGCTCATCCAGCCGTGCCCATTCCAAGGAGTAGCCCAAGGGCCATCAGGCATCCCGAGGTAGGAGGAAGTGATGGGGCCCGTGTCGGTCACTCCCACAGGGGAGGAGCCGGAATTCCACTGTGCCTCTAAATCTGCCCAGCCCCCACCTGTCCCTGGTGCATCCGATGTGCAGGGGGCAGAACAGGGTGGCACCAATCCACCTGTGACACCCGGAAGACTGCCAGGCCCATCTAGACCCAACTGCTCCATAGGACAGCATCCAAAGGGGACCCAGGTCGCAGGGTGGGAAATGTGGTAGGCCATCTCCCTATCTGATGTACCGCATGGGGACCCACCTAGGTGGAGCATTAGGACACCTAAGATTAGAAAGGTTAAAAACCTTTAGGTTGGCATGGGTGCAGCACATAGGATAGTGTTAGGGGTTAGGACACAAGTGATTGTACATAGCTCTGTCACCAATAACCACATGTAAACCGCCATTCCGAGTTGCCTCAGTCGTCTGTCTGCAGGGTGTGAGGGATGGACTGGGTTGCCGTGCCCTTCCCTCTCTCTGGCAATGCAGTGGGGTTGCAGATTGCAGTGCCCCACTGTTCCTACGGCAGTGCAACTGGGCTGCAATGCCTTCCTGTTCCTCGGGTACTGCAGTGGTGTTGCAGTTTGCATTGCCTCCCTCGCTCCCTGTCAATCTGTGCGATTACAGTTTGCAGTGTCCGCCATTTCTATGGTAGTGCAACTGGGTTGCTATGCCTTCCTGTTCCTTGGGTATTGAGGGGTGTTGCAGTTTGATTTCTTCCAACTTCTTATGGCAGCAGAGAGGGCCTGCAGTTTCCAGCGCCCACTTCTCTCTCTGGTATCACAATAGGGCTGCAGTTTCCAGTGCCTCCATCTCCCTCTGGCAATGCAGTGGGGATGCAGTTTCCCCCTCCAACAATGTGGGAGGGCAGCATCCTGTAATGCCACACTCTCCCTTCGGCAGTGCAATTGATTGCTGTGCCCCTTTCTCTGTCTCGCCGTGTAGTGGGGTTGGCGTGCCCACTCCCTCTCTCTTGCAGTGCTTTGGAGTTACAGTGCCTCTCCCTCTCTGCCAGTGCAGTTGGTTTGCAGCTTACAGTGCTTCTCCTTCTGGCAGTGGAGTGGGATTGCACTCTAACTCTCTCTGACGGTTCAGTGGGCTTGCACTGCCTCTCTTTCTCTCTGGAAGTGCAGTGGAACATAGAAAACATAGAAAAATACAGCACAGAACAGGCCCTTCGGCCCACGATGTTGTGCCGAACCTTTGTCCTAGATTAATCCTAGATTATCATTGAATTTACAGTGCAGAAGGAGGCCATTCGGCCTTTGAGTCTGCACCGGCTCTTGGAAAGAGCACCCTACCCAAACTCAACACTTCCACCCAACACCAAGGGCAATTTGGACATTAAGGGCAATTTATCATTGGCCAATTCACCTAACCCGCACATCTTTGGACTGTGGGAGGAAACCGGAGCACCCGGAGGAAACCCACGCAGACACGGGGAGGATGTGCAGACTCCGCACAGACAGTGACCCAAGCCTGAATCGAACCTGGGACCCTGGAGCTGTGAAGCAATTGTGCTATCCACAATGCTACCGTGCTGCCCTTGAGAACAAATAAATCTACACTATCATTTTACTGTAATCCATGTACCTATCCAATAGCTGCTTGAAGGTCCCTAATGTTTCCGACTCAACTACTTCCACAGGCAGCGCATTCCATGCCCCCACTACTCTCTGGGTAAAGAACCTACCTCTGATATCCCTCCTATATCTTCCACCTTTCACCTTAAATTTATGTCCCCTTGTAATGGTTTGTTCCACCCGGGGAAAAAGTCTCTGACTGTCTACTCTATCTATTCCCCTGATCATCTTATAAACCTCTATCAAGTCGCCCCTCATCCTTCTCCGTTCTAATGAGAAAAGGCCTAGCACCCTCAACCTTTCCTCGTAAGACCTACTCTCCATTCCAGGCAACATCCTGGTAAATCTTCTTTGCACCTTTTCCAAAGCTTCCACATCCTTCCTAAAATGAGGCGACCAGAACTGTACACAGTACTCCAAATGTGGCCTTACCAAAGTTTTGTACAGCTGCATCATCACCTCACGGCTCTTAAATTCAATCCCTCTGTTAATGAACGCAAGCACACCATAGGCCTTCTTCACAGCTCTATCCACTTGAGTGGCAACTTTCAAAGATGTATGAACATAGACCCCAAGATCTCTCTGCTCCTCCACATTGCCAAGAACTCTACCGTTAACCCTGTATTCCGCATTCATATTTGTCCTTCCAAAATGGACAACCTCACACTTTTCAGGGTTAAACTCCATCTGCCACTTCTCAGCCCTGCTCTGCATCCTATCTATGTCTCTTTGCAGCCGACAACAGCCCTCCTTACTATCCACAACTCCACCAATCTTCGTATCGTCTGCAAATTTACTGACCCACCCTTCAACTCCATCATCCAAGTCATTAATGAAAATCACAAACAGCAGAGGACCCAGAACTGATCCCTGCGGTACGCCACTGGTAACTGGGATCCAGGCTGAATATTTGCCATCCACCACCACTCTCTGACTTCTATCGGTTAGCCAGTTCGTTATCCAACTGTCCAAATTTCCCACTATCCCATGCCTCCTTACTTTCTGCATAAGCCTACCATGGGAACTTTATCAAATGCCTTACTAAAATCCATGTACACTACATCCACTGCTTTACCTTCATCCACATGCTTGGTCACCTCCTCAAAGAATTCAATAAAATTTGTAAGGCAAGACCTACCCCTCACAAATCCGTGCTGACTATCCTTAATCAAGCAGTGTCTTTCCAGATGCTCAGAAATCCTATCCTTCAGTACCCTTTCCATGACTTTGCCTACCACCGAAGTAAGACTAACTGGCCTGTAATTCCCAGGGTTATCCCTAGTCCCTTTTTTGAACAGGGGCACGACATTCGCCACTCTCCAATCCCCTGGTACCACCCCTGTTGACAGTGAGGACGAAAAGATCATTGCCAACGGCTCTGCAATTTCATCTCTTGCTTCCCATAGAATCCTTGGATATATCCCGTCAGGCCCGGGGGACTTGTCTATCCTCAAGTTTTTCAAAATGCCCAACACATCTTCCTTCAGTTACCAGTGCCTTTGTCTCTCTGATGATGCAATGGGGTTGCAATGCTTCTCTCATTGACAGTGCAGTGTGGTTGCAGTTTGGAATGTCTCCCTCTGGCAGTGCAGTGGGTTAGTTTGGAGTGCCACCCTGTCAATCTGTCGGTGCAGCATGGTTGCAATGCCCCTCCCTGTCTATTTCTGGCAGTGGAGGGCAATTGCAATTTACAGTGCCTCTCTCTCTGGCAGTGCAGTGAGGTTGCAGTGCCTCCCTCCCTCGCTCTTGCAGTGCACTGAAATTGCAGTGACTTTCTCTCTCTGGCAGTGCACAGGTGCATTTGTGTCTCCCTCTCTGGCAGTGCTATGGGGTTGCAGTGCCCTCTCTCCCTTCAATGCCATGGGCTTGTTGTTTACAGTGGCCCGCTCTCTATGGCGGTGCTGTGGGATTGCAGCTTGAAGTGCCGTGCTGTTTCTATGGCAGCGAAACTGGGTTGCAATACCTCCCTGTTCCTCTGGCATTGCAGTGCAGTTGCAGTTTGCATTGCCTCCCTCTCACTGCCAGTTTAGTTAGATTGTAATGGCCCTCTCCTTTTCTGGTAGAGCTCTGGAGTTGCAGTTTTCAGTGCCTTCCTTGTTGACATTGCAGTGCCTCCCTCCCTCTCTTTGGCATATTTTGGAAAATTTGTGTCTCCCTCTCTCTGGCAGTGAAGTGGGTTGCAGTGCCTCACCCTTTATCTCTGGCAGTGCATTGGGGTTACCGTTCTCCTCTCTCTCTGGCAATGCAATGGGATTGCAGTGAGCAGTGCCCCGCTGTTTCTGCAGCAGTGCAACTGGGTTGCAATGCCTTCCTTTTCGTCGGGTATTGCAGTTGATTTACAGTTTGCAATGCCTCCTGTTGCCAATCGCCACCAGAGTCACCAATAATGTTGCCAATAATAATGATGCTCTTTAGAGTCGCCAGGTATCAAATGATACCACCACAAGGCTTTACCGGATATCGATCAAAGGACCACACAACCAGTTAGTCAGTTCAATTCAAAGATGGTTTATTTACACACAAGGATTACTTCAACATGCAACACAAAACACTACAAGTTAAACTACATCTAACAACTACCAAACCTACACTTAACTTCAGGGCAACCGGCTCTATGCAGATGCACAAGGCCTTTGTCCTGATCTTGCATGGCTGGGTGGAAGAAGTGGCTCTGTTTCTGCTGGGCTCATCCGTCTGGTTGCGATCATTGGTCTTGGACTTGTCTGTCTGGTCGTTATGCTGCACGTGGGTTGGCATAGGCCGGATCCAAAGAGACCGAGCACATGACTGTGTCTCTTCTTATCCCTCTGGGATTTCGCGCTCTTTGGGGCGGTCCTTAACTTGGACCCAATAATTCGACAGGCTTCGATCACTACCTGTGATTCTGGCCAATAAAGGGGCGGGTGCCTTGATGGCTGGGCGTGTCCTTAGTGGTCATTGACCTTGGCTGTTTGGGCTCCCTGAGTAAAGGGAGTGGCGCCGATTAGTCTGTATCTGTATCGGTTACCTGAGTACAGTTCTTTTGTTCTGGGGAAATGGGCCATTAGAATGCAAATGAGCAGGGGTTTTGATCGCGTCTAGCTATCTGGGTTGCAAATACACACACAAGCTCTGGGTCCGTCTGAGTCCTGGGTTGGCCATAATTCCCATGGTCCTTTGCAGATGGCCATCTGAGATGGTTACACTCCCTCTGGCGGTCCAGTGGAGTTGCAGTACCTCCTTACCTGTCTCTCGCAGTGCACTGGAGTTACAATGACTCTCTCTCTCTCTGGCAGTGCTATGTGGTTGCAGTTTTCAGCACCTCTCTCTTTGGTAGTACATTTAGGTTTTTGTGTCTCCCTCTCTCTGGGGTCGCCGTGCCCCCTCTCTCCATGACAGTGAGCCTGCAGTTTGCAGTGCCTCTATCTTTGACAGTGCAATGGGGTGCTGTTTGCATTGCCTCTCTCTCTACTGGTACCTTAGGGGTTTTCAGCCAGCCCCTCTCTGCCAGTGCAGTGGGGTTGCAACGTCTCTCCCTCTCTCCAACAGTGTATTGGGCAAGCCATGTACCTCTTTCTCTGGCAGTGCAGTTGCAGTGCCCTTCTCTCTCTCGCTGTCAGAGTGCACTGGCACTGCAGTACCCCCTTGGGCAGTGCAGATGGGTTGCAGAGTCTCTCTCTCTCTCTCTCACGCTCATGCTCTGGAAGCACAGTGGGGTGGCAGTGACCCTCCCTCTGTTTCTGGCAGTGCAGTGGGGTTACAGCCTTTCTCTCTCTCTCTCTCTGGCAGTACAGTGGGGCTGTAGTCTCTCTCTCACTCTCTGTAGTGCAGTGGGGCTGCAGTCTCTCTGCCTGGCAATGCGGTACGGATACAGGCTCTCTCTGGAAGTACAGCGGGGTTGTAGTCTCTCTCTCTCTCTGGAAGTACAGCGGGGTTGTAGTCTCTCTCTCTCTCGCAGTATAGCAGGGCTGCAGTCTCTCTGTCTGACAGTGTGGCTCCAGTCACTCTCTCTGGCAGTGCAGCCGGGCTGTAGTCTCTCTATCGCTCTCTCTCTCTCTCTCTGTCAGTGCAGTGGGACTGCAATCTCTCTCTCTGGCAGTACAGCGTGGCTGTAGTTTCTCCCTCTCTCACTCACTGGCAGTATAGTGGGATTGCAGTGTCTCTCTCTTTCTCTCCCTCTAGCAGTGCAGTGGGAATGCAGTGTGTGTGTGTGCAATGTCTCTCTCTCTCTCTGGCAGTGCAGTGAGGCTGCAGTGCCTCACACTCTTTCTCTCTCATCTGAGATGGCTACATCCCGTCCTCTTGATCCTGAACGTGAAGCGTGGTGGATCACACTGTTAATCCCTTATCCATCCCTGGTGTGCCAGTTACCCTTGGTCAAGGACAGGTTCTACACTACTCTTTCCTATGTTTTTGGAGCATTTACCTAACAATTTTATTTCCACATCATACATTCATAATTTCTAACGGGTCACTATAAAACATTTCACTGTTCCGCACAATTGAATATCTAACTAACACTATCTAAGCTACCCTCATGCTGCTGGCAAATATCAAAAAGAACTTATGTACAATACAAGATTTCAAAACAGCAGCATCACACTCCTACTTAATCCATCAAAGTTACAGAGGTATACGGTCTTTATTTTTATCAGCGATTACAGTGTTTGTTGAGTTGGGTGAATTCCAAAGAAGGGGGCTCGGAGTGTATATACCGGGGAGCGGGAGGCTCTTTTTTGCCATTTGCGAAGTCTAAGTGTCTGGATGACACTGTAGATTATTGCAATTACCAGCAGGGCCTCTACTGTGTATGAAAGGGGGTACCATTTGGCAATGTTTTCGCACCAAGTGGGGGTTTCAGTGTTTATCTCTATGTGTGGTGTGGTGTCTGGGCTCGGGGTGTCATGTTGTGTGGTGGTGTTCGGGGCTGGTGTGTGGTACAGAGGCTTGTAACGCGCGCAGTTGTAGGAGTCCAGCGATGATCACATTGTAGGTCATCCGTCCTCTCTTCATCTTGTTTTCTGTCTTCCATTTTCCGTATATTCCTGGGGGTGCAAGCATAATATCTGTTGTTATCTTGGGTTAATATCGCGTTGATTTGTCTTTCTTTCCTTAACTTCAAGTACCCATTAGAATCGTCACCATGTATGACTCCCTCATTTTTTTTTTGAAATAACATTTTGAGAGACAAGACATTGCCAAAAAATAAATTATTTGTAAGGGCAGACATTCTCGCAGCTGGTGGTTGATGCGGGGAGTGGGCGACAATTTCTCCGTCCAGTCTTTCCTTTACTGCAACCAGTGATGGCTGAGGCTCATCTTACCAGCAGGATTTTAGGGCGGCCAGTTTTATTGAGTTTCGTCGTCCATGGGTCCAGAGGTAGTTCGCGTGTAGCAGCATATGTGGCAACCAAGTGTGTCAAATGTGTAAAAAGCAGGTGGGGAACGACCAGAGGGTCGCGGAAGGTAAAGGGATGAGTGTACAGACTGTGGCAAAGGGCATTATTTCAACCACAATAAAAGAGCAGAGAAGGGAAAACTAAGACCTGCTAAAGACAGTGAAAAGTGTAAAGAACCATTCCAGAGTACTCAAAGTGACGGGAACATGAGGTCCGTGTGGGCCACAGCAGGGCAAGAATAGGTGGAATCCCCGAATAGGGTGGTGATCAGTGCCGTTGCTCCACTACCCGAGCTTGACTGACCGGATGCATTTGGGGTCCTCAGGCAGGGCGGGGATTAGTGCCATTATTCCCTATCTGGGTGACCTAAACGAGTGGAAAGAATTTGTAACACATGTGAGATCGAACAATTGTTCCTTTAACGGCCAATGGTCAGTAAATGGCGTTGGAAGAGTAACTATGACTGTGTCAAGAAATTGGGTGTCAGGCCGGCATTAATGAAAACCATGTAACAAGAAGAAAGAAAGAAGGAAAATAAAAAGGGCGGGCAGGCTCCATCAGAAAGTAGGACACCGTAATTCTTATGCGGCGTCTTTTTCTCATCATCTGGACACCTCAGTGTTCTGTACCAAACAGCGTTGTAAAAGCATTACCAAAACGAGAGTCAGAATCTGAATCATCACCATCTCCCGGTTGCCAGACTCGTGTCTGCTGTTTTTGTGCCGTGGCCACGTGGGCCGTCGTAAGATCCGAATCGTCATGTCTAACCAGTCTACAAGAGTTGTCGCGGTGCCAAAAAGGGGTTTGTTTGTCATGAGGCGTAGGGGTGGTGGCAATGAAGGGCAAGTTACTGTTGTCGAGTTACTGGTGGCTGTGGCTCAGGCTGTGGCTGTGGAAATGGGTACAGGGGGCCAAACATGTCTTGGTTGTGGTACCGGGGGCTGGAGTGACTGGGGACGGGGAAGTTGTACCAGTGGTCAGTGGTCAGTGATCGTGGTCAATTCTGGGAGGCTGGTGCTGTCGTCGGAGTCAAGCTCAAGGCGGAAGGTCATACCTGTGGGCGGAGACTAGGTCGGGTCTGTGGGCGTGGATGTGCTGTCAGGGCTGGGGGAGGGTTGAACTAGGTTGCCGATGGGCGGGGCGGAATTTTCTGCTATTGCTAGGGAGATGTGGTGGGAGTGGCTACATTGGGTTCCATAGACTTTGAGCTGGTTGATGTGGAGCCAACCAGTTTTACCATTGGTGTACTTTATCTTGGACACAGAGGGGCTTACTTTGTCTGAAATGGAGTAGTGTCCTGCAAATTTGGGGGAGAGGAAAGAACTGGGATTGTAAAGGGAAACCATTACTTGCTGACCGACTGTGTACTTTACGGGGTGGACGGTTTTGTCAAAGCAGGATTTGCTCTGCTTCCTTCTAGCGCCTAGTCGGACAGCTGCAGCGAGCTGTGCTGCTTTAATATTGTCTGTGACTTGTTGGACCGCTTTTTCATGGGTGAGGGCGGTGACTGTGGGACTTGCCAAATCGAGACCTAATAAATATTCAATTCCTTTCATGGGCCGTCCGGTCATGAGAGTGTGGGGGGTGAAACCTGTGGAACTGGAAACGGTGTTCTGAATAAACATGAGAGCAAATGGGAAGACTGTGTCCCATGTAATATTATTCTGTTGCACCATCTTTCTAATGGCCGTTTTTAAAGTGCGATTCATTCTCTCAACAATGCTGCTGGATTGGGGGTGATACGAGATGTGAAATTTTTGTTTGATTCCAAAGATCGTTGGAACATTTTGCATGACTGTGCCGGTGAAATGGGAACCTTGGCTGACTCAATATCTGTTGGGTCAAAATCTTAGCTGTGGCCTTTGCAGTGTTTGTCCGTGAGGGAAATGCTTCTACCCATTTTGTAAAGGTGTCGTTTACCACTAATACGTATTTGAAACCATTTCTGCAAGGGGGGAGGGGGCCAATGTAGTTGAGTTGCAAATTTGTCCAAGGGACATTAACAGGTCGGGTGTGTCTCAATTGTCCTTTCTTGGAGTACCTTTCAGGAATGTTCTGTGCACAGATTAAACAATTCTCAACATAGTGTGTTTTAAATCGGATTTTAAATCGTGCCACCAGCACAAAGGTCTTAAATGGGCAATGGTATTGTCTATCCCCTGATGTCCGTGTCCATCATGAAACTGGTAAATTATCTGGTTTCTGTCCTGGGTGGGGACCACATAAATTCAATTTTTCAAAACTATACCGTCCTGTACCGTCAATGAGTCCTTGCAATTGTCGTAGGGGGCTGGGAAGTTACATTCTAAAACTTGTTTGAGAGTGTCGTCTGCCTTTTGGGCCTGGTTTAGATCCTCGATATTGGTCTGAGAAACCTGGACTGTGGGTATCGTTTCACATTTGGGGGGTTGCCAAAAGTGACCGTGGCATGATCCTGACTTAGCCTTTACATTACCGGGTGGGGACGAACGATGATGGCTTCTCACTTTAATAATACCATACGTGCGGTCTTTAGCTGTCCTAAGAATGTGTTTCAACAATGGGGCTGAGGGTAGGGGTTTACCATCAGCGGATACGAATCCTCGAGATTCCCACATGGGCAGGAATTCTGTCAAGCTATTGCACACATATAAACTGTCCGAATGTATGTCTGCGGGGGTTGGAAAGGAATCGGGGTGCTGCACTACATATGCTATGGCTGCTAGTTCTGCTGCTTGTGATCCTAGGTGGCTGGGTAATTTTAAAGATACTTCTTCTAATGCGCGTCCCTGTGCGTCTTCTACATAAATTCCAGAACCAGTTATTCTCTTTACTTTTTGTATCGTGGAGGAACCGTCTACATAAATCTTTAAAGCGTTGTCTATGGTGTGTAGATTCTGCGTTTTACTGCCTGCTCGTGTGTGGAGTGACTTCGGAATATAGGGTCCTGTGGGGTGTTGGGCTGCTATGATCTGGCACTCATGTGGGGTCCCTGCATACTGAAGGTAATCTGATAGAAATGTGTGGGTCTTTGTACATTTAACTGATGTCCCTTCCTTGTAACAGCAGTGTCCAGCGAGCTACTCTGATCTGGCTGACTGTACCATCCTTTAACCTACCATCTAACAATAACTGCGTTGGGGTGTGCTTGGTTAAAATTTTTACTGGGTTAAGGCCTGTGATGTATGCAAAATACTGCACTGCCCAAAAGACCGCAAGCAAGTGCCATTCGCAGGCTGAAAATCCTTGTTCTACGGGATCCAAAATTCGTGAGGCATAGGCTATGGGTCCTAAGCGGTCATGTCTTTCCTGTAGGAGTACTGCTGATAGGGTTCGGTCGGTGGTTGCCACTTCTATGGCATAGGGAGAGTGTGGGTCGGGAACTTGCAAAGCGTGGGCTGTGCCTAGGGTGCGTTTTAATTCATCGATGGCGTCCGTGTGCTGAGGAAGCCATTCCCATGGGGCGTTCTTTTTAAGGAGCTCTGAGAGTGGGGCTGCTTTTGTGGCAAAACCTTTATATGGTTCCTGCAATATCCAACTAATCCTAAGAATGACCGGAGTACAGTGCCATTCTGGGGCAGGGGCAATTTAACTATTGATTCGATTCATTTGTGTTCAATTTCCCTCTTCCCGTGGGTGATAATGGTGCCTAAATAAAGGACCTTTTCTTTTAAAATCTGGGCTTTTTTTGGATTGACCTTGCATCCAATGGATTGCAAAAGACCAAGTAATTCCGAAAGAAGCTTTACATGCTCTTCCTTTGTGTCCGTCTGTAGGAATAAGTCGTCCACATACTGTATAAGGCATTCGGAGCGGAAAATTTGGAAAGTCCGTTGGCCAATTGTCGGTGGTAAATGGAGGGGGAGTTGTGGAATCCTTGAGGGAGGCATGTCCACGTATACTGCTGCCCTTGAAATGTGAACGTGAACTTATATTAACAGGTTTTGTCTAGCAGGATGGACCAAAAGCCATTGCTGATATCCAGCACTGTGAAGTACTTTGCCTGTACTCCCTGCTTGAGCATGGTCTCGGGACTCGTGGCAACGGTGGGGGGCTGCCAAAGGGGTGACCTTGTTAAGTTCTCGGTAATTGATTGTCAGTCGCCAAGAAGCATCGGGTTTTTTCACGGGCCAAATTGGGGCAGTATTTGTTGAGGTTACCGGCCGAATTGCTCCTTGATCTAATAAGCTATTGATGACTTTTGAAATCTCACCCTCGGCTTGCTGTGGGAAACTGTATTGCTTCTGTGGCTTACGATCGGGACCTGAAATTGTGACCATTCCTGGGATCTTCCCACAATCGTGTTTGTGTTGGGCGAAGGAGCTTTATGTTTTCTGAGGACCTCTCTAATTGTCTGGTCTGTACTAATTGTTTGGGGATCAAACCAATAGTCTCCTACTGAACAAATCCTATGTTCATAGTCCCCTACTGTGAGCGTAGCGGGGGCTCTCGCTGTTTTGGCCATTTTTCATACCACATCTATTCACGGGATCAAAGGAAAGGTTGTGGGAGCTCATAAAATCAATTCCTAGAATGTGCTCGAATGTGCAAGTCGACTTAAACAATGGGCTGTCTGGTGTTTATGGTCCTATCTGAATATCTACAGGGGCTGTGATGTATGCCTGCTGCACGTGGCCGGTAAATCCACTAAGGGTGATGGTGTCTGTGGTGGGCCATTTGTCACGCTGGAACATTGTGGAGGAGTTTAAAGTGGTGCGGGACCCTCCTGTGTCCCAAAGAAATTCTACTGGATGTCCCCGGACTGTGCCTGTGACTACTGGTCTGCCTGATTTGTCCCAGAGTGTGTCGCAGACCCACGTTGGGGAGTCCAAGCACCGTCAATCTGTGGAGTTGATTGCTGAATTATCTGAACGGACGCTAAGACTATGTATGGGCCTCACATTGTTCCTAGGTGGGGGGCCTGGTTGTTAGTGGCGGTGCTGGTTCGGGGTTTTGTCGGCATTCGCGGGCGTAATGTCCCATGTGTCCACAATTATAGCAACCTCGTCGTGCCTGTGCTCTGGGGTGCTGTCCTTCATGTCTACCCTCATTTATCCATGACTTCCTGCCAGCGGGAGACTGGGAGATTCCTGGACCGAAGGGCCAGCAGGACGGTCTTCCAGACCGTTCCATTCTCCCTCTCTACCTGCCCGTTTCCCCGGGGGTTGTAACTGGTCATCCTGCTGGAGGCGATGCCTTTGCTGAGCAGGAATTGACGCATTCGTCGCTCATAAAGGAGGACCCCCTATCACTGTGTATGTACGCGGGGAAACCGAACAGTGTAAAAATACCCTGGAGGGCCTTGATGACGGTGGTCGTGGTCATGTCCGGGCAGGGGATGGTGAATGGGAACCGGGAGTATTCGTCAATCACGTTCAGGAAATACGTGTTGCGGTCGGTGGAGGGGAGGGGGCCCTTGAAATCCATGCTGAGGCGTTCAAAGGGGCGGGAAGCCTTTATCAGATGCGCTCTCTCTGGCCGGTAGAAGTGCGGTTTGCACTCCGCGCAGATTCGGCAGTCCCTGGTGACTGTCCTGACCTCGTCGATGGAGTAGGGCAGGTTGTGGGTGTTAACGAAATGAAAGAAACGAGTGAACCCCGGGTGGCAGAGGTCCTCATGGAGGGCTCGGAAGCTGTCTACTTATGAGGTGCACAAGTGCCGCGGGACAGGGCATCAGGAGGCTCGTTCAGCTTCCCGGGACGGTACAAGATCTCGTAATTGTAGGTGGAGAGTTCTATCCTCCACCGCAAGATCTTGTCGCTCTTAATCTTGCCCCGCTGTGCATTATCGAACATGAAGGCCACCGACCGTTGGTCCGTGGGGAGAGTGAATCTCCTGCCGGCCAGGTAATGCCTCCAGTGTCGCACAGCTTCTACTATGGCCTGGGCCTCCTTTTCGACTGAGGAGTGGCGAATTTCAGAAGCATGGAGAGTGCGGGAGAAGAAAGCCACAGGCCTGCCCGCTTGGTTGAGGGTGGCCGCCAGAGCTACGTCAGACGCGTCGCTCTCGACCTGGAAGAGGGGGGACTCGTCAATGGCGCGCATCGTGGCTTTTGCGATGTCCGCTTTGATGCGGCAGAAGGCCTGGCGGGTTTCCGTCGACAGGGGGAAGGTTGTGGACTGGATCAGGGGTCGAGCTTTGTCTGCGTAATTGGGGACCCATTGTGCATAATAGCTAAAGAAGCCGAGGCAGCGCTTTAGGGCCTTCGGGCAGTGAGGGAGGGGGAACTCTATGAGGGGTGCATGCATTCAGGGTCGGGGCCTATGACTCCACTTCGCACTACGTAGCCTAGGATGGCTAGACGGTCGATGCTAAACGTGCATTTCTCCTTATTGTAGGTCAGATTAAGGAGATTCGCGGTCTGGAGAAATTTTTGGAGGTTGGTGTCGTGGTCCTGCTGGTCATAGCCGCAGATGGTGACGTTATCAAGATACGGGAACGTTGCGCGTAAGCCGTACCCTTTGCAGATGGCGGTGCGGGCCAGGCAGCGCGCGCGGGGATGATGTGCTTGGCCACAGAAGAAGCAGCGTTGGCCGGCGGTGAAAACGGGCCGTCTAGCGGCGCAGACCTGCGGGGTTAGCGGGAAAGTCTGGGGGGCTGCCGCGACTGTGTGCCACGCAGCCCAGGGGGCCGCCATGCGCCCGGGAGCAAAAGCCAGTGCGTTTTTGTACGCAACGTCCATAGACCCTGCCAGGGCCCGTGCCTCAGTGAGGCCCAGCATGTCCATTTCAAGGAGCCTTCTGCGGATGTCGGGGGAAGTCATACCTGCCATGAAAGCGTCCAGAATTAAAAGTTCCGTGTGCTCGTTCCCCGTGACTGCGGAGCAGCCACAATTCCGGCCCAGCACTAGTAGTGCCCGATAGAAGTCTTCCAGTGTTTCTTCAGGGCTTTGCCTTCTAATTGCCAGCAGGTGATGGGCGTAGACCTGGTTCAGAGGACGGATGCAATGTTCTTCTAGCAGCTCGATAGCTGCAGCATAGTTCGCCGCCTCCTCGATCAGAGGGTAGATTGCAGGGCTGACTCGGGAGTGTAGAAGGTGCATTTTCTGCCTTTCCATGGGGGTGACGGCGGCCGTGTCGACAAAGCTCTTAAAACACGCCAGCCAATGCTTGAAGATAGCAGCAGAGTTGTCTGCGTGGGGACTGAGCTGAAGGCACTCCGGCTTGATGCGGAGGTCCATCCTTTCAGAAGTAATAGCTGATTAAATTGATGCACAATCAATTACTCTCGAGACAAGGTGAGTCATAACTAATCGGCTTTAATCAGCTAGAACTGTACCCAGCAGCTTCGATACAGAAAGTGAAGGCTGCTGGGACGGCATTGGTTCTCATACCCCACCTCTCAGGGCAGAGCTATGTACGTTACCCAATGGTAGACTCCTAGGTCTAGCCAATGGGCATCCAGCTCTCAGGTACTGCAATACCTGGTATTACCACACCGATGTAACGTCAGGACTGTATTTTCTTCTTTTCTGTTTCACTGTGCGTGGGTGTAGAGGCTAAAGGAGCCAATGTGGTATATATTTGGACAAGGGAAGTGATGGGACTTTCACTCGAAAGGAGGGCTCTTTGGGGTGTAGGTGGATATGCGGGGTTTGTGTGCTAAAAGCGGATCTTTGGGCTTTCCTAGGGCCGGGCAAGTGGGAAAGGGACCCGGGCGGGGGCCTCCACGCTGGCCGGTTTAAGCTGGCCAGTGAACGGGAGTGAGGTGGGGGGAGGGGCTGCGGCCATCGGAGCCTGACAGAACGGGGTCCGAGTGGTCTAGCCGGGGTGGAAAGTTGGGGGGAAGGAACCAAGGTTGGGGGGAGGAGTTTTACAGGAGGAAGTGGACGGGAGGAGTTGGAGAGGGGGGGGGGTTGTTTACAACTCTTGGGTATCATGTACGGTACTCTTTCAGAGGTTGGATGGCATTGAGTGTGTGTGTGGGGGGGGGGGGGGGGGGGCGCGGTGGACTCCATAGGTTAATGGTGACCATGGGCGGTCCCGGGCTCCTTTTTCCTTTTTCTCCTTTGTTTTTTGTTTCCACCGTGGGAGGGTTTGGTTTATTGGATGCATATATTGACAGGTGGGCCGTTGTTTGGGGTGGTGGGAGGATGGGATCGTTGTTATTGTTAAGGGGATTGATTTTGTATTTGTTACTATTTACTGTCTGTGGGTGGGGTGTAAATTTTGAAGGAAAATGTGAAAATGGAGAATAAAAACATTTTAAAAATGTTTTTAAAAATGTATCCATGCTGGGTCCTGGTTAGTTCTAACTGGGTGCATATTTGCTTCTGTCTGTTCCTGATCTCCCTTCCTGTGTCGGGATTGTTCCCAATCTCTGGAGAGTCTCTTTAATACCCACACTTCGTTGTGTGTGTGGTCTGCGGGGTCGTAATTCACACAAACCTTTTGACCTGCTTCTGTGGCGTGGGAGACTAAAGTGCGGGACCATTTAGTGGTGTCGTCCTCATTTAAGTGTGTGTGGTTCAAATCCCCAAATACTGCCTTAAAATGGATCCAAAGGTGACCTGCAAATGCGGTCGGATGCTTTCCCTTCTTTTGCCTACAGCGGTTTAAACCTTCTACTGGGTCTCCCTTGTTGTACCCTATGGCATCTAAAATGGCCTTTTTCATTTCCTGTAGGTTCCTCCTCCAACATTCTGGGGTTCTGGTAAAGCTGAGCTGACGGACTGGTCTAGGTTCATTACTATAAGTTTAACTTCTTCCCTTTCGTCTAGATCGTACATAACCTTTTGCTGGCGTACTCTCTCAAAGAAATTATGCGGATCTGCGGTGGGTTCGAATGGATCATTTTTAGCGCAGGCATCTCTCAATTGGATGATGGATAATGGGGTGGTGTAAACGCAATCGGGCTCGTCCTGATCTGATGACTTGCGCTGTGTGGTGACCGGATTCATGGGAGTGTATGCTGCATGTGCAGTCGATGGTGTAGGTGCTTTCCTTTTCGGGGCATGGGCGGCTCTAATGTGGTTTTCTGTGTTCTCCACATATCTCTGGGTGGTTTCATTTAGTTCTTGCCAATTGGGGGCACCTTCCTCATCTAAATTTTGTCCAAAGTATACCTAAATCCATTTTGCACTGAAAGCAGTGACTGCATCTTCTCTATTTGTTGTCTACATTTCGCGTGGTCTACTGTGCTCTGTCTTTGTTCTGTAGTGGAGCTACGGAGCGCTCGTAAAGCTGCCTTTAAATCTGCGCATTGACTCGTTAACTGTGCTACCTGCTGTTCTGTCTCTTCTTGTACCAAGACTGCGCGCTATGTATCTTGGTAGGCTTTATCGTACTGGGTCTGAAAGCTGCTAAGGTGAACTAAACAAGATTGGTGTGCCCGTTTGACATCAGCCATCTCTTTATCTTTAGCTGCCAACTGATCCTGGAGTTTCTCAATAATCTTTTCCCTTTCACTATTGTTTCCCTCATTCTTCTCCTCTTTCTCAACTAGCTGCCTGCAGAGCATCCTCACGATCTCCTCTGTGCCTCGCAACTGTGCCAAACAGGACACTATTGCCATCGGCTTTTGCACTTCCGCTGCATTTGTCTTATGCACCTCGGTTAGGTTGTCCCACCAAGTTTGTCCTATGCTTCAAAGGGGCCATCTTTTTCCTTTTAAATACTTCCTCAACTGTTCTTCCCATATGGGGCACTGCTGCAACCTCGGGTTCCTGTGGGTTCATTAAACGTTCCATCGCTTTTGTGGCCATAGCTTCTAATATCTCTTTTCCTACCGTTAATCTCTGTTTCCTATCATTAATTTGGGGATGGGGGAGAAGGCGGCGATTTGAACTGCGGGTATGGCCTAAGCTATTTTCCGGTTCACAATTCCCTCGATAGTTTTGACACAATCTAACATGTTTACCTTGTATCCCGATTAGTACGCATGCAGGTTAGTACACACTTCCGAAATTCGGTGATTTGGTCGATATGGGGCTTGTGGTTCTTTCTCTTTCACGCAATTGGATTTCAAAGTTTGTGGGTTCTCTCGGAGTGACAAAGTCACTTCAAATCGTGTCCCGTCAGATGTCGCCAAAAATGTTGCCAATCGCCACCAGAGTCACCAATAATGTTGCCAATTAATAATGATGCTCTTTAGAGTCGCCAGGTATCAAATGATACCACCACAGGGCTTTACCGACTATCGATCAAAGGACCACACAACCAGTTAGTCAGTTCAAGTTCAAAGGTAGTTTATTTACACACAAGGATTACTTCGACATGCAACACAAAACACTACAAGTTAGACTACACCGAACAACTACAATAACCTATACTTAACTTCAGGGCAACCGGCTCTATGCAGATCGACAAGGCCTTTGTCCGGATTTTGCATGGCTGGGTGGAAGAAGTGGCTCTGTTTCTGCTGGGCTCATCCGTCTGGTAGCGATCATTGGTCTTGAACTTGTCTGTCTGGTCGTTATGTTGCACTTGGGTTGGCATAGGCCGGATCCAAGAGAGACCAAGCACATGGCTGTGTCTCTTCTTATCCCTCTGGGATTTCGCGCTCTTTGGGGCGGTCCTTAACTTGGACCCAATAATTCGACAGGCTTCAATCACTGCCTTCGATTTTGGCCAATAAAGGGGCGGGTGCCTTGATGGCTGGGCGTGTCCTCAGCGGTCATTGACCTTGGCTGTTTGGGCTCCCTGAGTAAAGGGAGTGGCGCCGATTAGTCTGTATCTGTATCGGTTACCTGAGTACAATTCTTTTGTTCTGGCGAAATGGGCCATGAGAATGCAAATGAGCAGGGGTTTTGATCGCGTCTAGCTATCTGGATTGCAAATACACACACAAGCTCTGAGTGTGTCTGAGTCCTGAGTTGGCCATAATTCTCATGGTCCTTTGCAGGTGGCCATCTGAGATGGTTACACTCCCTCTGGCGGTCCAGTGGAGTTGCAGTACCTCCTTACCCGTCTCTCGCAGTGCACTGGAGTTATAATGCCTCTCTCTCTCTCTGGCAGTGCTATGTGGTTGCAGTTTTCAGCACCTCTCTCTTTGATAGTACATTTAGGTTTTCGTGTCTCCCTCTCTCTGGATGTACACTGGGGTCGCCGTGCCCCCTCTCTCCATGACAGTGAGCCAGCAGTTTGCAGTGCCTCTATCTTTGACAGTGCAATGGGGTGCTGTTTGCATTGCCTCTCTCTCTACTGGTACCTTAGGGGTTTTCAGCCAGCCCCTCTCTGCCAGTGCAGTGGGGTTGCAACGTCTCTCCCTCTCTCCAACAGTGTATTGGGCAAGCCATGTACCTCTTTCTCTGGCAGTCTAGTTGCAGTGCCCTTCTCTCTCTCGCTGTCAGAGTGCACTGGCACTGCAGTACCCCCTTGGGTAGTGCAGATGGGTTGCAGAGTCTCTCTCTCTCTCTCTCACGCTCATGCTCTGGAAGCACAGTGGGGTGGCAGTGACCCTCCCTCTGTTTCTGGCAGTGCAGTGGGGTTACAGCCTTTCTCTCTCTCTCTCTCTGGCAGTACAGTGGGGCTGTAGTCTCTCTCTCACTCTCTGTAGTGCAGTGGGGCTGCAGGCTCTCTGCCTGGCAGTGCGGTACGGATACAGGCTCTCTCTGGAAGTACAGCAGGGTTGTAGTCTCTCTCTCTCTCTGGCAATGCAGCGGGGCTGTAGTCTCTCTCTCTCTGGCAGTACGGCGAGGATGTAGTCTCTCTATCACTCTCTCTCTCTCTCTGTCTGGCAGCGCAGTGGGGCTGCACTCGCTCTCTCTGGCAGTACGGCGAGGATGTAGTCTCTCTATCACTCTCTCTCTCTCTCTGTCTGGCAGCGCAGTGGGGCTGCACTCGCTCTCTCTGGCAGTACAGCGAGGATGTAGTCTCTCTGTCACTCTCTCTCCCTCTCACTCTCTGGCAGTGCAGCCGGGCTGTAGTCTCTCTCTCACTGGCAGTACAGCGAGGATGTAGTCTCTCTATCACTCTCTCTCTCTCTTTCTGGCAGAGCAGCGTGGCTGTAGGTTCTCTCTCTCTCACTCACTGGCAGTATAGTGGGGTTACAGTGTCTCTCTCTTTCTCTCCCTCTATGCAGTGGGGTTGCAGTGTCTCACTCTCTCTCTGGCAATGCAGTGGGGTTACAGTGTCTCTCTCTCTCTCTCGCAATGCAGTGGGGTTACAGTGTCTTTCTCTCTCTCTGGCAATGCAGTGGGGTTGCAGTGTCTCACTCTCTCTCTGGCAATGCAGTGGGGTTACAGTGTCTCACTCTCTCTCTGGCAGTGCAGTGGGGTTGCAGTATCTCACTCTCTCTCTGGCAATGCAGTGGGGTTACAGTGTCTCACTCTCTCACTGGCAGTGCAGTGGGGTTACACACTCTCTCTCTCTCGCAATGCAGTGGGGTTACAGTGTCTCACTCTCTCTCTGGCAGTGCAGTGGGGTTACAGTGTCTCACTCTCTCTCTGGCAATGCAGTGGGGTTGCAGTGTCTCACTCTCTCATTGGCAGTGCAGTGGGGTTGCAGTGTCTCACTCTCTCACTGGCAATGCAGTGGGGTTGCAGTGTCTCACTCTCTCTCTGGCAATGCAGTGGGGTTACAGTGTCTCTCTCTCTCTCTGGCAATGCAGTGGGGTTACAGTGTCTCACTCTCTCTCTGGCAATGCAGTGGGGTTACAGTGTCTCACTCTCTCTCTGGCAATGCAGTGGGGTTACAGTGTCTCACTCTCTCTCTGGCAATGCAGTGGGGTTACAGTGTCTCACTATCTCTCTGGCAATGCAGTGGGGTTACAGTGTCTCTCTCTCTCTCTGGCAATGCAGTGGGGTTGCAGTGTCTCACTCTCTCTCTGGCAATGCAGTGGGGTTACAGTGTCTCTCTCTCTCTCTGGCAATGCAGTGGGGTTACAGTGTCTCACTCTCTCTCTGGCAATGCAGTGGGGTTACAGTGTCTCACTCTCTCTCTGGCAATGCAGTGGGGTTACAGTGTCTCACTCTCTCTCTGGCAATGCAGTGGGGTTACAGTGTCTCACTATCTCTCTGTCAATGCAGTGGGGTTACAGTGTCTCACTCTCTCTCTGGCAGTGCAGTGGGGGGACAGTGTCTCTCTCTCTCTCTGGCAGTGCAGTGGGGTTACAGTGTCTCGCTCTCTCTCTGGCAGTGCAGTGGGGTTACAGTGCCTCTCTCTCTCTCTCTCTGGCAGTGCAGTGGGGTTGCAGTGTCTCACTCTCTCTCTGGCAATGCAGTGGGGTTACACTGTCTCACTCTCTCTCTGGCAATGCAGTGGGGTTACAGTGTCTCCCTCTCTCTCTGGCAATGCAGTGGAGTTACAGTGTCTCACACTCTCTCTGGCAACGCAGTGGGGTTACAGTATCTCACTCACTCTCTGGCAATGCAGTGGGGTTACAGTGTCTCACTCTCTCTCTGGCAGTGTAGTGGGGTTACAGTGTCTCGCTCTCTCTCTGGCAATGCAGTGGGGTTGCAGTGTCTCACTCGCTCTGTGGCAATGCAGTGGGGTTACAGTGTCTCACTCTCTCTCTGGCAATGCAGTGGGATTGCAGTGTCTCACTCGCTCTGTGGCAATGCAGTGGGGTTACAGTGTCTCACTCTCTCTCTGGCAATGCAGTGGGGTTACAATGTCTCACTCTCTCTCTGGCAATGCAGTGGGGTTACAGTATCTCACTCTCTCTCTGGCAATGCAGTGGAGTTGCAGTGTCTCACTCTCTCTCTGGTAATGCAGTGGGGTTACAGTGTTTCACTCTCTCTCTGGCAATGCAGTGGGGTTACAGTGTCTCACTCTCTCTCTGGCAATGCAGTGGGGTTGCCGTGTTCACTCTCTCTCTGGCAGTGCAGTGGGGTTACAGTGTCTCACTCTCTCTCTGGCAATGCAGTGGGGTTAAAGTGTCTCACTCTCTCTCTGGCAGTTCAGTGGGGTTGCAGTGTCTCACTCTCTCTCTGGCAGTTCAGTGGGGTTGCAGTGTCTCACTCTCTCTCTGGCAGTTCAGTGGTTTACAGTGTCTCACTCTCTCTCTGGCAGTGCAGTGGGGTTACAGTGTCTCTCTCTCTCTCTCTCTGGCAATGCAGTGGGGTTACAGTGAGTCACTCTCTCTCTGGCAATGCAGTGGGGTAACAGTGTCTCACTCTCTCTCTGGCAGTGCAGTGGGGTTACAGTGTCTCTCTCTCTCTCTTTGGCAGTGCAGTGGGGTTACAGTGTCTCACTCTCTCTCTGGCAGTGCTGTGGGGTTACAGTGTCTTTCTCTCTCTCTGGCAATGCAGTGGGGTTGCAGTGTCTCACTCTCTCTCTGGCAATGCAGTGGGGTTGCAGTGTCTCACTCTCTCTCTGGCAATGCAGTGGGGTTGCAGTGTCTCACTCTCTCTCTGGCAATGCAGTGGGGTTACCGTGTCTCTCTCTCTCTCTGGCAATGCAGTGGGGTTCCAGTGTCTCACTCTCTCTCTGGCAATACAGTGGGGTTACAGTGTCTCACTCTCTCTCTGGCAATTCAGTGGAGTTACAGTGTCTCACACTCTCTCTGGCAATGCAGTGGGGTTACAGTATCTCACTCTCTCTCTGGCAATGCAGTGGGGTTACAGTGTCTCACTCTCTCTCTGGCAGTGTAGTGGGGTTACAGTGTCTCACTCTCACTCTCTCTCTCTGGCAGTGTAGTGGGGTTACAATATCTCTCTCTCTCTCTTGCAATGTAGTGGGGTTACAGTGTCTCTCTCTCTCTCTCTGGCAGTTCAGTGGGGTTGCAGTGTCTCACTCCCTCTCTGGCAGTTCAGTGAGGTTACAGTGTCTCACTCTCTCTCTGGCAGTGCAGTGGGGTTACAGTGTCTCACTCTCTCTCTTGCAATGCAGTGGGGTTACAGTGTCTCACTCTCTCTCTGGCAATGCAGTGGGGTTACAGTGCCTCACTCTCTCTCTGGCAATGCAGTGGGCTTACAGTGGCTCTCTCTCTCTCTGGCAATGCAGTGGGGCTATAGTGTCTCACTCTCTCTCTGGCAATGCAGTGGTGTTACAGTGCCTCACTCTCTCTCTGGCAATGCAGTGGGGTTACAGTGTCTCTCTCTCTCTGGCAATGCAGTGGGGTTACAGTGTCTCACATTCTCTCTGGAAATGCAGTGGGGTTACAGTGTCTCACTCTCTCTCTGGCAATGCAGAGGGGTTACAGTGTCTCACTCTCTCTCTGGCAATGCAGTGGGGTTACAGTGTCTCACTCTATCTCTGGCAATGCAGTGGGTTACAGTGTCTCACTCTCTCTCTTGCAATGCAGTGGGGTTACAGAGTCTCACTCTCTCTCTGGCAATGCAATGGGGTTACAGTGTCTCACTCTCTCTCTGGCAATGCAGTGGGGTTACAGTGTCTCACTCTCTCTCTCTGGCAATGCAGTGGGTTACAGTGTCTCACTCTCTCTCTGGCAATGCAGTGGGGTTACAGTGTCTCACTCTCTCTCTTGCAATGCAGTGGGTTACAGTGTCTCACTCTCTCTCTGGCAGTTCAGCGGGGGTACAGTGTCTCACTCTGTCTCTGGCAATGCAGTGGGGTTACAGTGTCTCACTCTCTCTCACTGCAATGCAGTGTGCTTACCGTATCTCACTCTCTCTCTGGCAATGCAGTGGGGTTACAGTGTCACACTCTCTCTCTGGCAGTTCAGTGGGCTTACAGTGTCTCACTCTCTGTCTGGCAGTTCAGTGGGGTTGCAGTGTCTCACTCTCTCTGGCAGTTCAGTGGGGTTACAGTGTCTCACTCTCTCTCTGGCAATGCAGTGGGGCAACAGTGTCTCACTCTCTCTCTGGCAATGCAGTGGGGTTACATTGTCTCACTCTCTCTCTGGCAATGCAGTGGGTTACAGTGTCTCACTCTCTCTCTGGCAATGCAGTGGGGTTACATTGTCTCACTCACTCTCTGGCAATGCAGTGGGTTACAGTGTCTCACTCTCTCTCTGACAATGCAGTGGGGTTACAGTGTCTCACTCGCTCTCTGGCAATGCAGTGGGGTTACAGTGTCTCACTCTCTCTCTGGCAATGCAGTGGGGTCACAGTGTCTCACTCTCTCTCTGGCAATTCTGTGGGGTTACAGTGTCTCACTCTCTCTCTGGCAGTTCAATGAGGTTACAGTGTCTCACACTCTCTCTCTGGCAGTTCAGTGGGGTTACAGTGTCTCACTCTCTCTCAGGCAGTTCAGTGGGGTTACAGTGTCTCTCACTCTCTCTGGCAATGCAGTGTGGTTACAGTGTCTCACTCTCTCTCTCTCTGGCAATGCAGTGGGGTTGCAGTGTCTCGCTCTCTCTCTCTGGCAATGCAGTGGGGTTACAGTGTCTCACTCTCTCTCTCTGGCAATGCAGTGGGGTTACAGTGTCTCTCTCACTCTCTCTGGCATTGCAGTGGGGTTACAGTGTCTCACTCTCTCTCTGGCCATGCAGTGGAGTTACAGTGTCTCTCTCTCTCTCTGGCAATGCAGTGGGGTTGCAGTGTCTCACTCGCTCTCTGGCAATGCAGTGGGGTAACAGTGTCGCACTCTCTCTCTGGTAATGCAGTGGGGTTACAGTGTCTCACTCTCTCTCTGGTAATGCAGTGGGGTTACAGTGTATCACTCTCTCTCTGGCTACTCAGTGGGGTTACAGTGTCTCACTCTCTCTCTGGCAGTTCAGTGGGGTTACAGTGTCTCACTCTCTCTCTGGCAGTTCAGTGGGGTTACAGTGTCTCACTCTCTCTCTGGCAGTTCAGTGGGGTTACAGTGTCTCTCACTCTCTCTGGCAATGCGGTGTGGTTACAATGTCTCACTCTCTCTCTCTGGCCATTCAGTGGGGTTGCAGTGTCTCTCTCTCTCTCTCTGGCAATGCAGTCGGGTTACAGTGTCTCACTCTCTCTCTCTGGCAATGCAGTGGGGTTACAGTGTCTCTCTCTCTCTCTCTCTGGCAATACAGTGGGGTTACAGTGCCTCACTCTCTCTCTGGCCATGCAGTGGGGTTGCAGTGTCTCACTCTCTCTCTGGCAATGCAGTGGGGATGCAGTGTCTCACTCTCTCTCTGGCAATGCAGTGGGGTTACTGTGTTTCACTCTCTCTCTGGTAATGCAGTGGGGTTACAGTGTCTCACTCTCTCTCTGGCAATGCAGTGGGGTTACAGGGTCTCGCTCGCTCTCTGGCAATACAGTGGGGTTGCAGTGTCTCACTCTCTCTCTGGCAATGCAGTGGGGTTGCAGTGTCTCTCTCTCTCTCTGGCAATGCAGTGGGGTTACAGTGTCTCTCTCTCTTTCTGGCAATGCAGTGGGGTTACAGTGTCTCACTCTCTCTCTTGCAATGCAGTGGGGTTGCAGTGTTTCACTCTCTCTCTGGCAATGCAGTGGGGTTACAGTGTCTCACTCTCTCTCTGGCAATACAGTGGGGTTACAGTGTCTCACTCTCTCTCTGGTAATGCAGTGGGTTAAAGTGTCTCACTCTCTCTCTGGAAATGCAGTGGGGTTACACTGTCTCACTCTCTCTCTGGCAATGCAATGGGGTTACAGTGTCTCAGTCTCTCTCTGGCAATGCAGTGGGGTTACAGTGTCTCACTCTCTCTCTGGCAATGCAGCGGGTTACAGTGTCTCACTCTCTCTCTGGCAATGCAGTGGGGTTACAGTGCCTCACTCTCTCTCTGGCAATGCAGTCGGGTTACAGTGTCTCTCTCTCTCTCTCTGGCAGTGTAGTGGGGTTACAGTATCTCTCTCTCTCTCTTGCAATGCAGGTGGGGTAACAGTGTCGCACTCTCTCTCTGGTAATGCAGTGGGGTTACAGTGTCTCACTCTCTCTCTGGTAATGCAGTGGGGTTACAGTGTATCACTCTCTCTCTGGCAATGCAGTGGGGTTGCAGTGTCTTACTCTCTCTCTGGCAATGCAGTGGGATTGCAGTGTGTCACTCGCTCTCTGGCAATGCAGTGGGGTTGCAGTGTCTCAATCTCTCTCTGGCAACGCAGTGGGGTTACAGTGTCTCACTCTCTCTCTGGCTACTCAGTGGGGTTACAGTGTCTCACTCTCTCTCTGGCAGTTCAGTGGGGTTACAGTGTCTCACTCTCTCTCTGGCAGTTCAGTGGGGTTACAGTGTCTCACTCTCTCTCTGGCAGTTCAGTGGGGTTACAGTGTCTCTCACTCTCTCTGGCAATGCGGTGTGGTTACAATGTCTCACTCTCTCTCTCTGGCCATGCAGTGGGGTTGCAGTGTCTCTCTCTCTCTCTCTGGCAATGCAGTCGGGTTACAGTGTCTCACTCTCTCTCTCTGGCAATGCAGTGGGGTTACAGTGTCTCTCTCTCTCTCTCTCTGGCAATACAGTGGGGTTACAGTGCCTCACTCTCTCTCTGGCCATGCAGTGGGGTTGCAGTGTCTCACTCTCTCTCTGGCAATGCAGTGGGGATGCAGTGTCTCACTCTCTCTCTGGCAATGCAGTGGGGTTACTGTGTTTCACTCTCTCTCTGGTAATGCAGTGGGGTTACAGTGTCTCACTCTCTCTCTGGCAATGCAGTGGGGTTACAGGGTCTCGCTCGCTCTCTGGCAATACAGTGGGGTTGCAGTGTCTCACTCTCTCTCTGGCAATGCAGTGGGGTTGCAGTGTCTCTCTCTCTCTCTGGCAATGCAGTGGGGTTACAGTGTCTCTCTCTCTTTCTGGCAATGCAGTGGGGTTACAGTGTCTCACTCTCTCTCTTGCAATGCAGTGGGGTTGCAGTGTTTCACTCTCTCTCTGGCAATGCAGTGGGGTTACAGTGTCTCACTCTCTCTCTGGCAATACAGTGGGGTTACAGTGTCTCACTCTCTCTCTGGTAATGCAGTGGGTTAAAGTGTCTCACTCTCTCTCTGGAAATGCAGTGGGGTTACACTGTCTCACTCTCTCTCTGGCAATGCAATGGGGTTACAGTGTCTCAGTCTCTCTCTGGCAATGCAGTGGGGTTACAGTGTCTCACTCTCTCTCTGGCAATGCAGCGGGTTACAGTGTCTCACTCTCTCTCTGGCAATGCAGTGGGGTTACAGTGCCTCACTCTCTCTCTGGCAATGCAGTCGGGTTACAGTGTCTCTCTCTCTCTCTCTGGCAGTGTAGTGGGGTTACAGTATCTCTCTCTCTCTCTTGCAATGCAGGTGGGTTACAGTCTCTCTCTCTCTCTCTGGCAGTTTAGTGGGGTTGCAGTGTCTCACTCTCTCTCTGGCAGTTCAGTGAGGTTACAGTGTCTCACTCTCTCTCTGGCAATGCAGTGGGGTTACAGTGTCTCACTCTCTCTCTGGTAATGCAGTGGGTTACAGTGTCTCACTCTCTCTCTGGAAATGCAGTGGGGTTACACTGTCTCACTCTCTCTCTGGCAATGCAATGGGGTTACAGTGTCTCAGTCTCTCTCTGGCAATGCAGTGGGTTACAGTGTTCACTCTCTCTCTGGCAATGCAGTGGGGTTACAGTGTCTCACTCTCTCTCTCTCTCTGGCAGTGTAGTGGGGTTACAGTATCTCTCTCTCTCTCTTGCAATGTAGTGGTGTTACAGTGTCTCTCTCTCTCTCTGGCAGTTCAGTGGGGTTGCAGTGTCTCACTCTCTCTCTGGCAGTTCAGTGAGGTTACAGTGTCTCACTCTCTCTCTGGCAGTGCAGTGGGGTTACAGTGTCTCACTCTCTCTCTTGCAATGCAGTGGGGTTAGTGTCTCACTCTCTCTCTGGCAATGCAGTGGGGTTACAGTGCCTCACTCTCTCTCTGGCAATGCAGTGGGGTTCCAGTTTCACTCTCTCTATCTGGCAATGCAGTGGGGCTATAGTGTCCCACTCTCTCTCTGGCAATGCAGTGGGGTTACATTGCCTCACTCTCTCTCTGGCAATGCAGTGTGGTTACAGTGTCTCTCTCTCTCTCTGGCAATGCAGTGGGGTTACAGTGTCTCACATTCTCTCTGGCAATGCAGTGGGGTTACAATGTCTCACTCTCTCTCTGGCAATGCAATGGGGTTACAGTGTCTCACTCTCTCTCTGGCAATGCAGTGGGGTTACAGTGTCTCACTCTCTCTCTCTGGCAATGCAGTGGGTTACAGTGTCTCACTCTCTCTCTGGCAATGCAGTGGGGTTACAGTGTCTCACTCTCTCTCATGCATTGCAGCGGGTTACAGTGTCTCACTCTCTGTCTGGCAATGCAGTGGGGTTACAGTGTCTCACTCTCTCTCTGGCAATGCAATGGGGTAAAAGTGTCTCACTCTCTCTCTGGCAGTGCAGTGGGGTTACAGTGTCTCTCTCTCTTTGGCAGTGCAGTGGGGTTAAAGTGTCTCACTCCCTCTCTGTCAGTGCAGTGGGGTTACAGTGTCCCTCGCTCTCTCTCGCAATGCAGTGGGGTTACAGTGTCTCACTCTCTCTCTGGCAGTGCAGTGAGGTTACAGTGTCTTCCTCCCTCTCTGGCAATGCAGTGGGGTTGCAGTGTGTCACTCTCTGTCTGGCAGTGCAGTGGGGTTGCAGTGTCTCACTCTCTCTCTGGCAATGCAGTGGGGTTGCAGTGTCTCACTCTCTCTCTGGCAATGCAGTGGGGTTACAGTGCCTCACTCTCTCTCTGGCAATGCAGTGGGGTTACAGTGTCTCACTCTCTCTCTGGCAATGCAGTGGAGTTACAGTGTCTCACACTCTCTCTGGCAATGCAGTGGGGTTACAGTGTCTCACTCTCTCTCTCTGGCAATGCAGTGGAGTTGCAGTGTCTCACTCTCTCTCTGGCAATGCAGTGGGGTTACAGTGTCTCACTCTCTCTCTGGCAATGCAGTGGGGTTACAGGGTCTCACTCTCTCTCTGGCAGTTCAGTGGGGTTGCAGTGTCTCACTCTCTCTCTGGCAGTTCAGTGGGGTTGCAGTGTCTCACTCTCTCTCTGGCAGTGCAGTGGTGTTACAGTGTCTCACTCTCTCTCTGGCAATGCAGTGGGGTCACAGTGTCTCACTCTCTCACTGGCAGTGCAGTGGGGTTACAGTGTCTCTCTCTCTCTGGCAATGCAGTGGGGTTACAGTGTCTCACTCTCTCTCTGGCAATGCAGCGGGGTTACAGTGACTCACTCTCTCTCTGGCAATGCAGTGGGGTTACAGTGTCTCTCTCTCTCTCTGGCAATGCAGTGGGGTTACAGTGTCTCACACTCTCTCGGGCAATGCAGTGGGGTTACAGTGTTTTTCGCTCTCTCTGGCAATGCAGTGGGGTTACAGTGTCTCACTCTCTCTCTGGTAATGCAGTGCGGTTACAGTGTCTCACTCTCTCTCTGGCAATGCAGTGGGTTACAGTGTCTCACTCTCTCTCTGGCAATGCAGTGGGGTTACAGTGTCTCTCGCTCTCTTTGGCAATGCAGTGGGGCTACAGTGTCTCACTCTCTCTCTGGCAACGCAGTGGGGTTACAGTGCCTCACTCTCTCTCTGGCAAAGCAGTGGGGTTACAATGTCTCACTCTATCTCTGGCAATGCAGTGGGGTTACAGTGTCTCACTCTCTCTCTGGCAATGCAGTGGGGTTACAGAGTCTCACTCTCTCTCTGGCAATGCAGTGGGGTTACAGTGTCTCACTCTCTCTCTGGCAGTTCAGTGAGGTTACAGTGTCTCACTCTCTCTCTGGCAATGCAGTGGGGTTGCAGTGTCTCACTCTCTCTCTGGCAATGCAGTGGGGTTACAGTGCCTCACTCTCTCTCTGGCAATGCAGTGGGGTTACAGTGTCTCACTCTCTCTCTGGCAATGCAGTGGAGTTACAGTGTCTCACACTCTCTCTGGCAATGCAGTGGGGTTACAGTGTCTCACTCTCTCTCTCTGGCAATGCAGTGGAGTTGCAGTGTCTCACTCTCTCTCTGGCAATGCAGTGGGGTTACAGTGTCTCACTCTCTCTCTGGCAATGCAGTGGGGTTACAGGGTCTCACTCTCTCTCTGGCAGTTCAGTGGGGTTGCAGTGTCTCACTCTCTCTCTGGCAGTTCAGTGGGGTTGCAGTGTCTCACTCTCTCTCTGGCAGTGCAGTGGTGTTACAGTGTCTCACTCTCTCTCTGGCAATGCAGTGGGGTCACAGTGTCTCACTCTCTCACTGGCAGTGCAGTGGGGTTACAGTGTCTCTCTCTCTCTGGCAATGCAGTGGGGTTACAGTGTCTCACTCTCTCTCTGGCAATGCAGCGGGGTTACAGTGACTCACTCTCTCTCTGGCAATGCAGTGGGGTTACAGTGTCTCTCTCTCTCTCTGGCAATGCAGTGGGGTTACAGTGTCTCACACTCTCTCGGGCAATGCAGTGGGGTTACAGTGTTTTTCGCTCTCTCTGGCAATGCAGTGGGGTTACAGTGTCTCACTCTCTCTCTGGCAATGCAGTGCGGTTACAGTGTCTCACTCTCTCTCTGGCAATGCAGTGGGTTACAGTGTCTCACTCTCTCTCTGGCAATGCAGTGGGGTTACAGTGTCTCTCGCTCTCTTTGGCAATGCAGTGGGGCTACAGTGTCTCACTCTCTCTCTGGCAACGCAGTGGGGTTACAGTGCCTCACTCTCTCTCTGGCAAAGCAGTGGGGTTACAATGTCTCACTCTATCTCTGGCAATGCAGTGGGGTTACAGTGTCTCACTCTCTCTCTGGCAATGCAGTGGGGTTACAGAGTCTCACTCTCTCTCTGGCAATGCAGTGGGGTTACAGTGTCTCACTCTCTCTCTGGCAGTTCAGTGAGGTTACAGTGTCTCACTCTCTCTCTGGCAATGCAGTGGGGTTACAGTGCCTCACTCTCTCTCTTGCAATGCAGTGGGGTTACAGTGTCTCACTCTCTCTCTGGCAATGCAGTGGGGTTACAGTGCCTCACTCTCTCTCTGGCAATGCAGTGTGGTTACAGTGTCTCTCTCTCTCTCTGGCAATGCAGTGGGGTTACAGTGTCTCACATTCTCTCTGGCAATGCAGTGGGGTTACAATGTCTCACTCTCTCTCTGGCAATGCAATGGGGTTACAGTGTCTCACTCTCTCTCTGGCAATGTAGTGGGGTTACAGTGTCTCACTCTCTCTCTCTGGCAATGCAGTGGGTTACAGTGTCTCACTCTCTCTCTGGCAATGCAGTGGGGTTACAGTGTCTCACTCTCTCTCTTGCATTGCAGCGGGTTACAGTGTCTCACTCTCTCTCTGGCAATGCAGTGGGGTTACAGTGTCTCACTCTCTCTCTGGCAATGCAATGGGGTAACAGTGTCTCACTCTCTCTCTGGCAGTGCAGTAGGGTTACAGTGTCTCTCTCTCTCTCTCTTTGGCAGTGCAGTGGGGTTAAAGTGTCTCACTCCCTCTCTGGCAGTGCAGTGGGGTTACAGTGTCTCTCGCTCTCTCTCGCAATGCAGTGGGGTTACAGTGTCTCACTCTCTCTCTGGCAGTGCAGTGAGGTTACAGTGTCTTTCTCCCTCTCTGGCAATGCAGTGGGGTTGCAGTGTGTCACTCTCTGTCTGGCAGTGCAGTGGGGTTGCAGTGTCTCACTCTCTCTCTGGCAATGCAGTGGGGTTGCAGTGTCTCACTCTCTCTCTGGCAATGCAGTGGGGTTACAGTGCCTCACTCTCTCTCTGGCAATGCAGTGGGGTTACAGTGTCTCACTCTCTCTCTGGCAATGCAGTGGAGTTACAGTGTCTCACACTCTCTCTGGCAATGCAGTGGGGTTACAGTGTCTCACTCTCTCTCTCTGGCAATGCAGTGGAGTTGCAGTGTCTCACTCTCTCTCTGGCAATGCAGTGGGGTTACAGTGTCTCACTCTCTCTCTGGCAATGCAGTGGGGTTACAGGGTCTCACTCTCTCTCTGGCAGTTCAGTGGGGTTGCAGTGTCTCACTCTCTCTCTGGCAGTTCAGTGGGGTTGCAGTGTCTCACTCTCTCTCTGGCAGTGCAGTGGGGTTACAGTGTCTCACTCTCTCTCTGGCAATGCAGTGGGGTCACAGTGTCTCACTCTCTCACTGGCAGTGCAGTGGGGTTACAGTGTCTCTCTCTCTCTGGCAATGCAGTGGGGTTACAGTGTCTCACTCTCTCTCTGGCAATGCAGCGGGGTTACAGTGACTCACTCTCTCTCTGGCAATGCAGTGGGGTTACAGTGTCTCTCTCTCTCTCTGGCAATGCAGTGGGGTTACAGTGTCTCACACTCTCTCGGGCAATGCAGTGGGGTTACAGTGTTTTTCTCTCTCTCTGGCAATGCAGTGGGGTTACAGTTTCTCACTCTCTCTCTGGCAATGCAGTGCGGTTACAGTGTCTCACTCTCTCTCTGGCAATGCAGTGGGTTACAGTGTCTCACTCTCTCTCTGGCAATGCAGTGGGGTTACAGTGTCTCTCGCTCTCTTTGGCAATGCAGTGGGGCTACAGTGTCTCACTCTCTCTCTGGCAACGCAGTGGGGTTACAGTGCCTCACTCTCTCTCTGGCAAAGCAGTGGGGTTACAATGTCTCACTCTATCTCTGGCAATGCAGTGGGGTTACAGTGTCTCACTCTCTCTCTGGCAATGCAGTGGGGTTACAGAGTCTTACTCTCTCTCTGGCAATGCAGTGGGGTTACAGTGTCTCACTCTCTCTCTGGCAATGCAGTGGGGTTACAGTGTCTCACTCTCTCTCTGGCAATGCAGAGGGGTTACAGTGTCAAACTCTCTCTCTGGCAGTGCAGTGGGGTTACAGTGTCTCTCTCTCTCTCTGGCAGTGCAGTGGGATTCCAGTGTCTCACTCTCTCTCTGGCAGTGCAGTGGGGTTACAGTGTCTCTCTCTCTCTCTCTGGTAATGCAGTGGGGTTATAGTGTCTCACTCTATCTCTGGCAATGCTGTGGGGTTACAGTGTCTCACTCTCTCTCTGGCAGTGCAGTGGGGTTACAGTCTCTCTCTCTCTCCCTCTTGCTGTGCAGTGGGGTTACAGTGTCTCACTCTCTCTCTGGCAGTGCAGTGGGGTTACAGTGTCTCTCTCTCTCTCTCTCGCAATGCAGTGGCGTTACACTGTCTCACTCTCTCTCTGGCAGTGCAGTGGGGTTACAGTGTCTTTTGCTCTCTCTGGCAATGCAGTGGGGTTGCAGTGTCTCACTCTCTCTCTGGCAATGCAGTGGGGTTGAAGGGTCTCACTCTCTCTCTGGCAGTGCAGTTGGGTTGCAGTGTCGCACTCTCACTCTGGCAGTGCAGTTGGGTTGCAGTGTCGCACTCTCTCTCTGGCAATGCAGTGGGGTTGCAGGGTCTCACTCTCTCTCTGGCAATGCAGTGGGTTACAGTGTCTCACTCTCTCTCTGGCAATGCAGTGGGGTTATAGTGTCTCACTCTATCTCTGGCAATGCTGTGGGGTTACAGTGTGTGTCTCTCTCTCTGTCAATGCAGTGGGGTTACAGTGTCTCACTCTCTCTCTGGCAATGCAGTGGGGTTACAGTGTCTCACTCTCTCTCTGGCAGTGTAGTGGGGTTACAGTGTCTCGCTCTCTCAGGCAATGCAGTGGGGTTACAGTGTCTCACTCTCTCTCTGGCAATGCAGTGGGGTTGCAGTGTCTCACTCGCTCTCTGGCATTGCAGTGGGGTTACAATATCTCACTCTCTCTCTGCCAATGCAGTGGGGTTACAGTATCTCACTCTCTCTCTGGCAATGCAGTGGGGTTGCACTGTCTCACTCTATCGCTGGCAATGCAGTGGGGTTACAGTGTCTCACTCTCTCTCTGGCAATGCAGTGGGGTTGCAGTGTCTCACTCTCTCTCTGGCAGTGCAGAGGGGTTACAGTGTCTCACTCTCTCTCTGGCAATGCAGTGGGGTTAGAGTGTCTCACTCTCTCTCTGGCAATGCAGTGGGGTTACAGTGTCTCACTCTCTCTCTGGAAGTTCAGTGGGGTTGCAGTGTCTCACTCTCTCCCTGGCAGTTCAGTGGGGTTACAGTGTCTCACTCCCTCTCTGGCAGTGCAGTGGGGTTACCGTGTCTCACTCTCTCTCTGGAAATGCAGTGGGGTTACAGTGTCTCACTCTCTCACTGGCAGTGCAGTGGGGTTACAATGTCTCTCTCTCTCTGGCAATGCAGTGGGGTTACAGTGTCTCACTCTCTCTCTCTGGCAATGCAGTGGGGTTACAGTGTCTCACTCTCTCTCTGGCAATGCAGTGGGGTTACAGTGTCTCACTCTCTCTCTGGCAATGCAGCGGGGTTACAGTGCCTCACTCTCTCTCTGGCAATCCAGTGGGGTTACCGTGTCTCTCACTCTCTCTGGCAATGCAGTGGGGTTGCAGTGTCTCTCTCTCTCTCTGGCAATGCAGTGGGGTTGCAGTGTCTCACTCGCTCTCTGGCAATGCAGTGGGGTAACAGTGTCTCACTCTCTCTCTGGTAATGCAGTGGGGTTACAGTGTCTCATTCTCTCTCTGGTAATGCAGTGGGGTTACAGTGTCTCACTCTCTCTCTGGCAATGCAGTGGGGTTGCAGTGTCTTACTCTCTCTCTGGCAATGCAATGGGATTGCAGTGTGTCACTCGCTCTCTGGCAATGCAGTGGGGTTGCAGTGTCTCAATCTCTCTCTGGCAACGCAGTGGGGTTACAGTGTCTCACCCTCTCTCTGGCAACTCAGTGGGGTTACAGTGTCTCACTCTCTCTCTGGCAGTTCAGTGGGGTTACAGTGTCTCACTCTCTCTCTGGCAGTTCAGTGGGGTTACAGTGTCTCACTCTCTCTCTGGCAGTTCAGTGGGGTTACAGTGTCTCTCACTCTCTCTGGCAATGCAGTGTGGTTACAGTGTCTCACTCTCTCTCTCTGGCCATGCAGTGGGGTTGCAGTGTCTCACTCTCTCTCTCTGGCAATGCAGTGGTGTTACAGTGTCTCACTCTCTCTCTCTGGCAATGCAGTGGGGTTACAGTGTCTCTCTCTCTCTCTCTGGCAATGCAGTGGGGTTACTGTGTCTCACTCTCTCTCTGGTAATGCAGTGGGGTTACAGTGTCTCACTCTCTCTCTGGCAATGCAGTGGGGTTACAGGGTCTCGCTCGCTCTCTGGCAATGCAGTGGGGTTGCAGTGTCTCACTCTCTCCCTGGCAATGCAGTGGGGTTGCAGTGTCTCTCTCTCTCTCTGGCAATGCAGTGGGGTTACAGTGTCTCTCTCTCTTTCTGGCAATGCAGTGGGGTTACAGTGTCTCACTCTCTCTCTTGCAATGCAGTGGGGTTGCAGTGTCTCACTCTCTCTCTGGCAATGCAGTGGGGTTACAGTGCCTCACTCTCTCTCTGGCAATACAGTGGGGTTACAGTGTATCACTCTCTCTCTGGTAATGCAGTGGGTTAAAGTGTCTCACTCTCTCTCTGGAAATGTCTCAGTCTCTCTCTGCCAATGCAGTGGGGTTACAGTGTCTCACTCTCTCTCTCTGGCAATGCAGTGGGTTACAGTGTCTCACTCTCTCTCTGGCAATGCAGTGGGGTTACAGTGCCTCACTCTCTCTCTGGCAATGCAGTCGGGTTACAGTGTCTCTCTCTCTCTCTCTCTCTCTGGCAGTGTAGTGGGGTTACAGTATCTCTTTCTCTCTCTTGCAATGCAGTGGGGTTACAGTGTCTAACTCTCTCTCTGGCAGTTTAGTGGGGTTGCAGTGTCTCACTCTCTCTCTGGCAGTTCAGTGAGGTTACAGTGTCTCACTCTCTCTCTGGCAATGCAGTGGGGTTACAGTGTCTCACTCTCTCTCTCTCTCTCTCTGGCAGTGTAGTGGGGTTACAGTATCTCTCTCTCTCTCTTGCAATGTAGTGGTGTTACAGTGTCTCTCTCTCTCTCTGGCAGTTCAGCGGGGTTGTAGTGTCTCACTCTCACTCTGGCAGTTCAGTGAGGTTACAGTGTCTCACTCTCTCTCTGGCAGTGCAGTGGGGTGACAGTGTCTCTCTCTCTCTCTGGCAATGCAGTGGGGTTACAGTGTCTCGCATTCTCTCTGGCAATGCAGTGGGGTTACAATGTCTCACTCTCTCTCTGGCAATGCAATGGGGTTACAGTGTCTCACTCTCTCTCTGGCAATGCAGTGGTGTTACAGTGTCTCACTCTCTCTCTCTGGCAATGCAGTGGGTTACAGTGTCTCACTCTCTCTCTGGCAATGCAGTGGGGTTACAGTGTCTCACTCTCTCTCTTGCATTGCAGCGGTTTACAGTGTCTCACTCTCTCTCTGGCAATGCAGTGGGGTTACAGTGTCTCACTCTCTCTCTGGCAATGCAATGGGGTAACAGTGTCTCACTCTCTCTCTGGCAGTGCAGTGGGGTTACAGTGTCTCTCTCTCTCTCTCTTTGGCAGTGCAGTGGGGTTAAAGTGTCTCACTCCCTCTCTGGCAGTGCAGTGGGGTTACAGTGTCTCTCGCTCTCTCTCGCAATGCAGTGGGGTTACAGTGTCTCACTCTCTCTCTGGCAGTGCAGTGAGGTTACAGTGTCTTTCTCTCTCTCTGGCAATGCACTGGGTTTGCAGTGTGTCACTCTCTGTCTGGCAGTGCAGTGGGGTTGCAGTGTCTCACTCTCTCTCTGGCAATGCAGTGGGGTTGCAGTGTCTCACACTCTCTCCGGCAATGCAGTGGGGTTACAGTGTCTCACTCTCTCTCTCTGGCAATGCAGTGGAGTTGCAGTGTCTCACTCTCTCTCTGGCAATGCAGTGGGGTTTCAGTGTCTCACTCTCTCTCTGGCAATGCAGTGGGGTTACAGGGTCTCACTCTCTCTCTGGCAGTTCAGTGGAGTTGCAGTGTCTCACTCTCTCTCTGGCAGTTCAGTGGGGTTGCAGTGTCTCACTCCCTCTCTGGCAGTGCAGTGGGGTTACAGTGTCTCACTCTCTCTCTGGCAATGCAGTGGGGTCACAGTGTCTCACTCTCTCACTGGCAGTGCAGTGGGGTTACAGTGTCTCTCTCTCGCTGGCAATGCAGTGGGGTTACAGTGTCTCACTCTCTCTCTGGCAATGCAGCGGGGTTAGAGTGACTCACTCTCTCTCTGGCAATGCAGTGGGGTTACAGTGTCTCTCTCTCTCTCTGGCAATGCAGTGGGGTTACAGTGTCTCACACTCTCTCGGGCAATGCAGTGGGGTTACAGTGTTTTTCTCTCTCTCTGGCAATGCAGTGGGGTTACAGTGTCTCACTCTCTCTCTGGCAATGCAGTGGGGTTACAGTGTCTCACTCTCTCTCTGGCAATGCAGTGGGTTACAGTGTCTCACTCTCTCTCTGGCAATGCAGTGGGGTTACAGTGTCTCTCGCTCTCTCTGGCAATGCAGTGGGGCTACAGTGTCTCACTCTCTCTCTGGCAACGCAGTGGGGTTACAGTGCCTCACTCTCTCTCTGGCAAAGCAGTGGGTTTACAATGTCTCACTCTATCTCTGGCAATGCAGTGGGGTTACAGTGTCTCACTCTCTCCCCGCAAATGCAGAGGGGTTACAGTCTCTCTCTCTCTCTGGCAATGCAGTGGGGTTACAGTGTCTCACTCTCTCTCTGGCAATGAAGTGGGGTTGCAGTGTCTCACTCTCTCTCTGGCAATGCAGTGGGGTTACAGTGTCTCTCTCTCTCTCTGACACTGCAGTGGGGTTACAGTGTCTCACTCTCTCTCTGGCAATGCAGTGGGGTTACAGAGTCTCACTCTCTCTCTGGCAATGCAGTGGGGTTACAGTGTCTCACTCTCTCTCTGGCAATGCAGTGGGGTTACAGTGTCTCACTCTCTCTCTGGCAATGCAGAGGGGTTACAGTGTCAAACTCTCTCTCTGGCAGTGCAGTGGGGTTACAGTGTCTCTCTCTCTCTCTGGCAGTGCAGTGGGATTCCAGTGTCTCACTCTCTCTCTGGCAGTGCAGTGGGGTTACAGTGTCTCTCTCTCTCTCTCTCTGGTAATGCAGTGGGGTTATAGTGTCTCACTCTATCTCTGGCAATGCTGTGGGGTTACAGTGTCTCACTCTCTCTCTGGCAGTGCAGTGGGGTTACAGTCTCTCTCTCTCTCCCTCTGGCTGTGCAGTGGGGTTACAGTGTCTCACTCTCTCTCTGGCAGTGCAGTGGGGTTAAAGTGTCTCTCTCTCTCTCTCGCAATGCAGTGGCGTTACAGTGTCTCACTCTCTCTCTGGCAGTGCAGTGGGGTTACAGTGTTTTTTGCTCTCTCTGGCAATGCAGTGGGGTTGAAGGGTCTCACTCTCTCTCTGGCAGTGCAGTTGGGTTGCAGTGTCGCACTCTCACTCTGGCAGTGCAGTTGGGTTGCAGTGTCGCACTCTCTCTCTGGCAATGCAGTGGGGTTGCAGGGTCTCACTCTTTATCTGGCAATGCAGTGGGTTACAGTGTCTCACTCTCTCTCTGGCAATGCAGTGGGGTTGCCGGGTCTCACTCTCTCTCTGGCAATGCAGTGGGGTTACAGTGTGTGTCTCTCTCTCTGTCAATGCAGTGGGGTTACAGTGTCTCACTCTCTCTCTGGCAATGCAGTGGGTTACAGTGTCTCACTCTCTCTCTGGCAATGCAGTGAGGTTACAGTGTATCACTCTCTCTCTGGCAATGCAGTGGGGTTACAGTGTCTCTCTCTCTCTCTCTGGCAATGCAGTGGGGTTACAGTGTCTCACTCTCTCTCTGGCAGTGTAGTGGGGTTACAGTGTCTCGCTCTCTCAGGCAATGCAGTGGGGTTACAGTGTCTCACTCTCTCTCTGGCAATGCAGTGGGGTTGCAGTGTCTCACTCGCTCTCTGGCATTGCAGTGGGGTTACAATATCTCACTCTCTCTCTGCCAATGCAGTGGGGTTACAGTATCTCACTCTCTCTCTGGCAATGCAGTGGGGTTGCACTGTCTCACTCTATCGCTGGCAATGCAGTGGGGTTACAGTGTCTCACTCTCTCTCTGGCAATGCAGTGGGGTTGCAGTGTCTCACTCTCTCTCTGGCAGTGCAGTGGGGTTACAGTGTCTCACTCTCTCTCTGGCAATGCAGTGGGGTTACAGTGTCTCACTCTCTCTCTGGCAATGCAGTGGGGTTACAGTGTCTCACTCTCTCTCTGGCAGTTCAGTGGGGTTGCAGTGTCTCACTCTCTCTCTGGCAGTTCAGTGGGATTACAGTGTCTCACTCCCTCTCTGGCAGTGCAGTGGGGTTACCGTGTCTCACTCTCTCTCTGGAAATGCAGTGGGGTTACAGTGTCTCACTCTCTCACTGGCAGTGCAGTGGGGTTACAATGTCTCTCTCTCTCTGGCAATGCAGTGGGGTTACAGTGTCTCACTCTCTCTCTCTGGCAATGCAGTGGGGTTACAGTGTCTCACTCTCTCTCTGGCAATGCAGTGGGGTTACAGTGTCTCACTCTCTCTCTGGCAATGCAGCGGGGTTACAGTGCCTCACTCTCTCTCTGGCAATGCAGTGGGGTTACAGTGTCTCTCTCTCTCTCCAGCAATGTAGTGGGGTTACAGTGTCTCCCTCTCTTTCTGGGAATGCAGTGGGGTTGCACTGTCTCACACTCTCTCTGGCAATGCAGTGGGGTTACAGTGTCTTTCTCTCTCTCTGGTAAAGCAGTGGGGTTACAGTGTCTCACTCTCTCTCTGGCAGTGCAGTGGGGTTACAGTGTCTCACTCTCTCTCTGGCAGTGCAGTGGGGTTACAGTGTCTCTCTCTCTCTCTCTGGCAATGCAGTGGGTTACAGTGTCTCACTCTCTCTCTGGCAATGCAGTGGGGTTACAGTGTCTCACTCTCTCTCTGGCAATGCAATGGGGTAACAGTGTCTCACTCTCTCTCTGGCAGTGCAGTGGGGTTACAGTGTCTCTCTCTCTCTCTCTTTGGCAGTGCAGTGGGGTTAAAGTGTCTCACTCCCTCTCTGGCAGTGCAGTGGGGTTACAGTGTCTCTCGCTCTCTCTCGCAATGCAGTGGGTTTACAGTGTCTCACTCTCTCTCTGGCAGTGCAGTGAGGTTACAGTTTCTTTCTCCCTCTCTGGCAATGCAGTGGGGTTGCAGTGTGTCACTCTCTGTCTGGCAGTGCAGTGGGGTTGCAGTGTCTCACTCTCTCTCTGGCAATGCAGTGGGGTTGCAGTGTCTCACTCTCTCTCTGGCAATGCAGTGGGGTTACCGTGCCTCACTCTCTCTCTGGCAATGCAGTGGGGTTACAGTGTCTCACTCTCTCTCTGGCAATGCAGTGGAGTTACAGTGTCTCACACTCTCTCTGGCAATGCAGTGGGGTTACAGTGTCTCACTCTCTCTTTCTGGCAATGCAGTGGAGTTGCAGTGTCTCACTCTATCTCTGGCAATGCAGTGGGGTTACAGTGTCTCACGCTCTCTCTGGCAATGCAGTGGGGTTACAGGGTCTCACTCTCTCTCTGGCAGTTCAGTGGGGTTGCAGTGTCTCACTCTCTCTCTGGCAGTTCAGTGGGGTTGCAGTGTCTCACTCTCTCTCTGGCAGTGCAGTGGGGTTACAGTGTCTCACTCTCTCTCTGGCAATGCAGTGGGGTCACAGTGTCTCACTCTCTCACTGGCAGTGCAGTGGGGTTACAGTGTCTCTCTCTCTCTGGCAATGCAGTGGGGTTACAGTGTCTCACTCTCTCTCTGGCAATGCAGCGGGGTTACAGTGACTCACTCTCTCTCTGGCAATGCAGTGGGGTTACAGTGTCTCTCTCTCTCTCTGGCAATGCAGTGGGGTTACAGTGTCTCACACTCTCTCGGGCAATGCAGTGGGGTTACAGTGTTTTTCTCTCTCTCTGGCAATGCAGTGGGGTTACAGTGTCTCACTCTCTTTCTGGCAATGCAGTGCGGTTACAGTGTCTCACTCTCTCTCTGGCAATGCAGTGGGTTACAGTGTCTCACTCTCTCTCTGGCAATGCAGTGGGGTTACAGTGTCTCTCGCTCTCTTTGGCAATGCAGTGGGGCTACAGTGTCTCACTCTCTCTCTGGCAACGCAGTGGGGTTACAGTGCCTCACTCTCTCTCTGGCAAAGCAGTGGGGTTACAATGTCTCACTCTCTCTCTGGCAATGCAGTGGGGTTACAGTGTCTCACTCTCTCTCTGGCAATGCAGAGGGGTTACAGTGTCAAACTCTCTCTCTGGCAGTGCAGTGGGGTTACAGTGTCTCTCTCTCTCTCTGGCAGTGCAGTGGGATTCCAGTGTCTCACTCTCTCTCTGGCAGTGCAGTGGGGTTACAGTGTCTCTCTCTCTCTCTCTGGTAATGCAGTGGGGTTATAGTGTCTCACTCTATCTCTGGCAATGCTGTGGGGTTACAGTGTCTCACTCTCTCTGGCAGTGCAGTGGGGTTCCATCTCTCTCTCTCTCCCTCTTGCTGTGCAGTGGGGTTACAGTGTCTCACTCTCTCTCTGGCAGTGCAGTGGGGTTACAGTGTCTCTCTCTCTCACTCGCAATGCAGTGGCGTTACACTGTCTCACTCTCTCTCTGGCAGTGCAGTGGGGTTACAGTGTCTTTTGCTCTCTCTGGCAATGCAGTGGGGTTGCAGTGTCTCACTCTCTCTCTGGCAATGCAGTGGGGTTGAAGGGTCTCACTCTCTCTCTGGCAGTGCAGTTGGGTTGCAGTGTCGCACTCTCACTCTGGCAGTGCAGTTGGGTTGCAGCGTCGCACTCTCTCTCTGGCAATGCAGTGGGGTTGCAGGGTCTCACTCTCTCTCTGGCAATGCAGTGGGTTACAGTGTCTCACTCTCTCTCTGGCAATGCAGTGGGGTTGCCGGGTCTCACTCTCTCTCTGGCAATGCAGTGGGGTTACAGTGTGTGTCTCTCTCTCTGTCAATGCAGTAGGGTTACAGTGTCTCACTCTCTCTCTGGCAATGCAGTGGGTTACAGTGTCTCACTCTCTCTCTGGCAATGCAGTGAGGTTACAGTGTATCACTCTCTCTCTGGCAATGCAGTGGGGTTACAGTGTCTCTCTCTCTCTCTGGCAATGCAGTGGGGTTACAGTATCTCACTCTCTCTCTGGCAATGCAGTGGGGTTACAGTGTCTCACTCTCTCTCTGGCAGTGTAGTGGGGTTACAGTGTCTCGCTCTCTCAGGCAATGCAGTGGGGTTACAGTGTCTCACTCTCTCTCTGGCAATGCAGTGGGGTTGCAGTGTCTCACTCGCTCTCTGGCAGTGCAGTGGGGTTACAATATCTCACTCTCTCTCTGCCAATGCAGTGGGGTTACAGTATCTCACTCTCTCTCTGGCAATGCAGTGGGGTTGCACTGTCTCACTCTATCGCTGGCAATGCAGTGGGGTTACAGTGTCTAACTCTCTCTCTGGCAATGCAGTGGGGTTGCAGTGTCTCACTCTCTCTCTGGCAGTGCAGTGGGGTTACAGTGTCTCACTCTCTCTCTGGCAATGCAGTGGGGTTACAGTGTCTCACTCTCTCTCGGGCAATGCAGTGGGGTTACAGTGTCTCACTCTCTCTCTGGCAGTTCAGTGGGGTTGCAGTGTCTCACTCTCTCTCTGGCAGTTCAGTGGGGTTACAGTGTCTCACTCCCTCTCTGGCAGTGCAGTGGGGTTACCGTGTCTCACTCTCTCTCTGGAAATGCAGTGGGGTTACAGTGTCTCACTCTCTCACTGGCAGTGCAGTGGGGTTACAATGTCTCTCTCTCTCTGACAATGCAGTGGGGTTACAGTGTCTCACTCTCTCTCTCTGGCAATGCAGTGGGGTTACAGTGTCTCACTCTCTCTCTGGCAATGCAGTGGGGTTACAGTGTCTCACTCTCTCTCTGGCAATGCAGCGGGGTTACAGTGCCTCACTCTCTCTCTGGCAATGCAGTGGGGTTACAGTGTCTCTCACTCTCTCTGGCAATGCAGTGGGGTTGCAGTGTCTCTCTCTCTCTCTGGCAATGCAGTGGGGTTGCAGTGTCTCACTCGCTCTCTGGCAATGCAGTGGGGTAACAGTGTCTCACTCTCTCTCTGGTAATGCAGTGGGGTTACAGTGTCTAATTCTCTCTCTGGTAATGCAGTGGGGTTACAGTGTCTCACTCTCTCTCTGGCAATGCAGTGGGGTTGCAGTGTCTTACTCTCTCTCTGGCAATGCAATGGGATTGCAGTGTGTCACTCGCTCTCTGGCAATGCAGTGGGGTTGCAGTGTCTCAATCTCTCTCTGGCAACGCAGTGGGGTTACAGTGTCTCACCCTCTCTCTGGCAACTCAGTGGGGTTACAGTGTCTCACTCTCTCTCTGGCAGTTCAGTGGGGTTACAGTGTCTCACTCTCTCTCTGGCAGTTCAGTGGGGTTACAGTGTCTCTCACTCTCTCTGGCAATGCAGTGTGGTTACAGTGTCTCACTCTCTCTCTCTGGCCATGCAGTGGGGTTGCAGTGTCTCAAGCTCTCTCTCTGGCAATGCAGTGGTGTTACAGTGTCTCACTCTCTCTCTCTGGCAATGCAGTGGGGTTACAGTGTCTCTCTCTCTCTCTCTGGCAATGCAGTGGGGTTACTGTGTCTCACTCTCTCTCTGGCAGTGCAGTGGGGTTACAGTGTCTTTTGCTCTCTCTGGCAATGCAGTGGGGTTGCAGTGTCTCACTCTCTCTCTGGCAATGCAGTGGGGTTGAAGGGTCTCACTCTCTCTCTGGCAGTGCAGTTGGGTTGCAGTGTCGCACTCTCACTCTGGCAGTGCAGTTGGGTTGCAGTGTCGCACTCTCTCTCTGGCAATGCAGTGGGGTTGCAGGGTCTCACTCTCTCTCTGGCAATGCAGTGGGTTACAGTGTCTCACTCTCTCTCTGGCAATGCAGTGGGGTTGCCGGGTCTCACTCTCTCTCTGGCAATGCAGTGGGGTTACAGTGTGTGTCTCTCTCTCTGTCAATGCAGTGGGGTTACAGTGTCTCACTCTCTCTCTGGCAATGCAGTGGGTTACAGTGTCTCACTCTCTCTCTGGCAATGCAGTGAGGTTACAGTGTATCACTCTCTCTCTGGCAATGCAGTGGGGTTACAGTGTCTCTCTCTCTCTCTGGCAATGCAGTGGGGTTACAGTATCTCACTCTCTCTCTGGCAATGCAGTGGGGTTACAGTGTCTCACTCTCTCTCTGGCAGTGTAGTGGGGTTACAGTGTCTCGCTCTCTCAGGCAATGCAGTGGGGTTACAGTGTCTCACTCTCTCTCTGGCAATGCAGTGGGGTTGCAGTGTCTCACTCGCTCTCTGGCATTGCAGTGGGGTTACAATATCTCACTCTCTCTCTGCCAATGCAGTGGGGTTACAGTATCTCACTGCCTCTCTGGCAATGCAGTGGGGTTGCACTGTCTCACTCTATCGCTGGCAATGCAGTGGGGTTACAGTGTCTCACTCTCTCTCTGGCAATGCAGTGGGGTTACAGTGTCTCACTCTCTCTCTGGCAGTGCAGTGGGGTTACAGTGTCTCACTCTCTCTCTGGCAATGCAGTGGGGTTACAGTGTCTCACTCTCTCTCTGGCAATGCAGTGGGGTTACAGTGTCTCACTCTCTCTCTGGCAATGCAATGGGGTTACAGTGTCTCACTCTCTCTCTGGCAATGCAGTGGGATTACAGTGTCTCACTCCCTCTCTGGCAGTGCAGGGGGGTTACCGTGTCTCACTCTCTCTCTGGAAATGCAGTGGGGTTACAGTGTCTCACTCTCTCACTGGCAGTGCAGTGGGGTTACAATGTCTCTCTCTCTCTGGCAATGCAGTGGGGTTACAGTGTCTCACTCTCTCTCTCTGGCAATGCAGTGGGGTTACAGTGTCTCACTCTCTCTCTGGCAATGCAGTGGGGTTACAGTGTCTCACTCTCTCTCTGGCAATGCAGCGGGGTTACAGTGCCTCACTCTCTCTCTGGCAATGCAGTGGGGTTACAGTGTCTCTCTCTCTCTCTAGCAATGTAGTGGGGTTACAGTGTCTCACTCTCTCTCTGGCAATGCAGTGGGGTTGCACTGTCTCACACTCTCTCTGGCAATGCAGTGGGGTTACAGTGTCTTTCTCTCTCTCTGGTAAAGCAGTGGGGTTACAGTGTCTCACTCTCTCTCTGGCAGTGCAGTGGGGTTACAGTGTCTCACTCTCTCTCTGGCAGTGCAGTGGGGTTACAGTGTCTCTCTCTCTCTCTCTCGCAATGCAGTGGCGTTACAGTGTCTCACTCTCTCTCTGGCAGTGCAGTTGGGTTACAGTGTATTTCGCTCTCTCTGGCAATGCAGTGGGGTTGCAGTGTCTCACTCTCTCTCTGGCAGTGCAGTTGGGTTGCAGTGTCGCACTCTCTCTCTGGCAATGCAGTGGGGTTGCAGGGTCTCACTCTCTCTCTGGCAATGCAGTGGGGTTACAGTGTGTCTCTCTCTCTCTGTCAACGCAGTGGGGTTACAGTGTCTCACTCTCTCTCTGGCAATGCAGTGGGGTTACAGTGTCTCACTCTCTCTCTGGCAATGCAGTGGGGTTACAGTGTCTCACTATCTCTCTGGCAATGCAGTGGGGTTACAGTGTCTCACTCTCTCTCTGGCAATGCAGAGGGGTTACAGTATCTCACTCTCTCTCTGGCAATGCAGTGGGGTTACAGTGTCTCACTCTCTCTCTGGCAGTGTAGTGGGGTTACAGTGTCTCGCTCTCTCTGGCAATGCAGTGGGGTTAAAGTGTCTCACTCTCTCTCTGACAATGCAGTGGGGTTGCAGTGTCTCACTCGCTCTCTGGCATTGCAGTGGGGTTACAATATCTCACTCTCTCTCTGCCAATGCAGTGGGGTTACAGTATCTCACTCTCTCTGTGGCAATGCAGTGGGGTTGCACTATCTCACTCTATCGCTGGCAATGCAGTGGGGTTACAGTGTCTCACTCTCTCTCTGGCATTGCAGTGGGGTTGCAGTGTCTCACTCTCTCTCTGGCAGTGCAGTGGGGTTGCAGTGTCTCACTCTCTCTCTGGCAGTGCAGTGAGGTTGCAGTGTCTCACTCTCTCTCTGGCAGTTCAGTGGGGTTACAGTGTCTCACTCCCTCTCTGGCAGTGCAGTGGGGTTACAGTGTCTCACTCTCTCACTGGCAGTGCAGTGGGGTTACAGTGTCTCACTCTCTCTCTGGCAATGCAGTGGGGTTGCACTGTCTCACACTCTCTCTGGCAATGCAGTGGGGTTGCACTGTCTCACACTCTCTCTGGCAATGCAGTGGGGTTACAGTGTCTCACTCTCTCTCTGGCAATACAGTGGGTTACAGTGTCTCACTCTCTGGCAAAGCAGTGGGGTTACAGTGTCTCTCTCTCTCTGGCAATGCAGTGGGGTTACAGTGTCTCACTCTCTCTCTGGCAATGCAGTGGGGTTACAATGTCTCACTCTCTCTCTGGCAATGCAGTGCGGTTACAGTATCTCACTCTCTCTCTGGCAATGCACTGGGGTTACAGTGTCTCACACTCTCTCTGGCAATGCAGTGGGGTTACAGTGTCTCACTCTCCCTCTGGCAGTTCAGTGGGGTTACAGTGTCTCACTCTCTCTCTGGCAATGCAGTAGGGTTACAGTGTCTCACTCTCTCACTGGCAGTGCAGTTGGGTATAGTCTCTCTCTCTCTGGCAATGCAGTGGGGTTACAGTGTCTCACTCTCTATCTGGCAATGCAGTGGGGTTACGTGTCTCACTCTCTCACTGGCAGTGCAGTGGGGTTACAGTCTCTCTCTCTGGCAATGCAGTGGGGTTGCAGTGTCTCACTCTCTCTCTGGCAATGCAGTGGGGTTACAGTGTCTCACTCTCTCTCCGGCAATGCCGTGGGGTTACAGTGTCTCACTCTCCCTCTGGCAATGCAATGGGTTTGCAGTGTCTCACTCTCTCTCTGGTAATGCAGTGGGGTTACAGTGTCTCTCTCTTTCTCTGGCAATGCAGTGGGGTTACAGTGTCTCTCTCTCTTTCTGGCAATGCAGTGGGGTTACTAGTTTCTCACTCTCTATCTGGCAATGCAGTGGGGTTGCAGTGTCTCGCTCTCTCTCTGGCAATGCAGTGGGGTTACAGTGTCTCTCTCTCTTTCTGGCAATGCAGTGGGGTTACTAGTTTCTCACTCTCTCTCTGGCAATGCAGTGGGGTTGCAGTGTCTCGCTCTCTCTCTGGCAATGCAGTGGGGTTACAGTGTCTCACTCTCTATCTGGCAATGCAGTGGGGTTACAGTGTCGCACTCTCTCTCTGGCAATGCAGTGCGGTTACAGTTGCCGCCTCTCTCTCTGGTAATGCAGTGCGGTTACAGTGTCTCACTCTCTCTCTGGCAATGCAGTGGGGTTACAGTGTCTCACTCTCTCTCTCTCTCTCTGGCAGTGTAGTGGGGTTACAATATATATCTCTCTCTCTTGCAATGTAGTGGGGATACAGTGTCTCTCTCTCTCTTTTGCAATGCAGTGGGGTTACAGTGTCTCACTCTCTCTCTGGCAATGCAGTGGGGTTACAGTGCCTCACTCTCTCTCTGGCAATGCAGTGGGCTTACAGTGGCTCTCTCCCTCTCTGGCAGTGCAGGGGGGTTACCGTGTCTCACTCTCTCTCTGGAAATGCAGTGGGGTTACAGTGTCTCACTCTCTCACTGGCAGTGCAGTGGGGTTACAATGTCTCTCTCTCTCTGGCAATGCAGTGGGGTTACAGTGTCTCACTCTCTCTCTCTGGCAATGCAGTGGGGTTACAGTGTCTCACTCTCTCTCTGGCAATGCAGTGGGGTTACAGTGTCTCACTCTCTCTCTGGCAATGCAGCGGGGTTACAGTGCCTCACTCTCTCTCTGGCAATGCAGTGGGGTTGCAGTGTCTCTCTCTCTCTCTAGCAATGTAGTGGGGTTACAGTGTCTCACTCTCTCTCTGGCAATGCAGTGGGGTTGCACTGTCTCACACTCTCTCTGGCAATGCAGTGGGGTTACAGTGTCTTTCTCTCTCTCTGGTAAAGCAGTGGGGTTACAGTGTCTCACTCTCTCTCTGGCAGTGCAGTGGGGTTACAGTGTCTCACTCTCTCTCTGGCAGTGCAGTGGGGTTACAGTGTCTCTCTCTCTCTCTCTCGCAATGCAGTGGCGTTACAGTGTCTCACTCTCTCTCTGGCAGTGCAGTTGGGTTACAGTGTATTTCGCTCTCTCTGGCAATGCAGTGGGGTTGCAGTGTCTCACTCTCTCTCTGGCAGTGCAGTTGGGTTGCAGTGTCGCACTCTCTCTCTGGCAATGCAGTGGGGTTGCAGGGTCTCACTCTCTCTCTGGCAATGCAGTGGGGTTACAGTGTGTCTCTCTCTCTCTGTCAACGCAGTGGGGTTAAATTGTCTCACTCTCTCTCTGGCAATGCAGTGGGGTTACAGTGTCTCACTCTCTCTCTGGCAATGCAGTGGGGTTACAGTGTCTCACTATCTCTCTGGCAATGCAGTGGGGTTACAGTGTCTCACTCTCTCTCTGGCAATGCAGAGGGGTTACAGTATCTCACTCTCTCTCTGGCAATGCAGTGGGGTTACAGTGTCTCATTCTCTCTCTGGCAGTGTAGTGGGGTTACAGTGTCTCGCTCTCTCTGGCAATGCAGTGGGGTTAAAGTGTCTCACTCTCTCTCTGACAATGCAGTGGGGTTGCAGTGTCTCACTCGCTCTCTGGCATTGCAGTGGGGTTACAATATCTCACTCTCTCTCTGCCAATGCAGTGTGGTTACAGTATCTCACTCTCTCTGTGGCAATGCAGTGGGGTTGCACTATCTCACTCTATCGCTGGCAATGCAGTGGGGTTACAGTGTCTCACTCTCTCTCTGGCATTGCAGTGGGGTTGCAGTGTCTCACTCTCTCTCTGGCAGTGCAGTGGGGTTGCAGTGTCTCACTCTCTCTCTGGCAGTGCAGTGAGGTTGCAGTGTCTCACTCTCTCTCTGGCAGTTCAGTGGGGTTACAGTGTCTCACTCCCTCTCTGGCAGTGCAGTGGGGTTACAGTGTCTCACTCTCTCACTGGCAGTGCAGTGGGGTTACAGTGTCTCACTCTCTCTCTGGCAATGCAGTGGGGTTGCACTGTCTCACACTCTCTCTGGCAATGCAGTGGGGTTGCACTGTCTCACACTCTCTCTGGCAATGCAGTGGGGTTACAGTGTCTCACTCTCTCTCTGGCAATGCAGTGGGTTACAGTGTCTCACTCTCTGGCAAAGCAGTGGGGTTACAGTGTCTCTCTCTCTCTGGCAATGCAGTGGGGTTACAGTGTCTCACTCTCTCTCTGGCAATGCAGTGGGGTTACAATGTCTCACTCTCTCTCTGGCAATGCAGTGCGGTTACAGTATCTCACTCTCTCTCTGGCAATGCACTGGGGTTACAGTGTCTCACACTCTCTCTGGCAATGCAGTGGGGTTACAGTGTCTCACTCTCCCTCTGGCAGTTCAGTGGGGTTACAGTGTCTCACTCTCTCTCTGGCAATGCAGTAGGGTTACAGTGTCTCACTCTCTCACTGGCAGTGCAGTTGGGTATAGTCTCTCTCTCTCTGGCAATGCAGTGGGGTTACAGTGTCTCACTCTCTATCTGGCAATGCAGTGGGGTTACGTGTCTCACTCTCTCACTGGCAGTGCAGTGGGGTTACAGTCTCTCTCTCTGGCAATGCAGTGGGGTTGCAGTGTCTCACTCTCTCTCTGGCAATGCAGTGGGGTTACAGTGTCTCACTCTCTCTCCGGCAATGCCGTGGGGTTACAGTGTCTCACTCTCCCTCTGGCAATGCAATGGGTTTGCAGTGTCTCACTCTCTCTCTGGTAATGCAGTGGGGTTACAGTGTCTCTCTCTTTCTCTGGCAATGCAGTGGGGTTACAGTGTCTCTCTCTCTTTCTGGCAATGCAGTGGGGTTACTAGTTTCTCACTCTCTATCTGGCAATGCAGTGGGGTTGCAGTGTCTCGCTCTCTCTCTGGCAATGCAGTGGGGTTACAGTGTCTCTCTCTCTTTCTGGCAATGCAGTGGGGTTACTAGTTTCTCACTCTCTCTCTGGCAATGCAGTGGGGTTGCAGTGTCTCGCTCTCTCTCTGGCAATGCAGTGGGGTTACAGTGTCTCACTCTCTATCTGGCAATGCAGTGGGGTTACAGTGTCGCACTCTCTCTCTGGCAATGCAGTGCGGTTACAGTTGCCGCCTCTCTCTCTGGTAATGCAGTGCGGTTACAGTGTCTCACTCTCTCTCTGGCAATGCAGTGGGGTTACAGTGTCTCACTCTCTCTCTCTCTCTCTGGCAGTGTAGTGGGGTTACAATATATATCTCTCTCTCTTGCAATGTAGTGGGGATACAGTGTCTCTCTCTCTCTTTTGCAATGCAGTGGGGTTACAGTGTCTCACTCTCTCTCTGGCAATGCAGTGGGGTTACAGTGCCTCACTCTCTCTCTGGCAATGCAGTGGGCTTACAGTGGCTCTCTCCCTCTCTGGCAGTGCAGGGGGGTTACCGTGTCTCACTCTCTCTCTGGAAATGCAGTGGGGTTACAGTGTCTCACTCTCTCACTGGCAGTGCAGTGGGGTTACAATGTCTCTCTCTCTCTGGCAATGCAGTGGGGTTACAGTGTCTCACTCTCTCTCTCTGGCAATGCAGTGGGGTTACAGTGTCTCACTCTCTCTCTGGCAATGCAGTGGGGTTACAGTGTCTCACTCTCTCTCTGGCAATGCAGCGGGGTTACAGTGCCTCACTCTCTCTCTGGCAATGCAGTGGGGTTGCAGTGTCTCTCTCTCTCTCTAGCAATGTAGTGGGGTTACAGTGTCTCACTCTCTCTCTGGCAATGCAGTGGGGTTGCACTGTCTCACACTCTCTCTGGCAATGCAGTGGGGTTACAGTGTCTTTCTCTCTCTCTGGTAAAGCAGTGGGGTTACAGTGTCTCACTCTCTCTCTGGCAGTGCAGTGGGGTTACAGTGTCTCACTCTCTCTCTGGCAGTGCAGTGGGGTTACAGTGTCTCTCTCTCTCTCTCTCGCAATGCAGTGGCGTTACAGTGTCTCACTCTCTCTCTGGCAGTGCAGTTGGGTTACAGTGTATTTCGCTCTCTCTGGCAATGCAGTGGGGTTGCAGTGTCTCACTCTCTCTCTGGCAGTGCAGTTGGGTTGCAGTGTCGCACTCTCTCTCTGGCAATGCAGTGGGGTTGCAGGGTCTCACTCTCTCTCTGGCAATGCAGTGGGGTTACAGTGTGTCTCTCTCTCTCTGTCAACGCAGTGGGGTTAAATTGTCTCACTCTCTCTCTGGCAATGCAGTGGGGTTACAGTGTCTCACTCTCTCTCTGGCAATGCAGTGGGGTTACAGTGTCTCACTATCTCTCTGGCAATGCAGTGGGGTTACAGTGTCTCACTCTCTCTCTGGCAATGCAGAGGGGTTACAGTATCTCACTCTCTCTCTGGCAATGCAGTGGGGTTACAGTGTCTCATTCTCTCTCTGGCAGTGTAGTGGGGTTACAGTGTCTCGCTCTCTCTGGCAATGCAGTGGGGTTAAAGTGTCTCACTCTCTCTCTGACAATGCAGTGGGGTTGCAGTGTCTCACTCGCTCTCTGGCATTGCAGTGGGGTTACAATATCTCACTCTCTCTCTGCCAATGCAGTGTGGTTACAGTATCTCACTCTCTCTGTGGCAATGCAGTGGGGTTGCACTATCTCACTCTATCGCTGGCAATGCAGTGGGGTTACAGTGTCTCACTCTCTCTCTGGCATTGCAGTGGGGTTGCAGTGTCTCACTCTCTCTCTGGCAGTGCAGTGGGGTTGCAGTGTCTCACTCTCTCTCTGGCAGTGCAGTGAGGTTGCAGTGTCTCACTCTCTCTCTGGCAGTTCAGTGGGGTTACAGTGTCTCACTCCCTCTCTGGCAGTGCAGTGGGGTTACAGTGTCTCACTCTCTCACTGGCAGTGCAGTGGGGTTACAGTGTCTCACTCTCTCTCTGGCAATGCAGTGGGGTTGCACTGTCTCACACTCTCTCTGGCAATGCAGTGGGGTTGCACTGTCTCACACTCTCTCTGGCAATGCAGTGGGGTTGCAGTGTCTCACTCGCTCTCTGGCAATGCAGTGGGGTAACAGTGTCTCACTCTCTCTCTGGTAATGCAGTGGGGTTACAGTGTCTAATTCTCTCTCTGGTAATGCAGTGGGGTTACAGTGTCTCACTCTCTCTCTGGCAATGCAGTGGGGTTGCAGTGTCTTACTCTCTCTCTGGCAATGCAATGGGATTGCAGTGTGTCACTCGCTCTCTGGCAATGCAGTGGGGTTCCAGTGTCTCAATCTCTCTCTGGCAACGCAGTGGGGTTACAGTGTCTCACCCTCTCTCTGGCAACTCAGTGGGGTTACAGTGTCTCACTCTCTCTCTGGCAGTTCAGTGGGGTTACAGTGTCTCACTCTCTCTCTGGCAGTTCAGTGGGGTTACAGTGTCTCACTCTCTCTCTGGCAGTTCAGTGGGGTTACAGTGTCTCTCACTCTCTCTGGCAATGCAGTGTGGTTACAGTGTCTCACTCTCTCTCTCTGGCCATGCAGTGGGGTTGCAGTGTCTCAAGCTCTCTCTCTGGCAATGCAGTGGTGTTACAGTGTCTCACTCTCTCTCTCTGGCAATGCAGTGGGGTTACAGTGTCTCTCTCTCTCTCTCTGGCAATGCAGTGGGGTTACTGTGTCTCACTCTCTCTCTGGCAGTGCAGTGGGGTTACAGTGTCTTTTGCTCTCTCTGGCAATGCAGTGGGGTTGCAGTGTCTCACTCTCTCTCTGGCAATGCAGTGGGGTTGAAGGGTCTCACTCTCTCTCTGGCAGTGCAGTTGGGTTGCAGTGTCGCACTCTCACTCTGGCAGTGCAGTTGGGTTGCAGTGTCGCACTCTCTCTCTGGCAATGCAGTGGGGTTGCAGGGTCTCACTCTCTCTCTGGCAATGCAGTGGGTTACAGTGTCTCACTCTCTCTCTGGCAATGCAGTGGGGTTACAGTGTGTGTCTCTCTCTCTGTCAATGCAGTGGGGTTACAGTGTCTCACTCTCTCTCTGGCAATGCAGTGGGTTACAGTGTCTCACTCTCTCTCTGGCAATGCAGTGAGGTTACAGTGTATCACTCTCTCTCTGGCAATGCAGTGGGGTTACAGTGCCTCTCTCTCTCTCTGGCAATGCAGTGGGGTTACAGTATCTCACTCTCTCTCTGGCAATGCAGTGGGGTTACAGTGTCTCACTCTCTCTCTGGCAGTGTAGTGGGGTTACAGTGTCTCGCTCTCTCAGGCAATGCAGTGGGGTTACAGTGTCTCACTCTCTCTCTGGCAATGCAGTGGGGTTGCAGTGTCTCACTCGCTCTCTGGCATTGCAGTGGGGTTACAATATCTCACTCTCTCTCTGCCAATGCAGTGGGGTTACAGTATCTCACTGCCTCTCTGGCAATGCAGTGGGGTTGCACTGTCTCACTCTATCGCTGGCAATGCAGTGGGGTTACAGTGTCTCACTCTCTCTCTGGCAATGCAGTGGGGTTACAGTGTCTCACTCTCTCTCTGGCAGTGCAGTGGGGTTACAGTGTCTCACTCTCTCTCTGGCAATGCAGTGGGGTTACAGTGTCTCACTCTCTCTCTGGCAATGCAGTGGGGTTACAGTGTCTCACTCTCTCTCTGGCAATGCAATGGGGTTACAGTGTCTCACTCTCTCTCTGGCAATGCAGTGGGATTACAGTGTCTCACTCCCTCTCTGGCAGTGCAGGGGGGTTACCGTGTCTCACTCTCTCTCTGGAAATGCAGTGGGGTTACAGTGTCTCACTCTCTCACTGGCAGTGCAGTGGGGTTACAATGTCTCTCTCTCTCTGGCAATGCAGTGGGGTTACAGTGTCTCACTCTCTCTCTCTGGCAATGCAGTGGGGTTACAGTGTCTCACTCTCTCTCTGGCAATGCAGTGGGGTTACAGTGTCTCACTCTCTCTCTGGCAATGCAGCGGGGTTACAGTGCCTCACTCTCTCTCTGGCAATGCAGTGGGGTTACAGTGTCTCTCTCTCTCTCTAGCAATGTAGTGGGGTTACAGTGTCTCACTCTCTCTCTGGCAATGCAGTGGGGTTGCACTGTCTCACACTCTCTCTGGCAATGCAGTGGGGTTACAGTGTCTTTCTCTCTCTCTGGTAAAGCAGTGGGGTTACAGTGTCTCACTCTCTCTCTGGCAGTGCAGTGGGGTTACAGTGTCTCACTCTCTCTCTGGCAGTGCAGTGGGGTTACAGTGTCTCTCTCTCTCTCTCTCGCAATGCAGTGGCGTTACAGTGTCTCACGCTCTCTCTGGCAGTGCAGTTGGGTTACAGTGTATTTCGCTCTCTCTGGCAATGCAGTGGGGTTGCAGTGTCTCACTCTCTCTCTGGCAGTGCAGTTGGGTTGCAGTGTCGCCCTCTCTCTCTGGCAATGCAGTGGGGTTGCAGGGTCTCACTCTCTCTCTGGCAATGCAGTGGGGTTACAGTGTGTCTCTCTCTCTCTGTCAACGCAGTGGGGTTACAGTGTCTCACTCTCTCTCTGGCAATGCAGTGGGGTTACAGTGTCTCACTCTCTCTCTGTCAATGCAGTGGGGTTACAGTGTCTCACTATCTCTCTGGCAATGCAGTGGGGTTACAGTGTCTCACTCTCTCTCTGGCAATGCAGAGGGGTTACAGTATCTCACTCTCTCTCTGGCAATGCAGTGGGGTTACAGTGTCTCACTCTCTCTCTGGCAGTGTAGTGGGGTTACAGTGTCTCGCTCTCTCTGGCAATGCAGTGGGGTTAAAGTGTCTCACTCTCTCTCTGACAATGCAGTGGGGTTGCAGTGTCTCACTCGCTCTCTGGCATTGCAGTGGGGTTACAATATCTCACTCTCTCTCTGCCAATGCAGTGGGGTTACAGTATCTCACTCTCTCTGTGGCAATGCAGTGGGGTTGCACTATCTCACTCTATCGCTGGCAATGCAGTGGGGTTACAGTGTCTCACTCTCTCTCTGGCATTGCAGTGGGGTTGCAGTGTCTCACTCTCTCTCTGGCAGTGCAGTGGGGTTGCAGTGTCTCACTCTCTCTCTGGCAGTGCAGTGAGGTTGCAGTGTCTCACTCTCTCTCTGGCAGTTCAGTGGGGTTACAGTGTCTCACTCCCTCTCTGGCAGTGCAGTGGGGTTACAGTGTCTCACTCTCTCACTGGCAGTGCAGTGGGGTTACAGTGTCTCACTCTCTCTCTGGCAATGCAGTGGGGTTGCACTGTCTCACACTCTCTCTGGCAATGCAGTGGGGTTGCACTGTCTCACACTCTCTCTGGCAATGCAGTGGGGTTACAGTGTCTCACTCTCTCTCTGGCAATGCAGTGGGTTACAGTGTCTCACTCTCTGGCAAAGCAGTGGGGTTACAGTGTCTCTCTCTCTCTGGCAATGCAGTGGGGTTACAGTGTCTCACTCTCTCTCTGGCAATGCAGTGGGGTTACAATGTCTCACTCTCTCTCTGGCAATGCAGTGCGGTTACAGTATCTCACTCTCTCTCTGGCAATGCACTGGGGTTACAGTGTCTCACACTCTCTCTGGCAATGCAGTGGGGTTACAGTGTCTCACTCTCTCTCTGGCAGTTCAGTGGGGTTGCAGTGTCTCACTCCCTCTGGCAGTTCAGTGGGGTTACAGTGTCTCACTCTCTCTCTGGCAATGCAGTAGGGTTACAGTGTCTCACTCTCTCTCTGGCAGTGCAGTTGGGTATAGTTTCTCTCTCTCTGGCAATGCAGTGGGGTTACAGTGTCTCACTCTCTATCTGGCAATGCAGTGGGGTTACATGTCTCACTCTCTCACTGGCAGTGCAGTGGGGTTACAGTCTCTCTCTCTGGCAATGCAGTGGGGTTGCAGTGTCTCACTCTCTCTCTGGCAATGCAGTGGGGTTACAGTGTCTCACTCTCTCTCTGGCAATGCCGTGGGGTTACAGTGTCTCACTCTCCCTCTGGCAATGCAATGGGTTTGCAGTGTCTCACTCTCTCTCTGGTAATGCAGTGGGGTTACAGTGTCTCTCTCTTTCTCTGGCAATGCAGTGGGGTTACAGTGTCTCTCTCTCTTTCTGGCAATGCAGTGGGGTTACTAGTTTCTCACTCTCTATCTGGCAATGCAGTGGGGTTGCAGTGTCTCGCTCTCTCTCTGGCAATGCAGTGGGGTTACAGTGTCTCTCTCTCTTTCTGGCAATGCAGTGGGGTTACTAGTTTCTCACTCTCTCTCTGGCAATGCAGTGGGGTTGCAGTGTCTCGCTCTCTCTCTGGCAATGCAGTGGGGTTACAGTGTCTCACTCTCTATCTGGCAATGCAGTGGGGTTACAGTGTCTCACTCTCTCTCTGGCAATGCAGTGCGGTTACAGTTGCCGCCTCTCTCTCTGGTAATGCAGTGCGGTTACAGTGTCTCACTCTCTCTCTGGCAATGCAGTGGGGTTACAGTGTCTCACTCTCTCTCTCTCTCTCTGGCAGTGTAGTGGGGTTACAATATATCTCTCTCTCTCTTGCAATGTAGTGGGGATACAGTGTCTCTCTCTCTCTCTTGCAATGCAGTGGGGTTACAGTGTCTCACTCTCTCTCTGGCAATGCAGTGGGGTTACAGTGCCTCACTCTCTCTCTGGCAATGCAGTGGGCTTACAGTGGCTCTCTCCCTCTCTGGCAGTGCAGGGGGGTTACCGTGTCTCACTCTCTCTCTGGAAATGCAGTGGGGTTACAGTGTCTCACTCTCTCACTGGCAGTGCAGTGGGGTTACAATGTCTCTCTCTCTCTGGCAATGCAGTGGGGTTACAGTGTCTCACTCTCTCTCTCTGGCAATGCAGTGGGGTTACAGTGTCTCACTCTCTCTCTGGCAATGCAGTGGGGTTACAGTGTCTCACTCTCTCTCTGGCAATGCAGCGGGGTTACAGTGCCTCACTCTCTCTCTGGCAATGCAGTGGGGTTGCAGTGTCTCTCTCTCTCTCTAGCAATGTAGTGGGGTTACAGTGTCTCACTCTCTCTCTGGCAATGCAGTGGGGTTGCACTGTCTCACACTCTCTCTGGCAATGCAGTGGGGTTACAGTGTCTTTCTCTCTCTCTGGTAAAGCAGTGGGGTTACAGTGTCTCACTCTCTCTCTGGCAGTGCAGTGGGGTTACGGTGTCTCACTCTCTCTCTGGCAGTGCAGTGGGGTTACAGTGTCTCTCTCTCTCTCTCTCGCAATGCAGTGGCGTTACAGTGTCTCACTCTCTCTCTGGCAGTGCAGTTGGGTTACAGTGTATTTCGCTCCCTCTGGCAATGCAGTGGGGTTGCAGTGTCTCACTCTCTCTCTGGCAGTGCAGTTGGGTTGCAGTGTCGCACTCTCTCTCTGGCAATGCAGTGGGGTTGCAGGGTCTCACTCTCTCTCTGGCAATGCAGTGGGGTTACAGTGTGTCTCTCTCTCTCTGTCAACGCAGTGGGGTTACAGTGTCTCACTCTCTCTCTCTGGCAATGCAGTGGGGTTACAGTGTCTCACTCTCTCTCTGGCAATGCAGTGGGGTTACAGTGTCTCACTATCTCTCTGGCAATGCAGTGGGGTTACAGTGTCTCACTCTCTCTCTGGCAATGCAGAGGGGTTACAGTATCTCACTCTCTCTCTGGCAATGCAGTGGGGTTACAGTGTCTCACTCTCTCTCTGGCAGTGTAGTGGGGTTACAGTGTCTCGCTCTCTCTGGCAATGCAGTGGGGTTAAAGTGTCTCACTCTCTCTCTGACAATGCAGTGGGGTTGCAGTGTCTCACTCGCTCTCTGGCATTGCAGTGGGGTTACAATATCTCACTCTCTCTCTGCCAATGCAGTGGGGTTACAGTATCTCACTCTCTCTGTGGCAATGCAGTGGGGTTGCACTATCTCACTCTATCGCTGGCAATGCAGTGGGGTTACAGTGTCTCACTCTCTCTCTGGCATTGCAGTGGGGTTGCAGTGTCTCACTCTCTCTCTGGCAGTGCAGTGGGGTTGCAGTGTCTCACTCTCTCTCTGGCAGTGCAGTGAGGTTGCAGTGTCTCACTCTCTCTCTGGCAGTTCAGTGGGGTTACAGTGTCTCACTCCCTCTCTGGCAGTGCAGTGGGGTTACAGTGTCTCACTCTCTCACTGGCAGTGCAGTGGGGTTACAGTGTCTCACTCTCTCTCTGGCAATGCAGTGGGGTTGCACTGTCTCACACTCTCTCTGGCAATGCAGTGGGGTTGCACTGTCTCACACTCTCTCTGGCAATGCAGTGGGGTTACAGTGTCTCACTCTCTCTCTGGCAATGCAGTGGGTTACAGTGTCTCACTCTCTGGCAAAGCAGTGGGGTTACAGTGTCTCTCTCTCTGGCAATGCAGTGGGGTTACAGTGTCTCACTCTCTCTCTGGCAATGCAGTGGGGTTACAATGTCTCACTCTCTCTCTGGCAATGCAGTGCGGTTACAGTATCTCACTCTCTCTCTGGCAATGCACTGGGGTTACAGTGTCTCACACTCTCTCTGGCAATGCAGTGGGGTTACAGTGTCTCACTCTCTCTCTGGCAGTTCAGTGGGGTTGCAGTGTCTCACTCTCTCTGGCAGTTCAGTGGTGTTACAGTGTCTCACTCTCTCTCTGGCAATGCAGTAGGGTTACAGTGTCTCACTCTCTCACTGGCAGTGCAGTGGGGTATAGTCTCTCTCTCTCTGGCAATGCAGTGGGGTTACAGTGTCTCACTCTCTATCTGGCAATGCAGTGGGGTTACATGTCTCACTCTCTCACTGGCAGTGCAGTGGGGTTACAGTCTCTCTCTCTGGCAATGCAGTGGGGTTGCAGTGTCTCACTCTCTCTCTGGCAATGAGTGGGGTTACAGTGTCTCACTCTCTCTCCGGCAATGCCGTGGGGTTACAGTGTCTCACTCTCTCTCTGGCAATGCAATGGGTTTGCAGTGTCTCACTCTCTCTCTGGTAATGCAGTGGGGTTACAGTGTCTCTCTCTTTCTCTGGCAATGCAGTGGGGTTACAGTGTCTCTCTCTCTTTCTGGCAATGCAGTGGGGTTACTAGTTTCTCACTCTCTCTCTGGCAATGCAGTGGGGTTGCAGTGTCTCGCTCTCTCTCTGGCAATGCAGTGGGGTTACAGTGTCTCTCTCTCTTTCTGGCAATGCAGTGGGGTTACTAGTTTCTCACTCTCTCTCTGGCAATGCAGTGGGGTTGCAGTGTCTCGCTCTCTCTCTGGCAATGCAGTGGGGTTACAGTGTCTCACTCTCTATCTGGCAATGCAGTGGGGTTACAGTGTCTCACTCTCTCTCTGGCAATGCAGTGCGGTTACAGTTGCCGCCTCTCTCTCTGGTAATGCAGTGCGGTTACAGTGTCTCACTCTCTCTCTGGCAATGCAGTGGGGTTACAGTGTCTCACTCTCTCTCTCTCTCTCTGGCAGTGTAGTGGGGTTACAATATATCTCTCTCTCTCTTGCAATGTAGTGGGGATACAGTGTCTCTCTCTCTCTCTCTTGCAATGCAGTGGGGTTACAGTGTCTCACTCTCTCTCTGGCAATGCAGTGGGGTTACAGTGCCTCACTCTCTCTCTGGCAATGCAGTGGGCTTACAGTGGCTCTCTCTCTCTCTGGCAATGCAGTGGGGCTATAGTGTCTCACTCTCTCTCTGGCAATGCAGTGGGGTTACAGTGCCTCACTCTCTCTCTGGCAATGCAGTGGGTTACGGTGTCTGACTCTCTCTCTGGCAATTCAGTGGGTTACAGTGTCTCACTCTCTCTCTGGCAATTCAGAGGGGTTACAGTGTCTCTCTCTCTCTCTGGCAATTCAGTGGGTTACAGTGTCTCACTCTCTCGCTGGCAATTCAGTGGGTTACAGTGTCTCACTCTCTCTCTGGCAATTCAGTAAGTTAGTGTCTCACTCTCTATCTGGCAATTCAGTGGGTTACAGTGTCTCACTCTCTCTCTGGCAATTCAGTAAGTTAGTGTCTCACTCTCTATCTGGCAATTCAGTGTGTTACAGTGTCTCACTCTCTCTCTTGCAATTCAGTGGGTTACAGTGTCTCACTCTCTCTCTGGCAATTCAGTGGGTTACAGTGTCTCACTCTCTCTCTGGCAATGCAGTGGGGTTACAGTGTCTCACTCTCTCTCTGGCAATTCAGTGGGTTACAGTGTCTCTCTCTCTGGCAATTCAGTGAGTTAGTGTCTCACTCTCTATCTGGCAATTCAGTGGGTTACAGTGTCTCTCTCTCTCTCTGGCAATTCAGTGGGTTACAGTGTCTCACTCTCTCTCTGGCAATGCAGTGGGGTTACAGTGTCTCACTCTCTCTCTGGCAATTCAGTGGGGTTACAGTGTCTCACTCTCTCTCTGGCAATTCAGTGGGTTACAGTGTCTCTCTCTCTCTCTTACAGTGCAGTGGGTTTGCAATACACCACTCTCTCTGGCAGTACAGAGGGGCTGAAGTCTCTCACTCTCTCTGGCAGCGCGGTGGGGCCGATGTCTCTCACTCTCTCTGGCAGCGCCGTGGGGCTGTAGTCTCTCTCTCGCGCTCTCTCTGGCTGTACGGTGGCACAGTGGTTAGCACTGTTGCTTCACAGCACCAGGGTCCCAGGTCTGATTTCGGGCTGGATCACTGTCTGTGCGGAGTCAGCACGTTCTCCCCATATCTGTGTGGGTTTCCTCCGGGTGCTCCGGTTTCCTCCCACAAAGACGTGTGGTTGGTAATTTGGACATTCTGAATTCTCCCTCTGTGTACCCAAACAGGCGCCGGAATGTGGTAACTAGGGGCTTTTCACGGTAACATCATTGCAACGTTAATGTAAGCCTACTTGTGACACTAAAGATTATTATTATTATTCGTCTCTCTCACTGGCAGTGAAGCTGTCCTCTCTCTGGCAGTGGGGCTGTAGTCTCTCACTCTCCCTCTCTCACCTGAAGAAGGAGCAGCGCTCCAAAAGCTAGTGTTTGAAACAACCCTGTTGGACTTTAACCTGGTGTTGTAAGACTTCTTACTGTGCTCACCCCAGTCCAATGCCGGCATCTTCACTTCATCTCTCGCTCTCTGTGGCAGTCGGGCTGTAGTCTCTCTCTCTCTCTGGAAGTGAGGCTAGTCTCTCTCTCTCTCTCTCTGGCAGTGGGGCTCTAGTCTCTCTCCCTCTCTCTCCCTCTGGCCGTGAGACTGTAGTCTCTCTCTCTCCCTCTGGCAGTGGGGCTGTAGTCTCTCTCTCTCTCTGGCAGTGAGATTATACTCTCTCTCTCTCTCACTCTCTGGCCGTGAGACTGTAGTCTCTCTCTCTGGCAGTGGGGCTGTAGTCACTCTCTCTCTCTGGCAGTGAGACTGTAGTCTGCCTCTGGCAGTGGGGCTGTAGTCTCTTTCTCTCACTCTGGGGCTGTAGTCTCTTTCTCTCTGGCAGTGGGGCTGTAGTCTCTCCCTCTCTGGCAGTGAGACTGTAGTCTCTCTCTGGCAGTGGGGCTGTAGTCTCTCTCTCTCTGGCAGTGAGGCTGTAGTCTCTTTCTCTCACTCTGGGGCTGTAGTCTCGCTCTCTGGCAATGAGGCTGTAGTCTCTTTCAAACAAGAACAAAGAACAAAGAAATGTACAGCACAGGAACAGGCCCTTCGGCCCTCCAAGCCCGTGCCGACCATGCTGCCCGACTAAACGACAATCTTCTACACTTCCTGGGTCCGTATCCTTCTATTCCTATCCTATTCATATATTTGTCAAGATGCCCCTTAAATGTCCCTATCGTCCCTGCTTCCACTACCTCCTCCGGTAGCGAGTTCCAGGCACCCACTACCCTCTGCGTAAAAAACTTGCCTCGTACATCTACTCTAAACCTTGCCCCTCTCACCTTAAACCTATGCCCCCTAGTAATTGACCCCTCTACCCTGGGGAAAAGCCTCTGACTATCCACTCTGTCTATGCCCCTCATAATTTTGTATACCTCTATCAGGTCTCCCCTCAACCTCCTTCGTTCCAGTGAGAACAAACCGAGTTTATTCAACCGCTCCTCATAGCTAATGCCCTCCATACCAGGCAACATTCTGGTAAATCTCTTCTGCACTTTCTCTCACTCTGGGGCTGTAGTCTCTTTCTCTCTGGCAGTAAGACTGTAGTCTCTCTCTGGCAGTGGGGCTGTAGTCTCTCTCTCTGAAGGTGGGGATGTAGTCTCTCTCTCTGAAGGTGGGGCTGTAGTCTCACTCTCTCTGGCAGTAAGACTGTAGTCGCTCTCTGGCAGTGGGACTGTAGTCTCTCTCTCTGAAGGTGGGGATGTAGTCTCTCTCTCTCTCTCTCCCTCTGGGGCTGAAGTCTCTCTCTCTCTGGCAGTGGGGCTGTAGTCTCTCTCTCTGGCAGTGGGGCTGTAGTCTCTCTCCCTCTGGCAGTGGGGCTGTAGTCTCTCTCTCTGGCAGTGAGGATGTAGTCTCTTTCTCTCACTCTAGGGCTCTAGTCTCTTTCCCCCTGGCAGTGGGGCTGTAGTCTCTCTCTCTCTCTCTGGCAGTAAGACTGTAGTCTCTCTCTGGCAGTGGGGCTGTAGTCTCTCTCTCTGTGGCAGTATGGCTGCAGTCTCTCTCTGGCAGTGGAGCTGTAGTCTCTCTCTCACTCTGCGCTGTAGTCTCTCACTGTGGCAGTACGGCTGCAGTCTCTCTCTCTGGCAGTGAGACTGTAGTCTTTCCCTCTCTCTCTGGCAGTCAGACTGTAGTCTCTCTCTCTGGCAGTGAGACTGTAGTCCCTCTCTGGCAGTGTGGGTGTAGTCTCTATCTCTGGCAGTTGGACTGTAGTCTCTCTCTGGCAGTGGGGCAGTCTCTCTCCCTCTCTCTGGCAGTGAGACTGTCGTCTCTTTCTCTGGCAAGGAGACTGTAGTCTCTCTCCCTTTCTCTGGCAGAGGAGCTATAGTCTCTCTCTCTCTCTGGCAGTGAGACTGTAGTCTCTCTCACTCTCTCTATGGCAGTGGGGCTGTAGTATATCTCTCTCTGGCAGGGAGACTGTAGTCTCTCTCTCTCTCTGGCAGTGGGACTGTCGTCTCCCTCTCTGGCAGTGAGACTGTAGCCTCCCTCTCTGGCAGTGAGACTGTAGCCTCTCTCTCTTGCAGTGAGACTGTCGACTCTCTCTGTGGCAGTGAGACTGTAGTCTCCATCTCTGGCAGTGAGACTGTAGCCTCTCTCTCTCTGGCAGTGAGACTGCAGCCTCTCTCACTCTGGCAGTGAGACTGTAGCCTCTCTATGGCAGTGAGACTGTAGCCTCTCTCTCTCTCTGGCAGTGAGACTGTAGCCTCTCTCTCTCTGGCAGTGAGACTGTAGCCTCTCTCTGTGGCAGTGAGACTGTAGCCTCTCTCTGTGGCAGTGTGACTGTAGCCTCTCTCTCTCTGGCAGTGAGACTGTAGCCTCTCTCTCTCTCTGGCAGTGAGACTGTAGCCTCTCTCTCTCTGGCAGTGAGACTGTAGCCTCTCTCTCTATCTGGCAGTGAGACTGTAGCCTCTCTCTCTCTGGCAGTGAGACTGTAGCCGCTCCCTGTGGCAGTGAGACTGTTGCCTCTCTCTCTCTGGCAGTGAGAATGTAGCCTCTCTCTGTGGCAGTGAGACTGTAGCCTCTCTCTCTCTCTCTCTGGCAGTGAGAGTGTAGCCTCTCTCTGTGGCTCTGAGACTGTAGTCTCCCTCTCTGGCCGTGAGACTGTAGCCTCTCTCTCTGGCAGTGAGACTGTAGTCTCCCTCTCTGGCAGTGAGACTGTAGCCTCTCTCTCTCTCTCTGGCAGTGAAACTGCAGCCTGTCTCTCTCTCTCTGGCAGTGAGACAGCAGCCTCTCTCTCTCTCTGGCAGTGAGACTGCAGCCTCTCTCTCTCTCTGGCAGTGAGACTGTAGCCTCTCTCTCTCTCTGGCAGTGAGACTGCAGCTTGTCTCTCTCTCTCTGGCAGTGAGACTGTAGCCTCTCTCTGGCAGTGAGACTGTAGCCTCTCTCTCTCTCTCTTCTGCAGTGAGACTGTAGCCTGTCTCTCTCTCTCTGGCAGTGAGACTGTAGCCTCTCTCTCTCTCTGGCAGTGAGACTGTAGCCTCTCTCTCTGGCAGTGAGACTGTAGCCTCTCTCTCTGGCAGTGAGACTGCAGCCTGTCTCTCTCTCTGTGGCAGTGAGACTGTAGCCTCTCCCTCTGGCAGTGAGACTGTAGCCTCTCTCTGTGGCAGTGAGACTGTAGTTTCTCTCTCTGGCAGTGAGACTGCAGCCTGTCTCTCTCTCTGACAGTGAGACTGTAGTCTCTCTCTCTGGCAGTGAGACTGTAGCCTCTCACTCTCTGGCAGTGAGACTAGCCTCTCTCTCTCTGGCAGTGAGACTGTAGCCTCTCTCTGGCAGTGAGGCTGTAGCCTCTCTCTCTCTCTGGCAGTGAGACTGTAGCCTCTATCTCTGGCAGTGAGACTGTCGCCTCTCTCTGTGACATTGAGACTGTAGCCTCTCTCTCTGGCAGTGAGACTGTAGCCTCTCTCTGTGGCAGTGAGACTGTAGTCTCTCTCTCTTTGGCAGTGAGACTGTAGCCTCTCTCTCTCGCTGGCAGTGAGACTGTAGCCTCTCTCTCTCTTTGGCAGTGAGACTGTAGCCACTCTCTCTCTGGCAGTGAGACTGCCGCCTGTCTCTCTCTCTCTCTGGCAGTGAGACTGTAGCCTGACTGCCTCTCTCTGGCAGTGAGACTGTAGCCTCTCTCTCTCTCTGGCAGTGAGACTGTCGCCTCTCTCTCTCTCTCAGTCTGGCAGTGAGACTGTCGCATGTCTCTCTCTCTCTCTCTGGCAGTGAGACTGTCGCCTGTCTCTCTCTCTCTGGCAGTGTGGCTGTAGTCTCTCACTCTCTGGCAGGGAGACTGTAGTCTCTCTCTCTCTCTCTGGCAGTGTGGCTGTAGTCTCTCTCTCTCTGGCAGAGGAGCTGTAGTTACTCTCTCTCTGGCAGGGAGACTGTAGTCTCTCTCTCTCTCTCTGGCAGTGAGACTGTAGTCTCTCTCTCTCTCTGGCAGTGGGGATGTAGTCTCTCTCTCTGGCAGTGAGACTGTAGTCTCTCTCTCTCTCTGGCAGTGGGGATGTAGTCTCTCTCTCTGGCAGTGGGGCTGTAGTCTCTCTCACTCTCTCTGGCAGTGGAGCTGTAGTCTCTCTCTCTCTGGCAGGGAGACTGTAGTCTCTCTCTCTCTCTCTGGCAGTGAGACTGCAGTCTCTCTCTCTCTGGCAGTGGGGCTGTAGTCTCTCTTTCTCTGGCAGTGGGACTGCAGTCTCTCCCCCTCTGGCAGTGAGACTGGAGCCTCTCTCTGGCAGTGAGACTGTAGCCTCTCTCGCTCTCTCTGGCAGTAAGACTGTAGTCTCCCTCTCTCTGGCAGGGAGACTGTAGTCTCTCTCTCTCTCTCTGGCAGTGAAACAATAGTCTCTTACTCGCTCTGGCAGTGAGACTGTAGTCTCTCTCTCTCTTTGGCAGTGTGGCTGTAGTCTCTCTCTCTCTCTCTCTCTCTCTTGCAGTGGGCTGTAGTCTCTCTCTCTCTGTGGCAGTCAGACTGTAGTCTCTTACTCTCTCTGGCAGTGGGACTGCAGTCTCTCTCTCTCTCTCTGGCAGTGAGACTGCAGTCTCTCTCTTTCTCTGTGGCAGTGAGACTATAGTCTCTCTCTCACTCTGGCAGTGGAGCTGTAGTCCCTCTCTCTCTCCGGCAATGAGACTGTAGTCTCTCTCACTCTCTCTATGGCAGTGGGGCTGTAGTCTATCTCTCTCTGGCAGGGTGACTGTAGTCTCTCTCTCTCTCTCTGGCAGTGAGGCTGTAGTCTCTCTCTCTCTCTGGCAGTGGAGCTGAAGTCTATCTCTCTCTGGCAGGGAGACTGTAGTCTCTCTCTCTCTCGCTGGCAGTGGGACTGTAGTCTCCCTCTCTGGCAGTGAGACTGTAGCCTCCCTCTCTGGCAGTGAGACTGTAGCCTCTCTCTCTTGCAGTGAGACTGTCGACTCTCTCTGTGGCAGTGAGACTGTAGTCTCCGTCTCTGGCAGTGAGACTGTAGCCTCTCTCTCTCTGGCAGTGAGACTGTAGCATCTCTCACTCTGGCAGTGAGACTGTAGCCTCTCTATGGCAGTGAGACTGTAGCCTCTCTCTCTCTCTGGCAGTGAGACTGTAGCCTCTCTCTCTCTCTGGCAGTGAGACTGTAGCCTCTCTCTGTGGCAGTGAGACTGTAGCCTCTCTCTGTGGCAGTGTGACTGTAGCCTCTCTCTCTCTCTGGCAGTGAGACTGTAGCCTCTCTCTCTCTGGCAGTGAGACTGTAGCCTCTCTCTCTCTGGCAGTGAGACTGTAGCCTCTCTCTCTATCTGGCAGTGAGACTGTAGCCTCTCTCTCTCTGGCAGTGAGACTGTAGCTGCTTCCTGTGGCAGTGAGACTGTTGCCTCTCTCTCTCTGGCAGTGAGAATGTAGCCTCTCTCTGTGGCAGTGAGACTGTAGCCTCTCTCTCTCTGGCAGTGAGAGTGTAGCCTCTCTCTGTGGCTCTGAGACTGTAGTCTCCCTCTCTGGCCGTGAGACTGTAGCCTCTCTCTCTGGCAGGGAGACTGTAGTCTCCCTCTCTGGCAGTGAGACTGTAGCCTCTCTCTTTCTCTGGCAATGAGACTGTAGCCTGTCTCTCTCTCTCTCTCTGGCAGTGAGACTGTAGCCTCTCTCTCTCTCTGGCAGTGAGACTGTAGCCTCTCTCTCTCTCTCTCTTGCAGTGAGACTGTAGCCTCGCTCTCTCTCTCTGGCAGTGAGACTGCAGCCTGTCTCTCTCTCTCTGGCAGTGAGACAGTAGCCTCTCTCTCTCTCTGGCAGTGAGACTGCAGCCTCTCTCTCTCTCTGGCAGTGAGACTGTAGCCTCTCTCTCTCTGGCAGTGAGACTGTAGCTTCTCTCTCTCTCTGGCAGTGAGACTGCAGCTTGTCTCTCTCTCTCTGGCAGTGAGACTGTAGCCTCTCTCTCTCTCTCTCTGGCAGTGAGACTGTAGCCTCTCTCTCTCTCTCTCTGGCAGTGAGACTGTAGCCTGTCTCTCTCTCACTGGCAGTGAGACTGTAGCCTCTCTCGCTCTCTGGCAGTGAGACTGCAGCCTCTATCTCGCAGTGAGACTGTAGCCTCTCTCTCTGGCAGTGAGACTGCAGCCTGTCTCTCTCTCTGTGGCAGTGAGACTGTAGCCTCTCCCTCCGGCAGTGAGACTGTAGCCTCTCTCTGTGGCAGTGAGACTGTAGTCTCTCTCACTGGCAGTGAGACAGCAGCCTGTCTCTCTCTCTGACAGTGAGACTGTAGTCTCTCTCTCTGGCAGTGAGACGGTAGCCTCTCACTCTCTGGCAGTGAGATTAGCCTCTCTCTCTCTGGCAGTGAGACTGTAGCCTCTCTCTGGCAGTGAGACTGTAGCCTCTCTCTCTCTCTGGCAGTGAGACTGTAGCCTCTCTCTCTGGCAGTGAGACTTTAGCCTCTCTCTGTGACAGTGAGACTGTAGCCTCTCTCTCTGGCAGTGAGACTGTAGCCTCTCTCTGTGGCAGTGAGACTGTAGTCTCTCTCTCTTTGGCAGTGAGACTGTAGCCTCTCTCTCTCACTGGCAGTGAGACTGTAGCCTCTCTCTCTCTCTGGCAGTGAGACTGTAGCCTCTCTCTGTGGCAGTGAGACTGTAGCCTCTCTCTCTGGCAGTGAGACTGTAGCCTGACTGCCTCTCTCTGGCAGTGAGACTGTAGCCTCTCTCTCTCTCTGGCAGTGAGACTGTCGCCTCTCTCTCTCAGTCTGGCAGTGAGACTGTCGCATGTCTCTCTCTCTCTCTCTGGCAGTGAGACTGTCGCCTGTCTCTCTCTCTCTGGCAGTGTGGCTGTAGTCTCTCACTCTCTGGCAGGGAGACTGTAGTCTCTCTCTCTCTCTCTGGCAGTGTGGCTGTAGTCTCTCTCTCTCTGGCAGAGGAGCTGTAGTTACTCTCTCTCTGGCAGGGAGACTGGAGTCTCTCTCTCTCTCTCTGGCAGTGAGACTGTAGTCTCTCTCTCTCTCTGGCAGTGGGGATGTAGTCTCTCTCTCTGGCAGTGAGACTGTAGTCTCTCTCTCTCTCTGGCAGTGGGGATGTAGTCTCTCTCTCTGGCAGTGGGGCTGTAGTCTCTCTCACTCTCTCTGGCAGTGGAGCTGTAGTCTCTCTCTCTCTGGCAGGGAGACTGTAGTCTCTCTCTCTCTCTCTGGCAGTGAGACTGCAGTCTCTCTCTCTCTGGCAGTGGGGCTGTAGTCTCTCTTTCTCTGGCAGTGGGACTGCAGTCTCTCCCGCTCTGGCAGTGAGACTGGAGCCTCTCTCTGGCAGTGAGACTGTAGCCTCTCTCGCTCTCTCTGGCAGTGAGACTGTAGTCTCCCTCTCTCTGGCAGGGAGACTGTAGTCTCTCTCTCTCTCTCTGGCAGTGAAACAATAGTCTCTTACTCGCTCTGGCAGTGAGACTGTAGTCTCCCTCTCTCTTTGGCAGTGTGGCTGTAGTCTCTCTCTCTCTCTCTCTCTCTTGCAGTGGGCTGTAGTCTCTCTCTCTCTGTGGCAGTCAGACTGTAGTCTCTTACTCTCTCTGGCAGTGGGACTGCAGTCTCTCTCTCTCTCTCTGGCAGTGAGACTGCAGTCTCTCTCTTTCTCTGTGGCAGTGAGACTATAGTCTCTCTCTCCCTCTGGCAGTGGAGCTGTAGTCCCTCTCTCTCTCCGGCAATGAGACTGTAGTCTCTCTCACTCTCTCTATGGCAGTGGGGCTGTAGTCTATCTCTCTCTGGTAGGGTGACTGTAGTCTCTCTCTCTCTCTCTGGCAGTGAGGCTGTAGTCGCTCTCTCTCTCTGGCAGTGGAGCTGAAGT